>NW_027397099.1:11809361-12007182 GCF_003265705.2 Callorhinus ursinus
ATTCAGATCTCCGTGATGAAATGTGAACTCTTCTTTCTTTAAGTTCTACATGAAAGAAATGTAGCTTAGTTCCTGAGTAATCATTGGGTATCATTAGGGCTTGTAGTGTCTGCTTTCACAATAAATTACATTTCCCTCTCATTATTTTCCAATGAAAAATGCACCTAAAAACTGAGTCCCAAAAGACATGAGGCAAAACTGACATAACTGCAAGGAGAAACAAGTCAATGATAACAGTGGAGATTTCAATACCCAACTTGCAATAATAAGTAGAACAGTTAGAAAATCAATAAAGAAAAAGAAGACTTGAACAATACTAAGAAACCAACCAGATTTAAGAGACCTCTATAGAATACTCCACTCAACAACAGCAGAACCCATATTCTTCTTAAATTAAGTACTGCCCAGATGGATCATATGTTAGGTCTTGATGCATTAAAAACAACTGAAAACAAGAAAATAAAACTGAAAATCAATGTAAAAGAAAATCTGGGAAATTAAGATTATATGGAAATTAAGCAACACATTCCTATGTGGTAAATGGATTGAAAGAGAAATCACAAGAAAAATTTGAAAATATGAGAATAAAAACAAAAAGCACCACATGTCAAAATTTATGGGATGCAGCTAAAGAAGTGTATAGAGGGAAATTTATACTTCTACTTACCTATATGGCAAAATAAGAAAGATCTCAAATCAATAATCTAAACTTCAAATTTGAGAAGATAGAGAAAGAAGAGCAAACGAAACCCATCATAAATATTAAAATGGATATAAATAACAGAAGAATAGGGAAATAATAAAGAAAAACAAAAAGTTGGTTGTTAGAATAACAAAATCAGTAGATAAGCAAAATCAATAAACTTTTAGCTAGACCAATCGTCAGCAGGGAAAAGAGAAAACTGAAATTACTAAAATCAGGAATGAAAGAGAACGTATTGCCACTGAAAGACTCTAAGAGGCGATTATAAAGAAATATTATAAACAAGTATGTACCAACAAATTGGATAATGTAGGTGAAATAGAATATTCCCAGGGACATAAACTACCAACAGTGATTCAAGGAAAAAGAAAACAAACTCCACATAAAGTTACAAGTAAGAATGATTTAATAATTTTAAAACTTTCCACAAAGAAAAGCCCAGAATATTATTACTTCACTTGTGAATTCTCTCAAACATTTAAGAAAATAATTAACAATGATCCTTTACAAACTTTCCCACATCAAAAAAAGAGAAAGGAACATTTCTTGACTGAGTCAACAAATCCAGTATTAAGCTGATGCCAAAACCAAAGACATATCAAGAAAATTCCAAAGCAATATTCCTTACAAATATTGAGGAAAAAATTATCAATAAAATACTAGCAAACCGGGGTGCCTGGGTGGCTCAGTCGTTAAGTGTCTGCCTTCAGCTCAGGTCATGATCCCAGGGTCCTGGGATCAAGCCCCGCATCGGGCTCCCTGTTCAGGGGGAGGCCTGCTTCTCCCTCTCCCACTCTCCCTGCTTGTGTTCCCTCTCTTGCTTTCTCTCTCTCTCTGTCAAATAAATAAATAAAATCTTAAAAAAAAATACGAGCAAACCAAAACCACCAATATATAAAAACACCTATATGTGTGATTAAGTGAGATTTATTCCAGGAATGCATAAGAAAATATATTCAACATATGCATAGCAATCAATATGGTACACCCTATTAAGAGAATAAAGGACAAAATCTACATGATTACCTCAATAAATGCAGGAAGGTCATTGCAAAAAATTAAGCACTGTTTCATGATTAAAAAAAAATCAACAAACTAGGAATAAAGGAGAAGTTTCTCAGCCTGATAAAGCTTATCTTTAAAACACCCACAAATGACATCCCATCCATGAAAAGACATGACAAACATAAAACTTTCCCCTATATCAGGAATAAAACAAAAATGTCTGATTTCCACACTTCCACTCAGCATTGTACTGGGGGTTCTGGGCAGAGCAAATAAGGAAGAAAAAGGAACAAAAGACAAGAGATAAGAAAGGAAAAAGTAAAATTATTTCCATTTTCAGATGACATGTTCTTTTATGTATAAGATCCTAAGGAATCTAACAAAACAAAGGGGAATATCTATTATAGCTAACAGAATAGGTTAGCAAGGTTGCAGGATAAAAGACTAATATAAGAAATAAAATCTATTTTATATATTAGCAAAAAATTATCCACTATAAAATTGAGAAAGTATTTCATTTATAATTGCATCAAAGTAACAAAATACATAAAGACTAACTTAACAATAGAAGTATAAGATTTGTACACTGAAACTATAAAACATTATTGAAAGAAATTAAAGAAGACATAAATAAATGGAAAAGACAGCCTATGTTTATGAATTAGAAGATTTAATATAGTTGGAATGGCAATATTACCCAAATGTATTTAATACAACCAACTCCCTAGGAAAATTCCAGCTGTTTATTATTTTTTCAGGTTTTGTTTTTTGCAAAACTGACAAGATAATTCTTAATTTGATCTAGAAATTAAAGAGATCCAGAACAGACAAAATAATCTTAAAGTAGAACAAAGTTATAGGACTTACCTCTCAGTTTCAAAACTTAATACAAAAAGAGTGATCAAGACGGTATAATATTAAAAGGATAGAACCATATCAGTGGAATAGAACTGAGAGTCCACAAATAAACTCAGACATCTATAGCCAATTGATTTTTGACAAGGGTTCCAAGACAATTCAATGAGGAAAGAATAATCATTTCAACAAACAGTGCTGACACAGCTTTTTATCCACATACAAAGGAAGGAAATTGGACCTCTTACTCAGACTATATAAAAAAATTTATTCAAACTGCATTATAGATGTAAATGTAAGATCTAAAACTAAGCTCAAACCATAAAGCCCTTAAAGAAAACCTAGGAATGAGTCTTCATGACCTTGGATTAGACAAAGCCTTCTTGGATACAACAAAACCACAACTGACAAAAGAAAAAGTGAATGAATTGAACCTCATTAAAATTAAAAATGTTTGGGCCTCCAAAGAGACTATTAAGACAGTGAAAGAAGAAATACAGAATGGGAAAAAAAATCTGCAAATAATATTCTGATAAGGTTTTAATATCCAGAATATATAAAGAAGTATTACAACTCAACACTAAAATGATAAAGAGGGGCACATGGGTTGCTCAGTCAGTTAAGCGCCTGACTCTTGATTTCAGCTCAGGTCATGATTTCAGGGTTGTAAAATCCAGTCCTGTGTCAGGTTCTACAATGGGCATGGAGCCTGCTTCAGATTCTCTCTCTCCTGCTCCCTCTGCCCCTCCCCAATCTCCCTCTCAAAAAGAAAAAAAGACAAAGAAAAAGAAAAAGGTTCAAAAATGGACAAAGAATCTGAACAGGTATTCTTCCAAAGAAGACATAAAAAATGGCAAATGAGCACATGAAAGATGCTCAACATCATTAGTGATTCTGGTAATGCAAATCAAAAACAAAATGAACTATCATTTCTCACCCATTAGTATGGCCATAATGAAAAGGTGATCAGTAACAAATGTTGGTGGGTATGTGGAGAATATGGAACCCTCATCCTTCGCTGGTGAGAATGTAAACTGATAAAGGCACTTTGGAATGCAGTTTGGTAGTTCTTCAAAATGCTTAACAGAGTTATTATAGGGCCCAGCTCTATCACTCCTAGGTATATACCTAACAGAATTGAAGACATATTCCTTACGGAGTGATGAAACTTCTGGAATTAGATAATGGGATAGTGACACAGCTTTATGAGTATAAGAAAAACCACTGAATTGTTACTTTTATATTGTGAATTTTATGGTATGAATACTATAACTGTCATATGTGATTTATATCTAAATTTAAAATTTCAAACAAAACAAAACAAAAAAGAATCATCCCCATGGCAGAAAGGTATATGCATGTGTATTTATACTCAAAAACAATTCTAATGCTGAAATCAAATACATGAAAATGTCTAAGAATTGGTTAAGTAAATTACACAGCAACATAATAGGATATTATTTTGTCATTGAAATGTACACTTATGAAGACCATAAAAAATGTGTGACACATATTTAAGTGTCTCAAGTGGAAAACACTAAATATAAACCTGTTTGTTCACTTTGATGAAAATGATCTATATTATATATGAATGTGAAAAGGAGGGGATAATACAATAGAAATTCTAATCCTCTTGACTTTTTTTATTTTTTGCTGTGGAAGTTTAAATTTCAAGTTTACAGATGCAAGAAATAAAAACATAGAAATTAGATGCCTTGGTCAGTTAAGCCTCTGCCTTAGGCTCAGGTCATGATCCCAGAGTCCTGGGATCAACCCCGAGAGCTGGGTTCCCTGCTCAGCGGGAGGCCTGCTTCTCCCTCTCCCTCTGATGCTCCCAGAGCTTATGCTTGCTTGCTCTCTCTCTCTCTCTGTCTCCCTGTCAAATAAATAAATAAAGCCTTAAAAAAATCAGATGCCTTGTCCAAGGTCCCAAGAGAGAAAGAGCAGAGATGAAATTGGAATGTAGATCTTTACATGACTCAGTCTCTGTGAATACTTAAGATACTAGGTTTACTAGGCCAACACTTCTTGAGCTATCTGTGAAAAATATCCTCCAGCCTGCCTTAGATCTTACATGGTCCAAGTGCCTAAAGGAATACCCAGTTTGCACCAAGTGTGTTCCACAAAACAAACTGCTCTATACACTGCTGAATGCAACAGGACCATTGATCGCTTCCCTAGATATCACAGCAATGTCAACTTGCTCCAAAAGTCTCTAAACTCTATTAATTTTTGTACTTATTTCATTGCATTCTGACAACAAAAAGTTTATGGGGAAGTAACTGGAAAGCAAAGCACATTTTGAGTTGTATTGGTTAAGATAATTAAAAAGAAAGAAAAAAGGAATTAAATAATAAAGAAATGTAGAAATGAGGGTAGATAAGAAAGGAAGAAGAAGAGAAGGGAAGGGAAAAAGAAGGAAGGAAAGAAGGAAGGAAGGGAGGGAGGGAGGGAGGAAGGAAGGTCTGTAATATGGTGAGTTTTGAAAACATGCATCTTGAATAGAAACTGAAATAGTCAATTAAAATTAACAACAGTTTAGTGAACAACAATCCAATTGTTCATTAAGCACTTTAGGCGCCCAGGATTGCTATGTAAATAGATATATTTCCAGAGCTACCAACAGAACCATTCTGAATTGTTAAATGCATAAATTATTACATAATTACACTTTTAAATATTACTTTTAATTGAAAATTTTCTGTCCATATATTTACAATATGCTTTAAGCAACACTTTGAGGTTCTAATAAGGCAAACATCTATGAAATATGTTTTAGAAAGAACTATGCTTTAGAAAGTAGTCACCAATGATTACTTGCTCAGAAAAGATAAATCAATAAGTAGACACGTTCTATCATTCAACAGTGTTTTCAGGGATGCAGAAGTTGTGCTGTTTTAGAGGGGAGAATAAAATGAGTACTTTTAATATGGCATGTGTTTATATATTCCCTTCTTAAAGGTCTTTGCTAAGCTTTTAGTAACTGGTCTATTGATGGAGAGCTATTTTTTCCCCCTGTATTGCTAGAACAGGACGCCCTTACTTGAACATGAGGTATTTAAGTTTAAGGTCAATTATTTGCACTTCCACTTCAATTAAGAGGACATGGCCTCATAGTTTAATTTACAACAGCTAGTTAAACTCCCTAGAAAATACTTCAGAGTGCCTAAATAGCAATTAGTCACTGGAAAAAAGAAAGCGGCAGCAAAGTTCAAATAACTATCAGATTAGCACACACATCACACATATTATTTTATTAACTCATTAGTAAAATACTTAGGATAAAGAAATGATGGTGTTTTCTAAACTGTGTAAATATTCTAGGAAAAATGTAAGAATTAATTTAAATACATATTATATTGGCAAGTAAACTAAAGAGGAAAATGTGCTCCTGGATATCTTTATGTAAGACAAAAGGAAAATAATTATTTCTGTCTTTTTTGCATATATTTGATGACATAATTTTTGTCCATATTTTAATTTTCCCCATTATCAATGTTCTGATAGCGTAAGTGGCTTGTGATCCAAAGGAGAAAAGAAAAGATGTCATAAATAATAGTAGCTACCATTTGATTGGCAAATCTCCTGAACTAGACCTTTGACTAAGTAAATCTGAATAAAAAATCTTTTAAATAATTCCTTTAAAACTATGTAGTTAGAGTTTATGGGATAGAAAAATATGTATCAAAATTTCAAGGTGATAGACTAGCAAGTGTAGGAAACACTAGCCTAGATGATGTTTGAGGTCCCTTCCAGCTCCAATATCCATTAAACCTTAATCGTATAACTTTCTTTGGTTTTACATGGGATAACCCTCTCTAAAACCCATTTCATAGTTAGATATATGTGACATTCTGTGGTACTGTGCAAAATATCCATATAAAAATCCATGAAAATGTCAAAGGGATGCATGAGCAAGTGAGATCTTCTTGATCTCATTTTTAAAGCTTCTCTTCATAATTTAGATTGCGGAGGCATATCTGACCACAGAACTCTCTTCTTTGGAAGTATCTAAGTGCTTTTCTGGGGGTTATACCTCCAAGTGCATAACTCATGAACCTCCCTTTCTTGGTACTGAAACCTTGTATTGATTTAAGGCCTTGCTTTAGGGCAAAATGTCAGTGTCAAGACAATTGTGCGTGTTACGTGAAAAGTGCTTATTTACTTCGCTCTTTGGGAAACAATGCTATGTTGCTATGACAACTGCTCCATGACTTCCTTTTCAAATATATATGTGTAAGCACACAAGCACGTACACGCGTGCACACACACACACACACACACGCACAAACTGCTCCATGCATTTTCAGATACATGCAACCTATTCAAAGAGCATCTATATTCCCAAGCACATGTTATTCACAGAAATAACTAGACAATAGGAAAATCATGGGAAAATAATTTTATTTTTCCTTCCTACTAAAAATGAATTGAATCAATAAGGACATTAAGATGAATCCTTGTAAAGTAGGTATCAGGCATTTAAATGTAAGGGTTTAGAAAATAAGGTTTGAACTAAATAATAAGCCTAATATTCATAATGACATTAGAATCTTACCTTCAAAACAGTGTGTTAAACCTTACATTTTTAAAAAAGATTGTTTAAAATCACAGAATGGTTTAAGTCCTCTTTTTGTATTTTTCATTTGATTTGTAACATGCTGTGATCCAAACATGTACACCTTGTATAATCTTTATATCTTTCTATATCCTCAAATTACCTGTAGTCTTATTAATTCATAATTTATTTATAGATTTGCTTTTATATGAAAATAGATTGATATGAAAAGGAAACTTTATATTACTAGAGTAAATGAAAGACCCAATATTACTTGTCATAAAGATAAAGTAACTGCAAAAGGAAATGCATAAATTCTTTCATCTATGTACCATCAAACATAATTTTTATAGAACTTAGTGAATTTTTAATATACTGGAAAAGACTTCAATCATCAAGTGTCTACTTGATCATTACCTCCACAAACATGGAACTCATCACATTCAAGGAAAATTATTCTTCAAATAAAATATTATACTCAAAATACAGTATAGTTCACACCTCAAATGTCATAGTTGCTCTCTTCAACTATGTAAATATCATTTCCAGTGAGGATTTTTCTGACTTTTCTATTTGTTTGTGTCTTTTTAAAAGTTTCTGCTGTGGCCATGCTAGCTTCTAAGAATAAAAATCTATGAATAAATAGTCCATGCCATCAAAACCTTTATGTCCTGGTGGAGATAAAGGCAAGTCATATTTTTATGATTATAAGTAGAGTATACAGCAGGTGCAAAACAAAGGAGTCCCATAGTCCACTGCTATGACTTCCTGAATTGCATACTTCAACTTAAATCTAAGTTTTCTTGGGGATGTGAGGGAGATGGAGAGGTCTGACCTTCTTAGGAAATGTTAGACCTAAAGGTGTAGATTTGGGATAAGATAGTCATTCGATATTAACTGAAGTTTTGGGGTATCGGCTGAAGAGGAGGACAGTACCACAAGAATATTGAGAGAAAACAGATATTTACAGGATGATGTGATAAAACAAAAGAGTGAATTCTAGCAACATGGTTTACTACTAAAATTTCTGGTCGATCATTTGCAAATAGAAAGGATGGTTTGGTGGAGAATTCAAATCAAGTGAAGAGTAAAAAGATGTCCATATAATCTGGTATTGTGTGACTATCTGGTGACCAGTGGGAACAGTTCCAGAAGTGTAGTGGTGGGGGATGGCTGAAAACAGGTGGAGAGACCTGACTCAGAAAATGGAAGTAGAGGGTTCCTTCTAAAGTCTTATCTAAATTTAAAGGCAGAAAGATGAGTAGAGGCTAGAGAGCATCAAATTGTTTCTGCTTCTAGAGAACCATAGCCCGGAGGACAAGGCAATATTCCACAGGTTATCTCACAAGAAACAGACTATATGGAAGAAATATTTCCAATAAAAGCTGCATTCCTGTTTCCGTTCATAATTCATTATTTTCCATCCTCTCTGTCCCAGATCCGACAGCTTGAGGACCACTGTCCAAAGACAGTCACAAAAATACTGGGAAATAAATCAGGAAATGGAATATGAAATAACCTTTTAACTTTTATTTAACTTGGCTTTTTCCCAGAAATGTTTGAGCATGTGGTCCTTTGCTTACGACAACCCTGCCAACTAATGGTCTGGGAAACATTATTTGAAAAACGTTAGTCTACATATAACAATAAATGATACCTCATGTAAACAGCAATTTGGCATGCAAAAGATGACAAAATGCTACTTAAATATTTATCCTCTTCCCTTATGTTTATTTTAATACATTCCAGTTGGAAAAAGTAAACACCTCCCATTATAGCAGTAATGCTCAGAGCATTTACTATCTGAGCGTCTACGAGTAATTGCTTCATATACTATCCTCCACTTGAGATTCACAAGCTAATGTGGCTGCCATATTATGTTGTTGTTTACCAGCTTGTATGTATTGTTACAGTTTAGTATCCTGTGGCACTAGTATTCTGTGGTGTATATTTGGGGGATTACAGTAGGAAATATCGAGTGCCTACTATATAACCAACTCTATGCTAATCACTTTTCACGTCCCGACTTATTTAATCCTTCTAAGAACACTGAGGTGACTGAAGAACTTCAGAGGTTAAATCATCTGTGCCATGCCAATTAAGTAGACTGGGTCCAGAGAGACCTGACTCAGAACTATGATTCTTTACCACCTCTTACATGTTCATCCTGATAGCAGCTGAAAAGTTGCTCAATAAATACTAATTACCAGAATAACTGATTTGCTCCATCATGGTCATTTTTTACTCATTTTTAGCCTCATAAGAAAGTCAATTGGCTCAGACTTCTAACTGATACTTTAACGAGGACTGGGCATTATTACAAAATCATTTAGAAACTGTAGTTACAAAGAAATCTTTGTAAAATGGGCTTCTTACTTATCAAGAAATGACTCTGGATACAGTACAGAGTTTTTATGGTTTTCTTAACTCTTTTGCATTACATAAATTCAATTTCACATTTACAAAGTATTCCAGGCAATGCTTTCTAAAATGAATATTACATATGTGGGCTTGTTAAAACCATTTGCCCTTCAGTTTTCTACTTCCCCCTAAAGAAAGCCATAACCTGTAGGAATGACTGCCTGTTGAGTTATATGGCTGTGGAATTTCACAATAATCCTGTTATTCTTACCCCACAAGATATTTCTATGCAGTACACTGTACCTGTATATTATTCTTACAATGCAAAATCCTATTAAAGTCAATGATGCATGTATCCATTTCATTTCAATGTGACTTTGTATAATAAAAATAAAATATAGTGAGGAGAATACATAATGAGTTCCCTGCCAAAACTGTTCAAAGTACAATTAAATAACTGAGGAAGTGAGAAATTACCTTAGTATAAAAGATATACCCACAAATAGATTACTGTTAATTTAGGGTATGCCCCAAATTATACACAATTGCTAAAGACTTTCTTAGTCCACAAAGCATCAAAATACCCACAGGGGTGATTAATAATGTTCCCCTTCTTGGAAGGAAAATGTCAAAACACACTACCAATTGCTCTTTTAGCACCTTGACAATTACTATGCACCTCTATGTGACAAAATCTATGGAATATGTGCATGAGCTGCATTTAATTTTTTTAATAAAACAGATTCTTCTTTACATTGTAGTCAACAATATAGTAATTAAATGAGTACAGTTTTTAGTGGCTTCAGAATATTTTCCTCTTATTCCCAACTAATTTTTTTCTCTGATCACATAGAATGGAAAATATTTTAATATGAAAATTCATTTTTTCTAGACTTTCAGTTATTCCCAAAGAACATGTTCTATTGAAAAAAATGTAAAAGAGCAGGGGGATATGATTTAATATGTGAAACAAAAATATTATAGGCCGTTTGTAATACGGTATTAAAAACTGTTATGTGTTGAAATGCTAATTTTTGAAATGTGGTTTATTCACCCTTTATTTATTAGGGAAAAAAATCTATCAAGTACCAGTTACATGTCCCATCCCATGATGTTCCACTAAGGAAACCCACTTTCTAGGTCAATGCCTCCCACATTAAATTGCCTTCAACAATTCCATGACATTTTGTCATCCATTGATTACTCAAATATCACATCATTTGAAAGAACGTGATCTTTGGGGTCAGAAAGGTTTGGATTATAACCCCAGCTCAGGCATTTTCATGCTGCCTGATTTTATATAGTTTAATAACCTCTGAGCTTTATCATCCTCATACGTACAAAAGTTGTTAATGTTTATCTCACAAGCTGTTTGTTAAGATATTGGTGAAAAGAGATGTATCTAAAGCAATTGTGCCACACAGGACCTCAATATATATCAGTTGGCTTTCTTGTCTCCAATTTGTAAATATTAAATAAATCTTCTGTTATACAGCACTTTCTCAGTGAAATAGTAAACATTTTGACTTTCAGGATCATATATATATGAAGTTCTTGTACCACACACAAAAATATATGTTAAATATATATATATATAATATAAATTTATTATATAATATATATGTATAAATATATATATGTATGTCTTATCATCTATCTTGCCAGATAGCTTAGTTTCAGCTACTTCATCAGTCTTGGATAGTGATGTCTATAGAACTATGAAAGCCTTGAAATTTCATGAATGATAGGGGTGTCTCTTATTGTTCACAACAAGCACCTTTCAACCACACCTGAATCTGTGCTAATGACGTAACTATGGGCCAATAGGGTTTGGTTACCAGAGGAAATATCCACATGATTAAAGAATTGGTCTTTTTGGCACCCCCACTGCTGACCTCCAGAGAGCAAAGAGGAGCTGGAGATCGACTCCAATCATCAATGGGAAGTGCTTTAATCAGTCCTGTTTATGTCATGGAACATCCATAAACACCTTGAATGACTGGATTATAGAGCTTCCAGGTTTATGAACACATCCAAATTTTTAAAGAGTGGCACACCCCAAGTTTCAGGGAGATGGAAGTTCCCGCACTTGGTCCCTTCTGGACCAACCCTATGTATCTCTTCAACTGAGTGTTGACTTATATCTTTTCTAATATCATGTATAATAAACCAGTAATAGTAAGTAAAGCATTTCCCTGAGTTCTGTGAGCCATTTTACCAAACTACTGAATCCAGGATGGGGGTCATGGGAACATCCATTTATAACTAGTTGGTCAAATGCACAGATGACAACCGGGGACTTGTGACTAATATCTAAAGTCAGTGGCAGTCCTGTGAGACCAAGCCCTTAATCTGGGGCTCTGAACTAACTCCAGGTAGTTAATGTCAGAATGTAAGTCATCCTATTAGTGTCTGCCAAGAACTGGAAAATTGCTTGGTGTGGAAAAATTCACAAATTTGGTATCAAAAGTGAAGTACCAATGTAGAAGAAATAGGTTTGCCTTTTTTTTTTTCTTTCCAATAGTCTTTTTTTTCCTCCATATTCTGTCCTATGCCTTTCTTCATCCCACCAAAATCTTAGTAGTCTTTTAAAATGCAGATGACATACTACTTAGATGAGACCTTCAGTAATCTCCCACTAGGCTGTAACATTTCCTCCCTTTGAACTCAGAAACAAGTCAGTATAATAAAAGGAGTAGGTCAAATCTTAGATCTGAAAATAAATCAGATTGTGATCCCTTTCTTCTTGTAATTTACAATCTAGCTGGAACTGGGTATGTGTGGGGAGTGAGTGAAGTAGATAAGCATGTACATGGTAGAACAAGATGTCTTCTGCATCTGAAGCCCACCCATATATTCACAGAGTAAATACTCCGTAACTGTTAAGATTTAGAGATTTTACCTGGAATAGCCAAACACTCTTAAAGAGAACAAAGTTGGCCCCACATATCCTTATTTCAAATCTTACTGCAAAGCTAAAGGAATCAGACAGCACAGTGCTAGAATAAAGACAAACATATAGATCAATTGAATAGAATTGAGAGTCCAGAAATAAACCTTCATATTTATGGTCAATTGATTTTTAACAATGATGCTAAGACAATCTAATGGGGAGAAAATAAATAGTCTTTTCAACAGAGAGTGCCAGGACAACGAGCTATCCACATTAAAAAGAATGAAGTTTTCGTACAACACACAAAAATTAATTTAAGATGGATCAGAGACATAAAGATAAAAGCTAAAACTAAAAAGAAAACATAAGGATGAATTTTGTGATCTTGGTTAGGTAAAGCCTTCTTACATATGACAACAAAATTACAAGTGACAAAAGAAAAAATATGGACTTCATCATAATTTAAAGCTTTTGCACTTCAAAAGACACCATGAATAAAGTGAAAAGGTGACCCACAAAACATGAGAGAATATTTGCAAATCATACATGTGATAATGGTCTGGTGTTGAAATTATATTTAAAGAGCTTTTACAACAAAAAGAAAACAACTTAATTTTAAAATAAGCAAAGGATGTAAATAGACATTTCTCCAAAGAAGGTATACAAGTGCCAACAAGTACATGAAAAGATGTTGAACGTCATTATTCATTAGGAAGATGCAAACCAAAACCACAAGATACCACTTCACACCCACTAGGATGGCTATACACAAAATGATGGAAATTAATATACATTGTAAAGGATGTGGAAGAATTGGAACCATCATACATTGCTTGTGGGAATGTAGAATGGTGCAGCTACTGTGGAAAAGTGTTTGACAGTTATTCAATAAACCAAACATAGAATTCTCCTGTGACTCAGCAATTCCATATATAGGCATATAGCCAAAAAATATGAAAACTGGTGCTCAAATAAAAACTTGCACACAAATGTTTATAGCAGCACTATTCACCATAGCTGAAAGGTATAAACAACCTAAATGTCCATAAGCTGATGAATGGATAAACAAAAAGTGGTGTATCCCCACAATGGAATCTTATTCACCCATAAAAAGAGATGAAGAACTGATATATGCTCCAACATGGATGAACATTGAAAATATTTTTCCAATTAAGAGAAGCCAATCTCAAAAGACGACCTATTGTACAATTTCATTTGTAAATCTACAAAGACAAAGATAGATTAGTGGTTTTCAAGGCCTGAGGGGTGGAGAGGTCTTTAGGGGGAATGTGAAGTACAATGAGTAAGACAAACTTCACAGTCTGAGGGAATAGTTCCCTTATGAGTCCTTACGTTAGGCACCCGCTGCAAATTTGGAGGGTCTCAGGACCACTGTCACTTCAAAAAAGCAGGCTACAAGTTTGGAGGCTCCAACCACCCCCCCGCCCCAGTTTTGACAGTTTGCTAAAATGAATCACAGAATTTGGAAACACTATACTTATGATTATAGCTGCATTATAAGGAAGGGATATAAATTAGCATCAGCCAAAGGAAGAGTTGCAAATGATCCAAATGTGGAGGTCTCCATCATCTTCTCCTTGGCTTCCTGGACAGCATTACCTCCTCTGGCTATGGTTGGTGACAGGACTTAAAGGATATCTGAGTCTTATCAAGCAGGGAAACTCACTCAGGCCTTTGGTGCCTAAAGTTTCTATTAGGGCTTGATCATATGCTGCCTGCATGGTTGATCTTCATTCTCCAGAGCCTCCTAAAGGTTTAGACTAGTACCCTTAGTATCTAGTTCTTCTGGAGGTTGGAACAGATGTGGCATATCCCAAATCCTTCATTTATAAATCACACTGATAGGCTTTTCAGTGATCAAAGTCTCCACACAAATAGATACTCCTGTCCTGCAGGACATTTTAGGGACCTAGAGATCATCTCCTAGTAACTGAGGGCAATGGCCAGACCTCTTTTTGGGTAAAGTTAATTCTTCACTGTATGGGAAATGACTACTTATGAGTATAAGAATTTCTCTTCGAGATGATGAAAATGTACTTATATCAGCTTTAGCAATGGTTGCACAACTCTGTGAATATACTAAAAAACATGGAATTTTACACATAATGGGTGAATTGTATGTTATGGGAACTATATCTTAATGAAGCTGTTAAAAAAAGATTACGAAATTTTGGCTGGAGTGGTCTTATCTAATTTGCTGACGGTGCTGCACTTTTAAAGTTTTTATTACTCCAGTTTGCATTTTAAGTATTTAGGTTTCTATGTTCATCAGAAACCATCTGTAAATGCTTTCTTTTTCCAACTCCTAGGCTCAAAACATAACTCCATTTCTTTACATGCACACAAAAACAGATTTGCCAACTTTTTTTTCCTAATGCCCTCCTTTATCTAAGAACTAAGTAAGAGCTTCTCATGGGGTCACGGATCCTAAAAACAAACAAACAAAAATATTCATATTCCTTATGTTAAGAAACTTGTTTAAAGGTGATCTTTAGAGGTTGCACAGAGCAAACTCTGATAGATGGGAAACTCTTCAGCAGATGAGTTTGTCAATGAGCCCTAAATTGAGGAAGAGAAGTTGAATTTCAAGTTCAATCATACCACAGTACTTACGGCTAGAAGAACATAACCTGCTTGTTGGGAAAAAATGGGAGAAAAGGTAGGAGAGAGTGGGTGATGGGGAAGAGCCTCACATGGTCTAAAATAGCCTTCCCCAGAGCAGAATATCTACAACTTCCTTCTAGGGAACCAGAGATAAAAACAAAGTCTTAGAAATATAAATCTTCTCTTTTTGACTTGCACAAATGTGACAACAATAGAAATAAACTGTTGGTGAGATTTCCCAGGGATGATAAAGGAGAGAAAACATCTAAATAGTATGCACCCTATGCCCTAAACAGAGCAGAGTGCAGAGACGGGGTGACCAGAGTTGCTGTTTAGTAGATTGATAGGGATATCACATGGCTGTGGTTTGGATCTTAGATGTTTCACTTTCAGTGTGACTTTGGGAAATTCAATGAATATTTCCAAGCCTTAGCTTCAACATCTGCAAATAAATAATAAAAGCACATATCTGAGATGCTTCATTAGGATAAAATGAAGTGAGATAACATATGAAATATATTTATCATCTTATATCTGTGTATCTATCTATCTCTCTGGACATAATTGATACCCTCATTTACTATCATCTTAGCAAAACCAGCTCTTGTGATAATCTCCTTATTTTAGGTAGTAGCTTCATTTCACCAAAGGGTATGTATGGTAGGCATGAAAATTTGGAGAATTACACCACAGTATGAAGACAAACAAAATAATTTAATCCCATTTATAAAACTTTCTAGATTTTAATATTTTTAAAAAATTTTATTTATTTGTCAGAGAGAAAGAGGGAGGGAGGACAAGCAGGGGGAGCTGCAGGCAGAGGGAAAGGGAGCAGTAGACTCCCCGCTGAGCAAGGAGCCCAATGCAGGGCTCCATCCCAGGACCCTGGGATCATGACCTGAGCCAAAGGCAGATGCTTAACCAACTGGGCCACCCAGGCATCCCCAGATTTAAATATTTTTACATATGCCTTCAAAATCAAGCAAAAATTAAGATGTCCATAATGACCATAGTTTTTCCACTTCAGATGACATTTACAGGTTCTTAACATGAAACAGGGAAAGGAGAAAGGAATATTTTTTATAGTTCTTCATCTGGATTATTCTGTAAAGTTTTTTTTAGTAATCATAGAATTTGGATTCAGCACATACTGGATTAAGTCACTGTGGCATTTAATAAATACAGAAAGCCAATCACACCAGAAATGTTTAGAGATGTTTTTGTTAAGTGTGACTGTTGGATAATTCATTACAACAAAGACTAGTGAATGAGATTTTAATTATCTTCAGAAGAAAAATTTAATCAAGATAAAAGCTCCATAAAATGTACTAATTTGACAGCTGATGACATAACCAATTAACTATTCAGAACAACATCTAGTGTTTTAGGTGAAATACTTTTATCATCAAACAAAAGGTGATGTTGTGGTCTATTTATTCTAAGCATACAGTATATTTCAACAGTATACTAGAAAAGAAATAAGCTAAAAATGAGTCAATGTTGGTCCTGATTTCATGACATTAAATTTTAAAGTGCCTTAGAATTGTTAAAATGGGAGGTTGAAAAGGTTGATAAAGCATTTAAATATTATGAACATACCAATTAAATTTAATAGCTAAAGGAGGAAAATAATTTCTTCCCAAGTTATGTAAAAATACCAATGATACTGCTACAGAATTATTCTGTGATCAAGGCAGAATGACTGAATGCCTTGATGCTAGCTATTTGGACTAGTGCTACTACGGAATTTCATTTGTCTATTTATGATTTATTCCTAAAACAACTTGGGCCAGCTACTGCACATAAATCAATTGGTGAGATTTTAGGGTATAAGTTTTTCTACAAAAGTGATATAATTCCTCTTTAAAATGGTTCCTGGGGGCACCTGGGTGGCTCAGTCGTTAAGCGTCTGCCTTTGGCTCAGGTCATGATCTCAGGGTCCTGTGATCGAGCCCCGCATCGGGCTCCCTGCTCCTCGGGAAGCCTGCTTCTCCCTCTCCCACTCCCCCTGCTTGTGTTCCCTCTCTCGCTGTGTCTCTCTCTGTCAAATAAATAAATAAAATCTTAAGTAAAATAAAATAAAATAAAATAAAATAAAATAAAATAAAATAGTTCCTGGGTAATTCCGTTTTGAAAAAGAAGGAAAAAAAAAGGAAGGAAAGGAGGAGAGAGGAAGGAAAATGAGGGAGGGAGGGAGGGAGGGAAGGAAGGAAGCTAGTTAGTAACTACTTAGTTTTTATAAGGATGTTTTAATAGAATTAAATGAAACTATTTGAGGGTGGGGGCCTTGAATGAATGAATGCTTCTGAATATATATGCCTGTTTACACTGATACACAGCTAGGTTGAATCAGAAAATGGTCTCAAAAGCAGAAGCACAGTGGAGAGATACCATTAAATCCCATATAGTGTTGGAAAATAATGTCTTTCGTAGAAGCTATGTCTAATTTTCAATTTGTCAGCACTGCAGACTGAGTAGTCAGCTGAAGACAAAAACCACACATGCTCAGCAAATATGCATCAAAGGCAGAAGAAATGAGTTAGAGAAGGAAAATATTTTACTGAGTTCTTTTTACCCAAGCAGAACCACAGCTCTTTTAGGGCTTTTAAATTTTAGCTTTGATTGCAAAGCCCCAATTATTTTCCCTAAAGCCCCATGAGCTCTAATTCAACAAAGCAAATTGAGTTATGGCATCACTGAATTTAACTATGAGGAAGAATGTTGCTCAGTGGCAATGTTGTGGTAACTTTGGAAATTGCTAGGGAATTAGTGTCTGAAAAAAGGAACCTGTTCTGGATGGGGATGTGAATGGGTTTAAGTTATTACTTATACAGAATTTACATGTAAAATATATTCTTTATTTTCTCCTTTAGTATATAGTTGGTGCCAAACTGAATTTTTAAATCCATAGCATCTTATTAAATTCTTTGGCTTCTATAGATGAAGGGAGAGGAAAGGATCATCGGTCTGCCCTTGATTCCTACAATAAGCATGTGCTGAAATTTTAGCACTCAGACCCAGAGCTAGAGGACATTTATCACGTCCAGCACTCAGATACATGCACACGCAAGCGTGTACCCGCGTAAACCACACCAATTCCTGAGAAACATATACCATTATTTATTTCATTTTTCCAAGAGGAAAACAGAGTTAGGCACATAGTTAAATTTGCTTCAGGTCATATATTTGGCAGATATAAAAATGGGATTCAGAACCCTCGAAAGACTCAGCCATACAGTCTGGATACCACTTTCTCTGGCATGGGAAGAAGGGCATCAATAGCTAATTAAGGCGAAAGCATCAGATAGACTACTTCGAGACCCTAGGGACCAGGACAAACAGGAGCAATTTTGAGGATGACCAATGTGACAAGATGGGTACAACGCCCAGGTTTATAGACACCCCCTTCCTTGCATCCCAGCACACCCTCTTGGGTCGGGGGGAATGGATGAACAACTTTTGGCTCCTTCCTCTAGTTCTGGGTCTCAGTGCCAAGATTCGAGCACATGCTTACTCCAGAAATTAAGGGCAGACAGATAAGTTCTTTCCTCTCCCTTAATCTGTAGAGGCCAAGGACTTTCCCCAACCTTAAGACTCATTTTCCCCTACTAGAGTCAAACCTACATCTTCAAACATATATAACCATTCCAGAGTCACTTGTCTCAGCTTATTCTAACTCACTTTAGATGCTGGAAGAAAAGTGGCAAAAATGTTGTTATATAAGGAAGCATATAAGCAAGCAGCATCATTTATATTAGGATTCGTTTTCATTAATACAGCTGAAGAGAAATAAGAAGCCAAAAACATGTCCTTGTTTGTCAGTAGAATCTGCCCCCGCCCCTTCTCTCTGTCTCCCTCTCTCTTCAAGCACACAGCGCACGTCCATATATAGAATCAATTGCATTATCCACACCCCTCTGCTCACGGAGACAGCTCTATAGACCTCTATTATCTTGGAGGACTCTTAAAACCAAGTAAATTACAGTGGTGTAACTGAAATAATAAAGTTTGTTTTTATTTTTTAATTTGGCTTAAGACCGCTCCAAAGCAAAGTTAGAAATCTATATGAAACGTTCTTTACCGTCTCATTATATCTTTAGTAAAATACGATCAGCACGTTTTTACGATTTTATCAATGAAAAAGTTGGCTGTCAGAGCCACTGTCCCCACATTCAATCCCCTCCTTCCCAAAAGATTATGAGAATGGCAGATGGGGCCAAGTTGTGTGAAATATTTTCCCTTTATGGCATTCTCATTCTCTTTCAGTCTTGTTCTCTTTGGCAGCCTTTCTCCAGCAGCTGCATTGGCAATGGCGAAAGAGCCTATCAAATACAGGGAGCTGATGAGCTTTCAGAACTTCCCTATTAGGGTACTTAACACGGGCTTTGTACTCACCTACCTGTCTCTGAAGTTTATGAATGAACCTCCCTCCTTCCCTCATCAAAGCCCCTGGGAGAGTTCTAGTCTGGAAGGTGGGTTTTTGTCATGCAAATCGGTTCACAAACCTTAGGGCTCTTTCTTTAATCACTGGGGGCAAAAAATAGGGACTCAGGCAAATGCTTGAGGATAGGAGACAAAATGTCATTCCAAATGAAGCTTTTATTTATCAGAAACAACAACAAAAGGAAAATAAATTATTTATCAGATCTGTTATAAGTGGTAAGCAAGAATACAGCTCCACCGTGTTTCTTTCACCCCTTCTGCATTATTCCTTTCTTGTCCACCTTTTGGCAGAGTTTCTGAGCATTTCCCCATATCTGTTACTTGGAATAGGTCACTTCTAAAATACACTGTGTGTGTGTGTGTGTGTGTGTGTGTGTGTGTGTGGTGTGTATGTGCATAATCTTTCCCAAATAGTTAATGTATTGTTTTTTAGATTTTATTTATTTATTCATGAGAGACAGAGGAGGGGGGAGAGAGAGAGAGAGAGAGAGAGAGAGAGAGAGAGAGAGAGAGAGAGAAGCAGAGGGAGAAGCAGTCTCCCAAGGAGCAGGGAGCCCGATGCGGGACTCGATCCCAGGACCCTGGGATCATGACCTGAGCCGAAGGCAGATGCTTAACCATCTGAGCCACCCAGGCGCCCTAAAATAGCTAATGTATTTTAAGAGAAATTTTTGTTGTGCGAATTTCAAGTCAAATATGGGTATTTGGCAGCAAGAAATACACTATTCCTTCACTCTTCCTCCACACACTATCCCTCATTTCCCCCCCCCACACCACTGGAGGCCAAAGATATGGTAAGTAGAGGAGTTTCTTAAGTATTGAAGTTATTATCTGAGAAGTATGAAGTATTAGTGAGGGAAAGATCCATTTGTCTTTGTATAAATTACTCTAAAAAATGCAGAAAAACCTATGAATTCTCTAGGGATACAAAATAGAACGTTTTATTTTTTCCCAGGATTAATCGAGGATCAACTGACAGATCTACTACTAGAACGGAGGTAGGATTCTGGAGGGAGAAGTGGCAGAGAGGTAGAGAAGCCTTGGGTGCTGTAGGGAGACAAGAGAAAAAAGACCCAAGAATAGGAGGATTCCCAGATGTCCAAAGAAAGTAGACTACTTAGACAGACAGAAAACTCAGTGGGTAATACCTGCTTTGCACTCCCTATGTGTTCACAGTGTTTAACAGGAAAAAAAAAATGTTCTGGGAATGGATTCTTCTACGTATTTCTAGGACAACTAAGGGATCACATATATTTTTAAAAAATCAAGTCAACCAAAGTCATGAGCTAAGGAGAATGGTATATGGACTCCAAATCTAAAAATCAATTGACTTGCTCTTCAAGAACAACAGACTCCTTATCATCATCATAATTTGTAAGAAAGCAAAATTAACCTAATATTTCTGTAACCACTGTATCAGTGTTATGACTCAGAAATTTCTAGTGAGCAAATGATAATGGATGAAAATTAAGTGCACTTTATTCAGTGTTTCACATTTGAAATGTGTCAAAAATAATGAATATAAGACTTGGTGCCCTAATGGTCTTATTTAATTTGAGGTGAGACCAGCTTATTTTTGAGGATATTACTTATGTTCCCTACGCCATTATTTTTTGTTGTTTTTGTTGATTTATTTTGTTTGTTTGCCTAGGGTGAAATAGAACTCTTCATTCTCTGAGAATTTTTGGCACTTCACCTTTGGTGTCTTTCAGCAGCTGAGATTATACACTTTCTATAATTGGTTTATTTAATTAGAAACATAAGACTAATAAGTATGTATGAAATACAGCTATTATGACTTTTTATTTACCTTATTTAGAAGCTGGGAATAAGAATTTAAGACATTAAGTAAATTCATGGGCAGAGTGTGGAATTGCAGGAAGACCTGATATTTAATATCCTATAATTTTAATATTCTACAGAATTGCAGGAAGACCTGATATTTAATATGCTGTAACTTCAATATTCTGTAATTCTTAGTTCACAGGAAGCCCGGGAATTAAACTAACTGGCCCTTTTTTATATTCCCTGGAATCGGTAATTGACTTGTCCAAAACTCTGGCTGCCAACAAAGAGACTATTACTTATCAAAATGTCTGTTGTAAGGTAAATAAAGAGTTATACACTTCCATTTAATCCTTAAATACACTGCTTGTGAGAAAATTATTTTCATGTCATTTTTTAACAAAAATTTTATTTATTTGATAGAGAAAGTGAGCACGAGTTGGGGGGGTGGTGGGGAGGGGCAGAGGGAGAAGCAGACTCCCTGCTGAGCAGGGAGCCTGATGGGGCTCCATCCCAGGACCCTGGGATCAGGACCTGAGCTGAAGGCAGATGCTTAACTGACTGAGCCCTCCAGTGCCCCTTTCCCTCATTTTATAGCTGAAAAAAATGAGCATGGAAATAAGTGAGAGACTTTCCTAAGGTTGTACCCTGATTGGCCTCCAAAGACCATGTTCCTTCTCTTTGTTATAAAGAGTAGAACACAATGCAAGAGATCAGTATTAAACAATTTTGGATGAGAATTTGAGATGAAACATTAAGTAATTTATTATTTTCCTGATTAAAATCATAGAGAGGGCACTGCTTACTTAAAAGTTACCCATATAGAAGCAATGCTAGTCCAGGTGCTTCATAAGTGCTTAATATTTAGTCATCAAATCACGTGGAGATTTGCTCTGAAATTGAGATTCTGATTCCAAAAACAAATGTATAGCCCAGAAATCTCTGTGGATAGACACCAATAATCCTTTTTTTTTTTCCTTTTGTTTTTAAGTCCTCTCCTTCACAGCTCAAGTGATTCTTACTGTCCTCCAGATCCAAGAAAGACTAGCGAAGAACCTTCACACAATTATGCATTCCTCAACTTCAAAAGTGGTCCAGTTTGGGAAGAATTTGATTACAGGCCAAAAGCAGAGTGCCAGGTGGGGATTCAGCTGCTTGGGCAGTTTTCCAGGGAAGCTTACACCTGGATTACCATATGTTTCCATGTAGCCACTAAGTTATCGTGCTGAAAAATAAATGCACGTGTACAACAAAGGGTTGCAGTTGAAAGGGAGACTTTTACAGCTATGGAGATAGGATGAAAATAAGCAGTGTATGGCTAATGGGAGTAGAGACAATTGTTTATAAATGTGTTTCCTTGTTAGCAAAGTTTAACACTGATAAATGATTTTAAAGTAGTGTTTTAAAAAGTAGCCCAAAGTGATATAAAAGAAGAAAGCATGATGTTGGCTTATTTAAGGGCATCCAGGGGTAATTTAGGGCTAGACTGACTTCTACTGCTCTATCTTCCTGTAGTGCAAAGCGTGTGTGTGTGTGTGTGTGTGTGTGTGATTATTTAAATAACAACCAATCTGTGTTCTTCTCTAAAGAAGTGACAATTTCTCTCTGAGGCAAATGGAATTCTGTTTGAGAGCAACTACTTCATGTTGTATATTGCTTGCTAAAGATATTCCTCCACACCTCACCCCATGTCTGGGGGTAACATAAAAGAGGACATAAAACTGCCTAACAGTATAACAAGCATCAGGGAATCGGTGGCAGGTAATTAGCATGAGAGGAAAATGAGCAAGAGTAAAGAGAAAAGCCTGCTAACATGGCTTGTGAGTTAGTTTTGGGTGACAGGGTAGCCAAAAGAGCCAAAAAATAAAAAATTTTAGGTAGAGTTGCCTAATTATTGAACATTCTCTATAATTCTCAACTATAACACTAACACTCGCCATCCCTACACGCACCCACAGCACACACAACCATCAAAGGCATTATTAAAGTATTACTCAACGTGAAATTGTACACCAAACTGCCCTCAGTAAATGTTGTGTGAGTTGTTATAAAAACATGAAAAGTTTTGTGCATTTGAGAAGCCACCAGAAGGCTAGAAAGGGGTGGCAGGGGTAAAGTTATGGCTGAATTTAAGAATTTAGCGAAAAACTGGAAACTGAAACAGAAGGTGACCATGTAAAATGGCAGTTCTCTAAAAATCCTGGACATATTCCACCTATAGGCTACATGAAGATTTAAGCTGGTTTTACTTAAATCTTCGTAAGATAAAATGAGCCCAGCAAGTCAGATGACTTAAAGCACTCCAGGCAGCTAGAGTTTGCTCCTAATACAAATTTGCTTATAATTCCCACTTAGCGATAAAAATGATCCTACTTTCCAACAAATAAATAAACAAATAAAAATAAAGCATCAACCCACTCAGGCTTAATTTTTCATTTTACAAAATATATAACAACACTTTTCTTTGAAGGAGTCATACCATGTTGGGAAACGCAAGGCATTTAGACTTAGGGCTTAAAATCAGCTCTTTTGAGTCCTTATATCCATTTTGGACAAGTTAAACTCTGAACTTTGATGTTTTCATTTCTAAAATGTAAAAATAATGAGAACAACACTACAAGAATGTGTGAATATCAAATTAAAATGAAGTAAATTTATATAAAAATGAGTTCACACATAGCACAGCACAGTTATTCATATTTGCTATTTGACTTGAGCCAAGTAGGTATTTATCTGATAAGAATCATAAAATAAAATCAAAAGGGGGAGAATGTGCATGTGTGGGTATGTATATGTGTATATACATACATATAAATATTGTCTCATCCCCTTCCTGCTGCTGCTGCAGAGGAAATGATAAGGTGCTCTCACAGCCAAATAAAAGGCAATCTCTTCACACACAATCAGAAAACATGCTGGAAAACATGTTTCATCCTAGCAATGTTTCATCATTAATAAGTAATGGAATTACTCATATCTATTCAGCATGCTAAATGGCATTGATTACTGAAGTGCTCCTATTACCAGAAAAATAATATCCCCATTAAAGGGGTGGGGTGCGGTGGGAAAAAATGAAGAGAGTTGTCAGCAATGGTTCCACATTAGCATCACAGAATTCAGGATGGAGGCTCCCCTAGGATCTTTTCCACAGTCTACTGCAAGCTTGTTCAAGTTTGTTCCTCCATCTACCTGCATCAGACAAGGTTCAACCTCAATACTGAATCAAAATGGGCTGGAATAGGATGATGCAGTGGTCCAGGACTTTGCTTCCTCATAAGAGGGTTTACCATGAAGCTATGCAAGTTTAGCCTAGCACTCTCCATTTGCTTGGCCTTGAACAACATGTTCACACGACCATATGTTTTGATAAAATCTTCCAAAGTAAACAATGTAACTACAAATGTGAAAGGGGTTCTCTCTTTCCACTTTGACTTCCTTCTGGCAGGTGTTACTGGAAAAGGCCACAGAAAGGTATTTGGGGTAAGAACCCAAACCACCAACACCGACACAGCTTACTATGCATATTACTAGGGCTTTACTATTTAGACATTTTCACAAACATGACTTTGCTTTTTAGCAATATGACTTTTCTATTCTATGAAACTCCTGCCCAGGAAGATAAAATCTGCACATCGCTCTGTTGTTAGTTTTGAGATCATCCTTATAAAAAACCCCTAAAACCCCAAAAACTATCTGAGTGAACATCAAACTGTTCAACTTGGGATGCATGGTTCACTTCCCAAGGTTCTTTAACTCAGGCTTCAATTATCTCCTCTTGTTGTGTCCATCAATCCTCAACTATTATGTATGCTCTTTATTTAATATCAAACCACATACTGAAATATTTACCTTAAACTAGACTCCAAAATCTTATCTAGACACAGATTTCTCACTGAGCTTTATTATCAGATTATTTTGATGGTGTTTTCATGGAGTTAGCATCTGACATAGGAATCTGGTTAAGGGGAAATTGAGTTGGGAATGCTTTTAATTGGGGTTGAATGGGCTATGTTTTTTTTGTGATTTTCAGTTGCTTCTTTTTCTGGTTTAATGATTGCTCATTATCCTGGTATTGGAGTGGCTTCTGTGAATCCTCTTTCTGTCTGCTGTGCTAACTCAGCCAGGGTTTGGAGAAGAAAGTGCAGATCTAGAGGTCCTATCACTATATGAACATGCCAGGCAACCAGCAGAATTATATGGGTAATGGAGGAGAAGCAAGGTTGAAATATTCTGATGGAGAAGGTAGTCTGTAAAAACATTTTCCCACCATCAGATATGCCCAGTGAAAAGCAAAGAATTCAGTTCTCATCAGTATCTAGTCAAAAAACAGAAGTTCTCTCATGTCAGAAGTAGTCTAATAACACAACCTATAGATTTCCGTATGAATCACACATTTTCAACTTCAAAATATTTAAGATTAGTTACTGCACAGGAAAAATTAAAATGCTCTGAAAATTTAAAGCTTATATAGGGGCATCTGTGTGGCTTAGTCGGTTAAGTGTCTGACTCTTGGTTTTGGTTCAGATCATGATCTCAGGGTCATGATCTCAGGGTCATGAGACTGAGCCCTGCGTTGAGCCCTGTGTCAGGCTCCGTGGTCACTGGGGAGTCTACTTGAGATCAAGCTCACTCAGCTTGGCTATATCAATTTTGGTTTTTAGGAAAACAACTGCAAATGAAATCTCTATCATCAGCCACATCAGAGAGTGGAGATAAACTGACTGTCCTGTTCTTAGGCTGAAATGTGGCCCTGGGCTAGCCACATCCTAAGACAGGATTTCCAAAAGAGGGTTAGAGTCAACTGCAGACTTCCTCTGTAAACTGGGAAAAACAAAACAAAACAAAGCAAAGCAAAACAAAAACAAAAATAAGAGCAAAAACAGGCCAGGTCTGCTCAGCAGAACAGAGTGTTAGGGTCTCACACTGTGGTTTCTGGACCAAAGCCAATTCAGAGATGCTCTGGGTTGGCCATCACACCTTATTAGCCTCACATTATTAAAAATAAAACAAACAAACAAAAATAGGAAGAGCTGTGTTTTGGTCAACATTTTTAAAATTGTGAGATTTTACATATAAATCTGGATTTCTGTAATACCTTGAAACATCAGTATCTGTCACTGTTGACCCTCCCTCATCCATGGCTCTAATCTGGGAGAAGAGTCGCTTTTGCCCCTTTTGAGTAGCCCCTTATAAGCTTCGCCTTGCCCCTCTGTTCTTCTAACATTTTAGGAAATCCAAATCACCTTCCAATATAATGCTGTACTTTCATTTTCACACTCCCTGTGGAATTCACTCGGGAAACACTAATTGCTTGTTGAGGTTGTATCACACACTGTTCTGGGAAGGCTCCAAGGATAAAGAGATACTCAGGCAGACATGGTTCTAGTCCTCAAGGAACTTAAAATTCAGTGAAATGAGTGGTCTCAAGCACTTAAATAGGTATTCAGGCATTTGTTAGGTTGTGTTTTATTATTGTTTTTCTCAGTCCTATGAAGGTCAAGGAATACAGGGTTCCCTAAAGGGCATCACTGAGAGAGCTGACATGGCGGCCTCAGAAAGGCTTCATTCTGAAGTATGAAAGAGGAAAGGGGGCTTATTTATTATTTATAGATGAGGGTGTCTTGACTAGGATAAGTAGTCCCCACCCACCTGATGATCAAAATTACCTGAGGAGCTTTTCAGAAATGCAAGTTAGGAGGAAAGGAGCTAGGAAGGGGAGAAAGAATTCTCCTCAGAAAGAGTGGTGGGTACAAAGGCCTTGAGGCTGGAAAGGGTATGGCTAATTCCATGTACTTCCAGACTGTTTACATACGCATTGGTGTTCATTCCTTTCATCTGTTAGAGTGATCATGCCATACCAAGGCTTGAAATAAAAACAGGCACTTCCCAGATGATTGATACCATGTTTTATGGGATGTCTATCTTCTGCAACAAAAACAACTAATTTACATTTCATTCAGCTGTTAGGAATCTAATTTAGACATAAGTCAAAATAAACACACTTTTCTGAAACTTTCATAAAAACATATGCCTACTTGGATATTTTCATCCCTCTACTGAGTTTTCTAAAATAGTAACATATGGTGGGATTATCACAAAAATCACTGGAACAGAAGATTCCCGTTAAGACTCTTACATGCTCCTTGGTATAACAAGCAGACAGTCCTTGAATGAAGCGTCGAAGGCTTTGACTGCATTGACAAGTACGTCAGTAATAACAATTATTATTATTGCTATGATTCTTCAATGCCTATAAACCTGGCATGGAAACAATATTGATGCCATCAAAATAATTTCCCAAATTACACTCTTAATAGCTGTTTTCAAAAGAATTTTTGAAAATATTATTACCATGTTAATTCCTATAAGCAGAAAGCAGCTATGGAAATAAATACAATGCATAACCCACAAACAGAGTCTGAATTTAATTTCTCCCCTCCTTCCTTCCCCTCCTCTTGCTTCCTGTTTCTGTTGTTTTCTTCTTGTTCTCCTCCTCCCCTTCCAATTCCCGTTCCCTCTCCTATTCTTCTTCCTCTCCCTCCTCCTTTTTTTTCTTCATACAAAGGAAGTTAGGCAAATAAGACACTCAACACTGTATTAGCTTCAAACATACTTTGTCATTTACATCATCGGAAAAACTGAAAAAGAATTAAAAGGAAGTGACTTTCCAGTTGTTTATCAATGCTATTTGATTTCAATTTGTGTCCCATCATCTCACAAAGTACGAGTGGAGGGGTGCACAAGTTTCTGGTTTATAAAACCTATAGACCTATTACCTATCTCTTTATCTGTAGGGTTTGGTGACCAAAAATATTAAGAAAGGTGGCTGAGGATAAAGGGACATACTACTTGTGACAAGCAACAGATGCAGATCTTATTCAGTGGGTCTCAATCCTCATTGATAATTAGAATCACCTACTAAACTTCGGAAAAATACAATCATCCGGGCCTCCCTTCCCCTCGGAAATTCTGATTCAATTGGTCTTAATTCGGTCTTGTCTCTGGTACTTTTCAAGTTTCACAGATGGAGTTTCAGCTCTGCTTCCAACTCAGATTGTGACCTTGGACAAATTACCCCGGTTTTCTTGGATCGTATCTTCTCCTTTATAGTTAAAGGACACTTGAATTGATTATGAACTCTGAAACGTGCCTATTAGAATCATTTGCAAAATGTTTAAAAATATAGAATCGCTAGGATTTGGGATCAGAGAACGTATATTCTCATTCCTGCCTATGTTGGCAGGAGCCTAACTTTGAGTTTGATATGTATTAATCATGAATGATTTAACAAAGTTCTAACCAACTGAAATAACCTATAAAGCAAACAATTGAAATTCAGGTAACAAATGATTGATGAAAAGTGGTCTGTGTTGAGCAATGTAATCACTCTGTAATTGAATCTACCTATGGCAGATAAACATTATCTCTGACTGTCATGGCTGTCATTTAATTCTAAATCATTTCATGAAAGTCTTCTGTGTTCCAACATTTCACACATTAAGTATTGTTTATTGTCAATAATGTAAACATAAATTTGGAAGTCAGACTATTTCTTAGCTACATTTTCCTGTTCGATATGTGACCAGGGGACAGACCACAAGAATGGGGAATCAATGTTTGGAGCATTAGGTATGTCCAGGCCAAAACCCACTTTGTTAATAGGCATGCTCTCATCACAGAAGTCCCTTAAATTGTGAGGCCCCAAAGCATGAGACATATATAATGTATAGCAAACACATGCTGATCAATATCAGAATAACTTTATAAGGGAGTTAAAAATACAGGTTTTGCAGTTTAATTCCTAAGCTAGATACAGATGAAATAGAAAAAAATCCATGAGGCACAAAAGGACATGACTAAACATTTGATGTAGACTAGTACAATGGAAACGAGATGACAACTGTGGCATGGTGGAGAGGGACAGAAAGACTAGCTCCAGTCCTAGAACTAAATCACTTGATTGATTTATTTGGTGGTTAACCCCATTCAAGGTAATGTGCTAGGCACCAAAGATTACACCAGGCAAGCAGATGTGGACTCTCCTCATATTCACAAGTCAAAGAAGAATCATTATACACTTGACCCTTGAACAATGTGGCAGTCAGGGGCATCACCCCACGCAGTCAAAAATCCACATATAATTTTTGACTCTCCCAAAACTTAACTACTAAGAGCCCTACTATTGACTGGAAGCTTTACTGATAACATGAACAGTTGATGAATGCATATTTTATATGTAATAGATACTATCCATTGTATTATTACAATAAAGTAAGTTAGAGAAAAGGAAATGTTATTAAAATCATAAAGAAGACAAGAGGTATTTACAGTACAATACATATATTTATTGAAAAAAATCTGCATGTCATTGGACCCATGCAGTAAAGTTGTTCAGGGATCAACTGTGTTCCACATCATATATGTGAATGTGTTTCTTATGTGCTATCATAGAAATGTATACCAAAATGTTACAGATCAGATCAGAAAACTGCCAAAACTACTGGGTCAGAGGTGATTTTTCAGATAATTGAAAAAAAAATGGCTGTATTTGACTATGCATTTGTCTGGAATATGGAGTGACCACAAACAAGTCATTTTTAATCATTTCACAAATGGAAAAACCAAGGAATGCATTAACTCTACTGGTTATAGTATTAATTGCTCATTAAATAATACTTATTATCATACCATCTTATAAAGCTCAGCCCACATGTTCAATAGACCTTTGTGTCAAGCCCTGTGCTGGTCACTGGAAATTTACTAGAGACTCACAAATATCCATAGCTTCTAGTCTAAGGTTGTTTACAGATTGGTGCCTGTGGTAGGTTCTGGAACATTTAGAAGATACATGTGAAGTCGTATAACAACTGAGTTTAAACACTCTAAAACTGTAAGAGATTGTTAGTGTTGGATTAACTGGAGTACCCAATATGGCTCTTCCCATGACCTTAACTCACAAGACAAATGGAGGGACACCTGGATGTCAGCCCTGTCCACACACAAAGGTCAGCTCCTGGGATATAAACACGGGCAAGTGACAAATGACTGTGTCTGGACCTGAGGGGTGCTGGGGTGACAGGGGAGAAGGGCACTGCAGGACCAGTGTAAGCCTGTTTGTTTTTCTTTTCTTCCTTTATTAATGATCTGATAGATCTGAATAAACAGTGTAGCAATCAAATTTGCAGATGGTGCAACACAGGGATCAATCTGAAAGCATTTGAACCAATATAGCCAGAAATTGAAAGTTCAGTGGAAATGAGATAATTAGAAAACAATGGAGTTAAGACAGACCTAAGGGTGTTAAAATTTGATACATAATTGGGTTGGAGAGAAAACTGCCCACGGGTAGAAAAATGCCCAGAAGCAACTTGACATCAAAGGGAAAGCGTTGGATTTTATTATCTGTGTGAGTTTGGGATTCAGTGTTAATTTATTCTTTAAAGAGGATAGTTCGTGGCTTATTCTTTATTACTGAAATGTACACATATGTACCTGAATTAGGAAAGTAACATACTCATTTGAAGAAAAAAAAATCACATATATGGTGAAGAGGAGTATTAATCAGAGACCTTGATAGTGAAAAGTGAGGAATCTTTGACTTCATCAAAAGTTAAGTATTTTATAGTTTTTTTTAACTTTCAAAAGAAAGATATGCTTGACAGTAAGCTCATGATTGGCTTAAGTTATCAATGTTTTGCGCAGAGTTGATATTATTCTAGCCCAAAGCAAATACATTTGATGTGTTTGTTAATCTGCATTGCCAAATCAAAGTGAATATCTAATTTCTGGTAAGACAGTGCAATATTTTGATTACCTGAAGCCCTCTCAAAGAACCTCCAAACACCCCACAAGCATTTAGAGAAGTGGGTAAGAGTTGTCCAGATACAGATAGCCTGAGATTTTAATTCATTGGGTGCCACTAACTGTTTTATTCATTTTGGGTAAGTAATTTTGAGATCAGTATCTCATCTACAAAATGGTGAAAATTTCACCTATCTCAAAAGGTTTTCGTGAATGTTCTTTAAGATAATGCATATAAAGCCCTTAGCAAAGGACTAAACACATAATATGTTCTTAATTAACAATCATGTTGTGATTATTTGGGCTGATATTCTAGGGCCCCTATAATTAGAACCATGTTTTCAACTCATTCACAAATATCTTGGTGCCCAAATTTCCATTCTTATCCTTCATGATCTCTGCCAATAACAGCTATACACATAGTAGGTGTGCGTGTATCATATATGTGCATTTGCATGTGTTATGGATACTTCTCTTGAGATATGTACCTCACTTCTTTATCTTTCCTCTATTTCTGGATGTATCTGTTTTCACATTGTCCATGTTTAAGGTCCTTAAGTAAGAAAATGATTACTCTGGCTATCAGCTAACTAAAGTCCTGGGAATTTAAGTAAAGAACTTCTAACCATTTTGTTTCAGATAACTGAGACATCAAACTAAATCCATTATCATCCCCTTTTCCTCTCCCTAACCGCTTCCTCTTCTACTGCTTTCTGTTCTGCTTCTCCCTTTCTCTTCCTCCTCCTTTTAAGACTTTATTACTCATTTCTTTCTTAGATTCTACACTCAAACCCCAGTTTGCATGTAGTGGGTGGCTCATTCTTTCCATCTGACATTTAATGAGACTGTAAATGCACTTGCATGCATGTCTTGGTCCTTCTTTATTCATCTATGGTACACAAATCATTACATCTGATACTGTCGCTTACAGAAATTTGTGATACTTAAGATAATATTCACTTTCATTATTTTAAAGTCTCTTGTCTATTTTTGATGTTTTAAAACCATCTGTCAGGTCCACATAAGATTTGTTTTGAGATACTGATTGACATTACAATCGAATGTATGGATCACTTTGGTGAAAACTCCCATCTTTATAAGAAAATTCTTTACATCCATGACATATTTTTTCATTTTTTTTTGTGTTTATGCCTTTTATTAAAAAGTTTTAATTTTCTGGATAAAGCCATAGTAATTTCCTATAGATTTATTCCTAGAATCTAACTATTTTTGTTGATATATCAAATGACACATTTTCAAAATTATATTTTTGCTGCTAAATAAGAGATGAAAATGATAATTTTACATTGATGTATCCAATAATGTTTCGGAACTCTCTCAGTAGTTACAAGTTATCACATGTAAAGAGACCATTTTCAGGTAAAGAAAACCACATGAGAAACGAACCAAATGAGAAAACTTGTCTGTGTGTGTGTGTGTGTGTGTGTGTGTGTCTGTACATGTGTGTAATATGTGACGGTTTTGCTTCTTCCTTCCCAATCTGTAAATTGCTTTCCTTTGTCTTATCTTGTTGCTTTAGGACTTTCAGCAAAACACTGAACAGAAGCAATGAAGTGGGTGTCCTTGCTAAGTTACAAGTTAAGAAGAAAATGTTTCTAAATCTACTAAGATTATAATTTATTATCTTGTTAAGAGGTCAATATAGTAAATCACACTAGCATATTGTCTTTGAATTAATTCATGTTTCAATTTGTTTTGGAATAAACACTAATTAATCATAATATGTTAGAATTCCAGTACATCAATAGACTTGCTTTAACATGTAAGGGAATCTTGTGTTTCTATTTCTAAGTGAGGTTATTGTATAATTTTCCTTTGCTCCTATTGTCTTTTACTTGGTCAGAGTGTTAAGAGGATAGTATTTTAGCATTAAAAATATTAAACATTGCTAACATAAAGTCGGTGCTTTTTGGTACATAATTAGATGCTCAATATTGCCCTTACGCTCTTCTCTTATCTACTTTCTTGTGGTAAAAAAAAAAAAAAAAATGGGGCTAACAAAACCTACTGCTCAGGGCGTTTACTAGGATTAAATAAAATAGCATATGTAAAAGTGCCTAGGGCAGTGTTTGACACATTAGAGAATTCATTAAATGCTAGCTCACTTGCCCTTTCCCCCTTGGCTGTGTGTTTTTGAGAAAAGGCAGAGAAGGCAGGCACTGCAATGCTTTTTTTTTTTTTTTTTTATGGAAGCCAGCTTAAAACAGTCATCAACACCGAAGTCAGTGAATGTGTTTGGTTTCCATTCAGAATGTTACTTTCAGAAATACACAGAGAATTCATTTACATAATCACTCTCCAGGCTAGGAACCTGTCCCTGAGGGGTTATCATTATTTAAATCCAAGTCAGGTTATTATCATTCTTCATGCTGGGCTGCTTGGCTTTGCTTTCTTCCCTTTCCCCTGACTGCTGAGCTACTCTAAATGGGAGCCTGACCAGCAGCTCTAATACAGGGAGGCTGAGGGCAAGAACGAAGGAAGCGTGTCCAAGTGGAAAGAGCATGAAGTTCAGATCCGAGCTCCACTTCCCACTGGCTGTGGTACCTTGGGGGAAATGACTTCACAATTCCTGAAATGGGAACTGTTAGGTTGTTGAGAGGTACAGATTACACATACCATTCTGACCCAAGGTAACCCCTTTCATTGTATTAGCCCCCTTCCTTCCCTGATGCCTTTGTGATGCCTCAGAAAAGAAATAAATACACATCAGGGCAAAGGGAACTCACAGTGGGGGAAAAACGAATGAGTGAATGAATGAATAAGATTTATTTAAACAGAAGAAAATTGTACCTGTGAAAATCATTGTTCAGGGGAAAAGAGTAAACACAATAGTCTAAAAGTCAAGGGACACAGCAAAGGGGGACATTAAATTTAACACCAGGTGCTGGGGAAGGGGATGTATCAAAACTTCTCAGTTAGGAGAGAGAGGGAGTACACTTGGCCATGAGAATTGGGATGGAGATGCCAATTAGAGAAAAGGATGATAAAACATGAAATATTTTCAACCTCTCTCAAGTGAGGACTGTGTGATAGAAATGATGAAAAGTAAAGAGATTACACGAGTTACCTCTTTTACTGTCTTCTTCGAGCCAAGTACTTAGCTGACTGAATGCTCACAAAAACTCTTTGGAGCAGATAAGGTGTTGTCTGCTTTACTGGGGAGGAAACTGTGTGTCAAACACATTTAAGCATTTTGTCCCAAGACTGCTCAACTAAAAAGTACCTGAGGTAGATTCCAACTCAAGTCCAGTTAACTGCAAACATTCTGCCACCAACTATACTACATATTTTCCTCTTGAAAAGCCAACCATATTGGGTCTTCTACTCTGTAAGACCATAATATAAGGTGCCCAGTATTGCTTATGGAATTTGCCTGTGAGCCAGTGAAGGGTTGCTAGCGGAGGGTTCTTACCGCACACAGAGAATCAGGAAGGTGTTAATGGTTAAGTGCAGTTTAAACTTATTGATACTGGGGTGGCTACTGAGGAGACTCTTTACAGAAAAGATGAAAATCAAGTTTGCTATAAAGACTGTCATGCTTTCTTCATCATCACACATATGACTTTCCACAGCCCACAGAGGGTTCTAAAGAACCAGCTCTGTATTATGTATCATGCTGCTAGGTGCCAGAAATAAAATGTAATATATACATTCCCTGTCCTCTAGAGGCATGCTTCTAGCACAGTAGATGGTAGCCAGGTAAGGCTATTTAAAGATACATTAATTAAATAAAATTAAACATTCACTTTCTTAGTCTCACGTAGCCACATTGATCGTATTGAACAGAGAGGGTATAGAATATGTCTATCATCATCAAATGTTCTAGAGAAAGTCTGCTTTAGAAGCTCTTAGATCAAACTGTCAGGGTTAAGATACTAAACTTACTGCCACCACTACCCTTAATGCTTCTAGCTAATTGTTTATCAACACATTCTAGTGGTTTAATCCTCAAAAAACTATATGAGGAAAGAATGTTGGATAAACAGAGCAAAGTTCAGAGGTGTATATATATATCTTTTACAATATTATTTTTTATTATGTTCAATTAGCCAGCATATAGTAACATCATTAGTTTTTGATGTAGTGTTCAACGATTCATTAGTTGTTTATAACACACCCAGTGCTCATCACATGTGCCCTCCTTAACACCCAGAATTGTATTTCTTTATGTGAGTATAGTTGACACACAATGTTACATTAGTTTCACATATCTATACATTATGCTATGTTCACAAGTGTAGCTACCGTCTGTCCCCATACTTTGCCATTACAACATCATTGACTGTATTCCCTATGCTGTGACTTTTACTCCCGTGATTTACTCATTCCGTAACTGGAAACCTGTATCTCCCATTTCCCCTCACCCATTTTGCTCATACCTCCAACCCCCACTCCTCTGGCAACCATCAGCTGGTTCTCTGTATTTATAGGACTGATTCTAATTTTATTTATTTACTTTTTAAAAGATTCCACTTATGAGTGAAATTATATGGTATTTGTCTTTCTTAGTCTGACTTATTTCACTTAGCATAATAAACACCCTTTAGGTCCATCCACGTTGTCTTAAATGACACAAGCTCATCCTTTTTTATGGTCACGTAATAGTCCTCTGTGTGCATGCACGTGTGTGCGCGGGTGTGCTCACGTGTGTGTGTGTTTATCATATCTTCTTTACCCATTCATCTATTAATGGACAATGAGGTGGCTTTCATATCTTGGCTATTGTAAATAATGCTGCAATAAACATAGGGTAGTAATTTATCCAAGGACTGGTACGTGATAGAGCCTGGATTCAAACACAAGCATGTCTGATTTTAGAGCCCAGGCTCTCAACTTCTGGGGAATACTTCTCACATCAAAAATACAGTACCACACAAGGAAGAGTTAATTCTGCTGGGATTGCCCAGGGAAATCTTCACCAAAGAAGGCATAACAAGGAAAGATTTTAAACTGAAAATGGAAATTGCTTGTATGGACAAGGAAATATAAGAAGAGAGTAAAGAAAGTAACAAGGTGGCTTGGATTACCTTCATGAGAGGGTCTTAGTCTATAAATTTTGTTATAGAGATATATATGTGCTGGGTATCTACTGTGTCCTTGGTACCATGTCAGACTTTGTGGATATAAACTTAAGAAGTTGTCATACTCTTGGGAAGTTCTGAATTTATAGAGAACACACCTCAGCCAAGGAAACAAATTGGACAATAGTATAGTAAGTCCTATTTCATGTTAAAATTTATCCATTCAGGGGTGCCTGTGTGGCTAAGTTAGTTAAACATCCACCTTCAGCTCAGGTCATGATCCCAGGGTCTTGGGATCGAGTCCCACATCAGACTCCCCACTCAGTGGGGAGTCTGCGTCTCCCTCTGCCCTTCTTCCTTGCTTCTGCACGCATGCTCACTCTCTCTCGCAAAAATACAAAAATGAAATCTTAAAAAAAATAATCCATTCGGTGCAGTAGCCATAGAATCTAATGGATTCAGTATTAACAAAATTGGGAGGTCAACAAATCCCACTTTTTACCAAAGGAAGAATAGTTTTATCTGCATTCCTGAATTTAATTGCCTCAATTGATTCAGTGAAAGAGTTGAGTATAATTGCTAAGAGTCTGCACTGGAAAAAGTAAACTTACTTTAAACACCTTATCTGCCATTTACTACTGTACAACTTTTAGGAAATGGAAACCTTTCCAAATATTTCCCTAATCTGAGGAATAAAAATATTAATGTTTTAATTGGAATGCTATTGTGAATATTTCACACTCTTGTGTATAATATGCTTAATATAGCATCTGGCCCATGGTATAAACTGATTAAATGAGAGCTACATCAGTTTTATAGGGGAGAGACATACTGGATTAGTTCTCATTATTAAAATCTTCCTTATAGGTGACATAGAGGTGGATTTTGTCTTTACAGGACATTCCCTCTTTTTTTTCCTTACTAGAATATGTCTTTCCTCAAATCCTTATAGTGGTCATGATTATGATTACAATTTTATCATTTGTCCATCTTTTTTAACATTTCAACCCACTATGCAATGGAATGGAAGGGAGGCATATAACATTACTTAATAGTTATAGATAATCCTTTGCAGAGCTCTTCACCATTCTGCCTTCACAACCGGGCTGCAGAATTATCAACTCATCTTTTCACAATTTTATGGCAAAATAGTAAGCAAAGCAAGAATTTTGCTTCCCATGCATTTTGCATTTTGTGTGAGGAAAGAAATGCACTTTTGTAAAACTAACGTGTCCTGTTCTGGTTCATCAGAAAGATCCTATTCCCCAAATCCTGTCCTAACCATTCTGCACGACTCCACATTGAACATCCAAAATGAGGTTATACAACGGCACTGCCGTGGAGGAAACTGCTTAGTTATCTTAATCCTCTCAGGAATGGTCACCTCATCCTTCCTGGTGACCTAAAGCCTGTCCTAATATTTTAATAACGGCATTATTTTCACTATGGCTTTGAGAGCAGAAGAGCTACGTGTTTGCTCAAAAGAAACTCTGACTATTCAAACTGAGTGGGCAAAACTAAATGTATTTCTTTTTCAAGGCTTAATGCAGTTTTTCTGGGAAGCTACACCCTAACTATGTATTCCACACTTAGGTTTCATGGCATTAAATTTTTATGAGCTTAATTTTCATCAGTTTCTTAAATCCAAGCAGCAATTTCGGTAATAGTGTATGTACTTCATAAACAACAAGTGCATATGCATAATGTTGTTTAGTCAGGAAAACCAAAAAGTTAAATTTTCTATAATCTTTTTTGAAAAATAGTTTTTCCTAGGATGGTATGATTTTAAGAATCTTGTTGTGACTGGTATGTTTTTTACTGTAGTGCCAACCGATATTAATTTAGCTGCAAATGATTAAAAAAAAAATCTAATGATGTAACCAGAATATAGTCTCCTGAAATAAAATATGTTTACAAATGTAGGTTATGGGGTGCTTGGTGGCACAGTTGGTTAGGGGTTCTACTCTTGGTTTCAACTCTGGTTGTGAGGATTGAGCCACGCCTTGGGCTCCAGGCTCAGGGCACAGTCTGTTTGGGTTTCTCTCTCCCTCTCCCTCTGTCCCCATCACTGCTCCCCCCATGCTCTCTGCTGTCTCTCTCTCAAATAAATCAATCGATCTTAAAAAAACCAAATATAGGTTATCTTAGAATATAATGCTCAGCTTCAACTGACTTTATTAATGCTCATCAGTGTAAACAATCTGCATAAGTAACGGCAACTTATTTGTAAATATCTTGTATTTTCATATTTTCAGTTTATTCAATTATCAATGCTGAAGATAGCAAAAGTAACATTTTTTTGTGCTGTAGCTATTGCTTTCCTAGGAAGTTTCAAATTCTTCTTTACAATAGGTATTCCGAATAACATTATGAAATAAGATACATGGATACTGCTTCCGCTTTCTACCAGAGAACATGAGGAGGCAGCAGACAGAATTCTTAGCAACTGAGCAGTCCACTTTTGCCTTCCGTTCCTTGGTCCCACTGTTTCTCCCATTTGGACTTATAAATTCATTCTCCACGAGGTAGTTATACCTTGCAGTAGGATGAACAACTGTCCTAGTTTGCCTAGGGCTGAGGGGTTTCCCAGACTGTAAGATTTTCATTGTTAAAATTAGCAAATTTCTGGGCAACCAGTAGGTGAGTCTTAGACCATTTCATGGTTCAGGAACATGAATTCATCTAACCATTCACTATCTATTGTGAAAATCTTTGTACCAGTTTCTGGTTAGGAGATGCACAGACAATTTCCACGATGGGTTTCTTTGAGAGAAAGACATATTTTAAACAGATGAGAGGGCGAGAGTGCACAAACTCATGGGAAACTGAGGACCACTTTTATAACAACCTTAAATACTTTTACCAGAGACTCCTCCAACCAAACCATCTGTGTGATGGCTATGCCACTGGTCCCCAGTGGTTTAATCAAGCCCGTGTACAATTTGTTCTGAACGTACTACTCTAGTACCTCTAACCAAGAAGAGGACAAAGAAGAGAGTGAGAGAGTGATTATATATTAAAAATAATGAATACCACCCTCAGATGTCCCCTGACGACAGGTTAAAGGTCTGAGGAGAATTCACTGGAATGTAAATGACAAGGAAATATCCTTATTTTTGTGATATACAACATTTTAGGGTAAAAACTAGAATTATTACTAAAAACATTATACTTGGACATAGCACATCATGCCATATACATATTTAGATATATACTATATATAGAGAGAGATTATATATAGAACTTGAGATGTATATATCTATAGATATATATAACTGTATTCAGCCACGTTAAATTGTATGCCTAATATCAACAGATAGAACATCTGCACACTGACTAAATTATGAGTTTTTCTAAACAGAAAAACAGATATTATATTATTTCTCCAATATCAAGGAGAGAAGGGAGGCAGGAGTGAGAGAACAATGAAGTAAGGGATTTAATTTGAGGACTCTGTTTGAGGATTATGAGAATTAAACAGATAATGTGTGAATATATTTGCCAAAGGTAGGATTATTAGCACATTTTTAAAATTCACTTTTTAAATTTTAGAACAATTTACATTTACAGGGAAACTGTGAAGACAGTAGGGAGGTCACAGACACTCCACAGCCAATTTCCCCTTTTAGTAACACATTAGTATGTAAATTTGTTACAATTAATGAACTAATACCGATATGCTACCGTGAACTAAAGTCCACACTTTATTAATATTTTCTTAATTGTTATCTAATGTCCCTTTTCTGTTCCATGATCCCTTCTAGGATGAGTTGCCGTATCTTCTTAGGCTTTTTGGGGCTATTGCATACAGTGCCTTAGGCTTACCTTGTTTTTAATGACCTTGAGAGTTTGAAGAATACTATTGGCTATATTTTTGGAATCCTCCTCAATGGGGGTTTGCCTGACATTTTTCTCATGATTAGACTGGGGTACAGATTTCGGAGAGGAAGACTACATGGGTAAACTTCCATTTTCATCATGTCCTATCAAAGATACCTACTATCAAAAGGACTTACTACTGTTGATTTTGACCTGATCATCCAGCTGAGGTAATGTGTGCCAGGATTCTCCTGTGTGGTTATCCCTCTCCCCTCTCTTGAGTACTTTATTTCTTGAAAGGAAGTCACTTATAAGCAGTCCACACAGGAAGAGGGAGGAGTTATGCCCTACCTCCTTGGGGGCGGAGTAACTCCGCATATTATTTGGAGTTCTTCAGTGCTCGCTTCGGCAGCACATATACTAAAATTGGAGTTCTTCTGCAAGGGGGGTGTTTCTATCTAATTTTTCTCATTCATTTATTCAGTTATTTTCAGGTCAGTATGGACTCAATGGATATTTTTATGTTATAATGTTGCTGATAATCTAAAGCTATTTTATTTTATTGCTCAAATTTTTCCAGCTTTGGTTACTGGGAGTAGTTTAAACTGGCCTATGTCCTCTGACCTACCTAGGTCAGTGTTTCTGTGTGTAATTCTGTGTGTGTGTAATTCCTTATTTTCTGGCACTGTAAGATACCACAGGCTCAGTGTGATATTGTGATTTATAATAAAAAATCTGTATTTGGTTTTGTCCCTGTTCCTGGCACAGAGCTCCTAAATCCCTTGGGATTTCCTAAGTGATGGGAGTGATAAAGATATGTTTTGTTATGTTAATGAGGTAACTTTTGGACCCCCACCTAAGGATGGGGGCTGATTGCCAGGGTAATCAACCTTGTGATTAGAGGGCTGGAAATTTCAATTCTCCTCTGGGGAAGAGAGAGGGTCTGGAGCTTGAATCAACTGTCAGTGCCAATGATTTTTTCAGTAATGCCTATGTAATGAAGCCTCTATAAAACCCCAAAAGGAGGGGCTTCAGAGAGATTCTCGGTTGGTCAATGCTTGGGGGTACATGCTCAGAGAGTGCATGGAAGCTCTGCACCTTTTTGCCCATACATCTATGCTTCTCTTCAATCTGGTAACTAAAATGTTTCTCTGAGTTCTAAGAGCTGCTCTAGCAAATTAATTGACCCCGAGGAAAGGGACTCTTTAATCTATAGCCTGTGGATATTTTGAGTGGTAACCCAGACTTTAGATTGGTAGTGGTGGTGGTTGCTTTGGGGGTGGGGAGATCAAGGCCATCTTATAAGACTGAGCCCTTAATCTATGGGATCTACTGTGGGATCAGATAGATAATAAGAATTGAGTTGGCTATGCCAATCTGAAAAAAAGAGTCACAATGAGAGGCAAATAAGTGTTGATTTGGAATCAAAGAATTGCAATTTGGGAATCTCAGATTCCGGTAGTAACCAGAATAGTGTCCTGCCCGCAGGGTGAAAACAAGGGGTTTTTATGAGACAGAAGAATGGGGGGTGGGGCAATTAAATGACTAGGATAAATGAGGAAAAAAACTGTCAGTTGGTACTAACATGCTAAGCTACTTTTGGTTACACATTGATCAACTATTTTATCGGTGTTAACAACAAAACTATTTCTAGTATGCATTAATTAATTATTCTGTCTTTAGAAAGTCCACGACCAACAGTTTTATGATCAGGGTGCCCATTTTCCTATTGACTTTATGAATCACTGTTTGTAACAATTGCTGCTTTTGGCCCAGCTCAAGGATCTTCTTGCCCAATTCAAGAGTTCACTAGCCATTTATTTTTAGAAAGAAAAATGGAGCTTTTCTCAAAAGGGAGTCTCTCATGTCTATGAGTTTTATATAATTTCACAAATTGTAGAACACCCAGCTGGCATCAGAGAATTGCCTAATGTGGGGAAAAACCCAGCACATCTGGTTTTACAAGTTATTGTGAGTTTTGTAGCAGCGTGGGAGTGAAGGCAAAACACAGATGTATAGGTTTTCTGTAATAGTCATCCTGTATATTTCCTGTCCCAGTCCTAGAAGCAGACATTCTTCCAAGTTCTGGTTTGTTTTATTTGAGAAAGATTCCATCTGGTTTTTAGGTTTGGTCACTGCTACTGGGTGACATCGTGTCTAGGTTCTGTCAGCTAACAGGAAAATATGTATATATTCTGACCCATATATATACACACATATCTATAGTTTTATACACAAGCATTTGTATTTATGTTAAGCTACACACAGATTTATACTGATGTCTCCAACTCTGACCCATTAAAACGTGGATCATTCTGGTCTCCTACACTTGCTTATCTGTAAACCATCACTCAAACAGGGAGAAACTTGGCTTGTATCATCCCTTAAGTTAATGGTTCAATCTCAGTATATAAGTGTATCCAAATTATTAATGATGTCCCTGTGGCAAACATCTTCATTAACTAGTATATAGTGCTTAGGTACACTACTTCAACTTTAGTCTTAGAGACTCAACTAATTTCCAAAGCAACTTTTTAACCCACCCTTCATTAAGGTTGTTTCATACATTTATAATGCAATTCTGTTGTTTTGTCATATACTGCATTCCACCAGGAATTTCTTCAACCTTCTAAATATTTTTAATTTACCTATATTAATTTGCTTATGATTATTACTGATTTTTAATTTTCCTATTCCTTGTGTTGTAAAGTTGTCTTGGTTTTGACAAATGCACAGAGTCATAGATCCATCACTACAGTATGATACAGAATAGTTTTATTGCCCTAGAAATTATTTGTATTTCATCTGTTCAACCCTACATTCCCCCTGCTTGGAGCCCTGGCAACCAGTTATCTTTTCATTGTATCTATAAATATGCCTTTCCCAGGATGTCATATCATTGGAATCATATTATATAGCCTTTTCAGGCTGGCTTCCTTCACTTAGCCACATGCATTTAAGTTCATCCATGTCTTTGCAAAGCATGAAGCTCATTTCTTTTTATCACTGAATAATGTCCCACTGTATGGATGTACCATTTGTTTATCCATTCAGTTATTAAAGGACATATTGGTTGCTTTGAGTTCGTGGTGATTATGCATAAAGCTGCTATAAAACTTTGCATGCAAGTTTTTGTATGCAGGTAAGTTTTCAAATTAGTTACACACATAAATAGGAGGGCAATTGTTGGATGGTATGCTAAGAGTATATTTAGTTTTGTAAGAAGTTGCCAAACAGTGTTCCCAAGTGTCTGTTGCATTTTACATTCCCCTAGTAATGAATGACACTTCCTGTTACTCCATCTTCTACCAAAATTTTAAACTGTGTATTTGTTGGATTTTAGTAATTCTAACAGGCGGTGGTGGTCTCTCATTACTGTTTATTCCTGGAGGGCAGTTCAAGTTAGCAGAATAAGAAGACACTAAACTCTCAGGGACGCAGCAAATCTATAGCTATTTATAGAGCAATTCTCTCTGAACAAGACCTGATGACTAAACAATTAGTCCATCACAAAGTATTAAAGGCCACATCAAGATGGGTAGAAGAGGCAGAGAGAAAGTCTTGTCAAAGACTCCACTCCTGGTAGAGTGTCCATCACTGGATGAACGAATAAAGAAGATGTGACATATATATATATATATATACATGGAATACAACTCAGTCATAAAGAATGAGATCTTACCATTTGTGACAACATGGACAGATTGTGAGGGTATTATGCTAAGTAAAATAAGTCAGGCAGAAAGACAAATACCATATAATTTCATTTATATGTGGAATCTAGAAGAAAAAACAAATGAACAAATAAAACTCATAGATACAGAGAACAAATTGATGGTGGCCCGAAGAGAAGGAGTTGAGGAGTGGGCAAAATGGAAGAAAGAGGCCAAATATGAAATTCCAGTCATAAAATAAAGAAGTCATGGGATGCAATGTACAGAATGGTGACTGTGGTCGACAATATTATATTACATATTATGTCACTTTATATGGTGACGGGGGAAAGCACACTTATTATGGTGATCATTTCATAATACATACAAAAATAGAATCATTATGTTGTACACCTGAAACTAATATGTCAATTATCCCTGAATAAAACAATTTGCAATTTCTAAAGGCAAATTATGTTAAGCATATTTTCATGTGTTTATTTGCCATCTGTATATATTCTTTTGAGAGATTCCTGTTTAGATCCATTGTCTATTTTTTAATTGGGTTGTTGGTTTTCTTATTATAGAATTGCAAGAGTCCTAGGTACATATATATTCTGATATGTGTCTTGCCAGTCTTTTCTCCCTGTCTTTTCACTGTTTAAACCATGTTTTTACAGAGGTGAACTTTTTAATTTTAATAAAGTCCAAATTATTATTTTTTCTTTTTTACATCATGCTTTTGGTGTTGCACCTAAAACCTTATCATGTAATTTAAGCTCACCTAGGTTTTCGCTTATGTCTTTTCTAAAAGTTTTATAGCTTTGAATTTTACATTTATGTCTATAATCCATTTTGAGTTAGTTTTTGTATAAAGTGTAAGGACTGTGTTTACGTTCATTTTTTAGGATATAGACCATGTTTCAGCACCATTTGTTGAAAAGACTGTCCTTTCTCCATTTAATTACTTTAGTTCCTTTGTCAAAATTGGGTGGCTACACTATATAGATCTATTTCTGGACTCTTTGTTACATTAATCTCTGTTTATTTTCCCTCATCAATACCACACTTTTCTGATTATTGTAGCCTAATAGTAAGTTTTGAAATTGGAAAGTGGGAGTCCTTCAATCTTATTTTTCTTTTGCAAGATTGTTTTAGCTTATCTAGTCCTCTGAATTTCTATATTAATTTGAGAATCAGTGTGCTAATTTCTACAAAGAAGTCAGCTAGGATTCTAATAGGAATTGTGTTGAGTATGTGGATCAATTTGAAAAATATTGCCATCTAAACAATATTAAGTTTTATGATCCATGAACAGGGATGCTTTGTGGGAACACTTTTATTTAGATTTTCTTTAATTTCCCTTAATAATATTTATAGTTTTTCAGAATTCAAGATTTTTTTTCTTTTGTTAAATCTATTCTTAAATTTTTATGCTATTTAAATAGAATTCTTCTGTTAATTTTGTTTTGGACTGTTGATTGCAAGTGTATAGAAATACAATTGATTTTCGTATATTGAGTTTATATCCTGCAACACTGTTGAGCTTGTTTAATAATTATAATAGATTCCTAGTAGATTCTTTAAGATTTTTTATATATAAGATTGTGTCACCTGCAAACAATGTTTTATCTCTTTCTTTGCAATCTGGATCCTTTTTTCCACTTAACATTTCATTTTCGTACCAAAATTCCCTGCCTAAAACCTCTAGTATAGCATTGAATAGAAATGATAAGAGTACAGGGCGCCTGGGTGGCTCAGATGGTTAAGCGTCTGCCTTCGGCTCAGGTCATGATCCCAGGGTCCTGGGATCGAGTCCCACATCGGGCTCCCTGCTCCTTGGGAGCCTGCTTCTCCCTCTGCTTCTCTCTCTCTCTCTCTCTCCTCCTCTGTCTCTCATGAATAAATAAAATCTTTAAAAAAAAAAAAAGAAATGATAAGAGTACATATCATATCTTGTTTCTGATCTGAGGGGGAAACATCTAATCTCTCATCATTAAATATGATGGCAGCTGTGGGTTTTTCATAGATATTCATAGACAAACTATTCTTAGTTTGTTGAATATTTGATTTTGGGAGATGTTTTTTTTGTATCTAATGAGATGACCATGTGGGTTTTTCTGTTTTGTTTTTTATTATATATATAAAACATATATATATGTTTATTATATTTATTTTTATTATATTGCTATAGTGTATTACATTAAGATATGATGTAATATATCTTGATATGGTGTATTACATAACTGATTTTAGAAAATTAAGCTAACATTTGATTCCTGGTAAAAATTCTACTTGGTGATGGAGTAGAATTTTTTTTTTACATGTTGCTGGATTTGGTTGGGAGTGTTTTGTTGAGGATTTTATACGGACGTTCAAGGGGATATCAGTCTGTAGTTTTATTTTATTAATATGTCTTTGATTGATTTTGGCATCAGCTTAATTTTAACATTATAGAGAGATCTGGAAAGTGTTTCCTCTATACTGTTTTGTAAAGGATTAATTCTTTTTTTAAGTGTTTGGCAGAATTCAGCAGAGAGGACATCTGGGCCTAGGCTTTTCTTTGTGGGTAATTTTTGATAACTAATTAAATATCTTACCTTGTAGTAGGTTTATTCAGATTGTCTATTTTTTCTTGTGTTCATTTTGACACACGTGTAGAATTTGCTCATTTTATCTGAGTTCTCTAATTTATTAGCATGTAATTGTTCATAGTATTCATTTATAATCCTTTTTACCTCTGTATGATCTGTAGCAATGTCTTTTATTGGTCATTCTAATAATTCTTTTTAATTTTTTTTATTTTTTGTTTAGCTAAAGATTTGTCAATTTTGTTAATATTTACAAAGAACATGTTTTTGGTTTAAATATTTAGTTAATTCTCTATTTAATTAATTTCTGCTCTAACTTGTATTAGGACCTTGCTTCTGCCTACCTAAGCTGCTCTTCTTTCTCTAGTTTACTAAGGTCAAAAGCTTAGATTACTGGTTTTGGTTCTTCCTCTTTTTATTTACAATATATGTATTTATGCTATATATTCTCCCCTAAACACTTTTATTGCCTTACATAAACCTTCACAAGTTGCATTTTAATTTTCATTTAGTTCAACAAACTTTTTGAACTCATTTGAAACATTTTCTTTGACCCATGTGTTACATAGAAATGTTTAATTTCCCAGTACATGTGGATTTTCCAGCATATTAGTTATTGGTTTTTAGCTTCATTCCATTGTAGTCTAAGAATATAGTGTGTCTGATATTGTTTGACATTTTGGAAGTGTATTTTATGGCTTTGAATGGGATCTACTGTGAAGAATCGTTCCAAATGAACTTGAGAAGACTGTACTCTGCTCTTGTTGAATGGAATATTCCATAATATCAATTAGACTAAACTAGCAGATACAGTTGTTAAGGTCAATTATATCAATATTTACTTTCTCTCTTCTTGGTCTATCAATATTGCATGAGGAATGTAGAAGTCTTCAATGATAATAGTGAATTTATTTCTCCTTACAGTCCCATCACTTTTTGCCTCATGTATCATTAGATGCATCACATTTAGGGTTATTCATCTTCCTGAAGAATGGACCCCTTTATCATTATATATGTCCCTCTTTATCCCTGATCATCTTCTTCATTCCAAAGTTTACTTTGTCTGACATTAGTACAGCTATTTGAGCTTTCTTATGATTTCTCAGCATGATATTTCTTTTTCTATCTTTTACTTTCTAATCTATCAAAGTCTGTATATTTACACTGGGTTTCATGGAGATAACAAGTAGTTGAGTCTTTTTAAAAAACCAATCTGATAATCTTTGTCTTTTAAAATGTGCACTGAAACCATTCATATTTAAGATGCTTATTTATATACTCACGAATGTAGGTGCCAGAGGCTTAAATTTCTTCTAGTGTCTTTGTGTCTCTGTTCTTGAACTTCTGGCCTCCCAAACTATTCCTTCTCAGAGAGAGCTGTGTCTTGCAGCTATTTTGGCTGTAATCCACTATTGTTATACTGGAGCCAGGTTGTTGGGATGGTAAGGCATGGGAAAGTGAGATATTATATAATTTGATGTCTAAATCCTTTAGTGAACTTGTGTCCCTGGGGTATTAACTTCACAATTATTCTGTTGCTTCCTCTACCCTTGAGTGAGACAGGAAGTCTGGAGTGTCTTGGAGTTAGAGAAATGCCTTCTCTTTTCCCATGAAAAATGGGCTTCTGTTATGGAGTACCCTTGGACATACTCCACAAGGATTATTGTTCCCATCTTTCCAAGAGGGGCTCTTTCTTGGTTTTCCTTTTTGAGAACCTGTTGGGGTCCCTGGAGGTAAAACTCACAAAGGTGTGACTGGATGCCCTCCTAAAGCTGCAGCATCCAGGAGTTCCTTACTTTCCTCCAGCAATTCTTCAAAATAAACACTTAAGTGTTTTTACCAGTTATGGCTTCAGAATTTCTCTTCCAAGTAAGCATATTCACTTAATGTACCTGTTTGTCAGGGCTTTGGGTTGACAGCCTGCCCTGAGACTGTCCTCTGAAGGGCCCAAGAAGGGCAGTTGAAATTAAGGGTTTTTTTTTTTTTTCTTTTTTTTTCCATCTTTACTCTTATTATAAGGTTGGGAGTGACAAATTTCAAACATTTTACATGGTGGAGTTGAAACTGGGAACTACAGGATTAGTGAAATCTTTAGGAAAAAAAAAAAAAAAAGCCAAATGTCTTAGGTTGTATTTGACCTGAAGCAAAGCCTGAGAAAAGGAGTCATGCTTAAGTAATTTATGCAGAAGTTGATTCCAGAAAGCTCTGGTATGGGAGGAAAAACAGGAGACAGGGATGGGGAAAAAACCAAATAGAGTATGTGAATGAACAGATTTTAATTAGAACCAAGTGGATCTCATCCTGCAGGATGCAGTCAAGTCCTGCTGAGATCCTTGGTATGTTAGGTAAAACCTATAGGCAAGAAACTTGGTAGTTAGAAACCAACTCTCATTTCTTACTGACTGAAATGTGCTCTCAGTCATTAAATCCTCAGCATTTCAGGATTCCACCAGAGAAAATCTTGAAGCAAAGAAAAGAAGGTGATCACAGTAAGATGCCATTGGCCAAAGGAACAAGGGGTGGGAGACAATGATGACCTCTGCTACATCAAGTTTCATATAGATACATTCTAATGCTCATATCACACAGATAGTAAGTGAGTATGGCCAAGACTAAAAGCGAAATTTCTGTGTTCTCTCTACTCAGTTCTCTTTATCCATTTTACCAAATAATGTTCTTTCTAAGAAAATATAGTATTCCCACGGTTTCACAAAACTTTTTTTTTCAAGATTTTACTTATTTATTTGAGAGAGAGAGAATGAGAGAGAGCACGAGAGGGAAGAGGGTCAGGGGGAGAAGCAGACTCCCCGCTGAGCAGGGAGCCCGATGCGGGACTCGATCCTGGGACTCCAGGATCATGACCTGAGCCGAAGGCAGTCGCTTAATCAACTGAGCCACCCAGGCGCCCATTCACAAAACTTTTTAAGTGAGTATGGCCAAGATTAAAACTGAAATTTCTATGTTCCCTCTCCTCGGTTCTCTTTATCCATTTTACCAAATAATGCTCTTTCAAAAAAATATAGTATTCCCACAGTTTCACAAAACTTTTTAATAACACATGTTCTGTTCATAATTCACCAAGTTTTCAAAAGATATGAGAGTCTTGTTGGTCCTATATTTGGACCCTGAAACAAGGAGCGAACAGACAGCTATAAGGAAATATCTAGTTTATGAGGCACTGGTCTTGGGCTCATCATTCGGAAAGACATCCAACTTTGAGGATAAAGCATTACAGGAGAGTAATGATGTTTATTTCTGTTTGTTGCTTTGTTCTGTCCCCTGAATGTGCCCTTTTCCCAAAAACAGTTTAGAAATCATTTACATTTGTAAGCTTCACTGATTTTCCATCTGAAGTTGTAAGAAGAATTCACTTGTAGTTTAAGAACTTCTATTAAAAAAAAACTTTCTATTTAAATTGTCTCAAAATATATTCATTTGAACTGCAGAGAATTTAGTTTAATTCAGATAGTGCTTTAGGCATGGAGGATATGCGTGGAAAGATTTAATATTAAAATGTCCAGACATTCACTGAAGTACAGAAATCTATTGTTCTCTCTTTATTTTCAATAATTACACACTCACTAAAATTCATGTAAAATCTTTGTGTGTCCATTTTACTCATTGCTAATTTTCTTCCAATTCTGGACCAAGGTTTTCTTTCCTGATTCAGGTCTATAAAGTGAAAGAGTCTCCTTGATCTGTATAGTACAAAATAGATGTACAGAATAGTGTTCACATCCATGTGTTCAAAATCAGATTCTATTCTAATCATGGCTCTTTTATTTTTTATTTTTTTATTTTTTAAAGATTTTATTTATTTATTCATGAGAGACAGAGAGAGAGAGAGAGAGACAGAGAAGCAGAGGGAGAAGCAGGCTCCCCACTGAGCAGGGAGCCCAATGAGGGACTCGATCCCAGGACCCTGGGATCATGACCTGAGCCGAAGGCAGACGCTTAACCATCCGAGCCACCCAGGCGCCCGATCATGGCTCTTTTATATTGGTGCAACATTTTTATACATTACTCATTTAAGTAACATGTGGCTTTGGACAAGTTACTTAACCTATCAGGATATCGCTTTATTTATGTATAAAGTAGGAGACCTTGGGATGCCTGAGTGGCTCAGTGGGTTACACATTTACCTCTGGCTCAGGCCATGATCTCAGGGTCCTGGGATGGAGTCCTACATCGGGCTCCTTGCTCCACATGGAGCCTGCTTCTCCCTCTACCTCTGCCTGCTGCTCCCCGTACTTGTCCTCTCTCTTTCTGACATATAAATAAATAAAATCTTAAAAAAATTTTTTAAAAAGTAGGTGAACTTACCCCATAAGTAACACACTAGATACTGAACAAAGTTGGAATTAGAGAATTCCAAAGGCCTGAATATGTTTTCCAATTAGCACTTCATTTTATACACTCCACTTATTCCACTCTTAAAAAGAATCACCAATAGGACCCATAACTTTCACAAACCTATAGAAACAACCTTTTCTTGTTATTGTTGTTTCAAAAAAATGCTTGATTCAATATACCAATTTGATTATTAAAATGAAAGTATACGAAAACATGATCTCCAAACGCCCCTGCCTCTTGTTAAATGCTCCTAGACTTCCAAATATAATTAAATCATCTGTGGGGTTGAAAACATTGAAATTTTTTTTGAAAATACCTAAAGTGGTATTTCTTCCAGCTTTTGTCAGTAGTAGCTGAAAATAGATTTCAACAAAACAAATTAAAAACCATTGAATCCTCCAAAATGTCCCCCAAGCAAAATAAACCAGTCAAGAAATTCATCCATTTGTGCCGACTTCATCACTTTGACTTCCTATTGAATTGTTTCCAAGTTGGGCTCATTGCTAATTTAGAATTTTGCAGAATGTTCATTAAGTTTCCAGCTGGCTGAAATTGTGAGTTTGCTTTGCATGAATTTGGGTGAGAAAAGAAACCTAAGTAATATTTGTCAAATTCATGAAATTTTCATGAGAGTAAATAAAAGCCCCTATTTTTGCTTGATAAGTATTTTACTTCTTGGCCCCATGGTTCCTTGATATGAAAATCATTGCTACAATCATTACTAGAACTTTCTCTTTGGTTGGGACAAATTATTAGGTGATTTAGATAACCATAAAATTAAAACAATCATTTCTCGCTGAATTTTGCCTCAAGGCAATTTTAGGCAATTTTGCTTCAAGAGATGTACATGTACACTTTAATTCGGGAATATACAATCAATCAGTAAATTATAGTTAAATTCATGGTTTATCAGACCTTGGGAATTTTCTTCTTCTTTATTCAGTAACGTATTCTTGGCCTGGTAGGTCAGTGCTTTTACCTACAGTAGCCCCCCCTTTCTCTGTGGTTTTGCTTTCTGTAGTTGAGTTTCCCCTGGTCAACCACAGACAGAAAAGGATGATTCTCTTCTGATCTGTCTTCAGAAGGTCAATAGCAGCCTAATGCTACATCACAACGCCTACATCATTCACCTCACTCCATCTTGTCACTGTAGATATTTTATCAACCCACATCATCACAAGAAGGACAAGTACAGTACAAGAGGGTATTTTGAGAGAGAGACCCACATTCACATAAATTTTATTAAAGTATATTGTTATAATTGTTCTATTTTTTATTAGTTATTTTTAATCTTACTGTACTTAATTTGTAAATTAAACTTTATTGTAAGTATGTACATATAGGGAAAAAACCACAATATATACAGGGTTCTGGTCTACAAGCAGTTTCAGGCATCTACTGGGGGTCTTGGAACACATGTCCTGTGGATAAGGGGAGACTACTGTGATTTATTTATTGGAGCTCTACAAATCAAATGGGAGCATTTACCCACATCTATTTTTTAACCTACCCAAACCTATTTTTTAACCATAACTATTTTTTAACCCTATGTATTCAGTTTTTTGCTCCTTAGCAACTGTACCAAACAGGAATTTGACCAAAAATCAGGAAGAAAATAAACAAGCAAGTAAGGAGTCAATGTATGTGACACGGAGTCATGACCTATTACTAGTTGTTGATTTTCTTTGCAGCCTTATTTTAATTATGCAACATTACCCAGCTTAAATTCATGTTCAATGGCCAAATGGAATGACCTTCACTGTCCCTCACCAACCAAGTTTCATGTTCCTCCTCTTTGCTCTCATACCCATCTTCTGCTGCCCTTTTTAATAGTATTTATTGCACTGATTTATAACTCCCTCCCTCCCTCCCTTCTGCCCTGCCCGCCCTTCCTTCCTTCCTTCCTCCCAACCATCCATCCTTCCTCCCATCCATCCATCCATCCATCCATCCATCTATCCATCCATCCATCCAGCTATCCATCCATCCATCTAGCTTTCCTTCCTTCCTTCCTTCCTTCCTCCCTCCCTCCCTTCCTTCCCTTCCTTCCTCTTTCTTCCCTCATTCTCTTTCTCTCTTTCTTTCTTTTCTCCCTCCTTCCCTCTCTCCCTTTCTCTCCCCCCTCCCACCATGAGCCCTGACATGTGACTGGTCTTTTCTCTGTTTAATGTTCATGCAGTAAGTAGTCAATTTCTACCTATTTTGGAGTTTAAGACTGTTTTTTATCAGTGCATTTCAATAAAGCAATCCTTAAGATCTTCCTTGTGATTAGAATTATTTATAAGTAGACAAAATTAATGCTAATTAAATGTGTAAAAGAACTTCTGTTAATCGAGCTTAATTGTATTTATATTTGAAATATGAAAGAAAACTATTGCTTTCATGAAGTGCTTCGTTTTATTTATTTTTTAAACTATAACTATTTAGAAGAAAAAAAAAACAAGGAGTCACATTTTATAAACAGGTCAATGAAAACTCCAAGCTACTAATAATGATGATAATAATCAAAACAGTGTTAATAGTAAAATAAACATCAATCACCACGGCTATGCTTGAATTGTATACCCTCTGCCCTATAGGTGCGCAGCCTCATCCATAACCAACATCTCTCACCAGAGTGGAACATCTGTTACAACTGATGAGCCTACGACACAGCAAAACCCAGAGTCCATTCTTTACACTACGATTCACTCTTGGTGTTGCATATTGTACATGTTTAGGCAAATTGATAATGATGTGTACTCACTATTACAGTCCCATACAGACCAGTTACACTGCCTTAATATGAGATTTTATATAAGATTTTTATATATGATTTTAAATAAGATATAAGATTGTAAACTGTACAAAATCATAAAATATATATTACTGTGCATAGGTAAGTATGTCCTATCACTTCAGCTCTATGGGTGTTGGTTATGGCATATTCTGATTCAGTCTAGTCCACACACACACACACACACACACACACACACACACACACAAGCAGAAGGTGTTTTTCATCTTAGTATCCCCAGTGATAAGCACAGGGCCTGGCAAAACAACAGACCCTGTGATGTATGCTTTAAATTAAAAGCAGTGATAACCTATTTAATACCAAAAGCAAATTATTTCTTTCTTCACATTCTATCTTGTTGCCATTGTTAATAAATGAACCTTGTAACTGACAAAATTTAAGAGAATCTCACTGGGGAGAAAGACTGTGTTGAAATTAGGTTTTTAAATAGCACAGCTGTTACAAAGGAGACAAACCCGACAGGCCATTTCTATCCTCATTTGCCTGTACTCTGAGGTCTGAGGGACCTTTCCCAGTTTCTAAGTCAACACAAATCAAACATAATCACACTGGTTTGTCCTTTATGTTTCACTGCCCAAGTATCACACTATTACCCAATGTCCTTTGGGCTAAAGTTAGAGGCTTTTTATCTTGGCATCTAAGGCAGCTCACTGATACACCTGATGTTAGTGTCCAAACTAATCACAACGGTACACAGAGGTAAGGTCAGTCAGCTTTTAAATGCTAATTGTTCTGCCAATGGTCTTCATTTACAATGATTTTAAAGGCCAAGCTTACGTAGTATTTAGTGCAACAGGCAGACATACATTCCTTAATGGAAAATCCCAAGGCAGATATCATTGGGGGGGAAAAAACCCTAAAAGAAGTCAAATATAAAAGTTGCTTGTGGGAGGGAGGGAGACTAGATTCCTACATTTCAATAGAATACAAAAAAGCAAATTGAAAAAGGGTTCAAATCTACCACCTGCTTCTGCTTCTTCCCCCATCCTCTCTTTTGCATTAGTAAGACCTCTGCCCTATGCCACAGATTTACAAGTAGGTTAATGCCTTAAGGCTCATTATTTCCCAGCTGAGTTGTGTGTGTGCCTTCTACCAGCTTACTGAAAGCAACAACAACAACCACAAGAAAAAACTATTTTTGTATTACAACATTTCCGTCTATCTTTCAGGCCCAATACTTGTTTGTTTCATTTTTTCCTTTGTTTTCTTTAAGTTGTCTAGTTGCTTTATATTCATATATGAAAACCACTCTGGGCTTCAGATTTCCCTCTGAAACTGTTTTCCCACTGTAGCAGTTGTGATAGCAGGAGCTTATCACAACATAACCGGACGGAGCATTACAGAGTTGGCTTTGGAGATAACATTTTCTGGTGTTCTATCTGGCTTATTAGTGGTCTTCCAGGTGTGAGGGTAATTCCTCAAGTGCTGAAATTATGTGAAGGGCCTTTGACTTAGCGACATTGGCAGAAGCCTGGGGAGGACACAGAGATACTTTTGCACTGGCCACAACGCTACAGCCCCTGCCAAGAGAATGAATTCACCATTCAGAACCCTCGGTGTCTTCTCTGGAACCAATTACCGAAAATGTATGTTTGCTTGTGCTGTGTGTTTAAAGGTTACTTGGGGATCCAAATATCACCATTAGCCAAGTCAGTCAGAGAAAGACAAATACCATATGATTTCACTCATATGTGGAATTTAAGAAACAAACCAAATGAACAGAGGGGCGAAAAAGAGAGAGGCAAAACAAGAAACAGTCTCTGAACTGTAGAGAACAAACTGAGGGCTACTGGAGAGGCGCTGGGCAGAGGGATGGGCGAAACAAGTGACGGGCAGTAAGGAGGGCACTTGTGATGAGCACTGGGTGTTGTATGTAAGTGATGGATCATTGAATTCTACTCCTGAAACTAGTATTACACTGCTTGTTAACTAACTAGAATTTAAATAAAAATTTGGAGAAAGAGGGCGCCTGGGTGGCTCAGTCGTTAAGCGTCTGCCTTCGGCTCCAGTCATGATCCCAGGGTCCTGGGATCGAGCCCCGCATCGGGCTCCCTGCTCAGCGGGAAGCCTGCTTCTCCCTCTCCCACTCCCCCTGCTTGTGTTCCCTCTCTCGCTGTGTCTCTCTCTGTCAAATAAATAAATAAAATTAAAAAAATTTGGAGGAAGAGAAAAAAATAAAACACATAAATTAAAACAACAGTATTACCCCCCATGGCTCTGTCTTTGGGTGGCTCACATGCCTGAAAAGAAGAATTCTCATTTTAATTTTTTTTTTGAGTTATTTGTAGTGTGCAGTTTATCAAGATACACTTGGTACACCTTGTACTCAAGGAAAAATTGCTTGACCATTTCTTTTCTCATCAACAATGTGAAGCAGAAGCCTATGGTTTGCAGATAACATGGCTAAGGAAGAAAACATACAGTAACTAACACTTGTCTAGTACCAGTGACCTGTGAGGCACTCTACTAATTATTCTATATTCTCTATCTAATTATATCTTTGCTTCATCTCCATGTAGTAGGTATCTCATTCTGGAGATGAGAAAACTAAGCCATATAGAAATTAAGTCATACGCTCCGTGGTTATACATCCAGTACTATATATCCAAACACTGGGATTAAGAACAAAGATGACAGTGAAACTCTTGTCTTACAACTGTTGACATCAGGTTACAAAACACTGGCGTGTAGTATGTTTTATTTTATGGTTTTAATAAGGGTACAGAAAGGGAGTAGACTACGTTTCCTGGGGGATTAGGTATACATATACATATACAATATACAGGTATGTCTTTGGAAAGAATAAGAATAAGACAGGCTTAGAGGAGTCTTGATGAGTAGTATATCAAGACAGTTCAATTATTTCAAGTGATATAAATAACTTTCCCTTAATGACACTGGTGGTCACCAATTATAAGTATGGTAATACATGAAGTTGAGAATGCTAAGGTATTTTGATAATGTCTTTTATAGAAAAATTAAATATATTCCCGTGTCTAGGTATATATGTTCAAATTTATACTGCATTTAATGTTATGAAGTGTTATGTGCTTATATTCAGATTATATAGTTTAATTTGGCTCTTGCGAGTTAAAGAAAGGCAGGGCTGTACTTATTTTCCTTGAACTTCATTACTGAAAGCTAATGATCTTCAATTCTATTTTATTACACCCTGCAGTTTTTTGAGAAACCCATAATTTCTAAGTAGCACCACTAATTAACTAGAGGCTACTGTTTGCATACAAATAATAGTTACTGTAATTCTGTTCATCTTTTATAAAAAATGGAGCACACTGCCATGATCAATACATTTTCAATTTGATAAACTGATTTTCTAAAACTCACCTGGTGTAACATATTAAATAAGGCATATAAGAGCCCTTTTTAAACATGTGTAAATGAGTGCTAGCCAGGAGACAGGCTTGGGGGATTATGAGGTGTCTAGATTTAATGCCATTAAAGTCTGAGTTCTGCATTTTGGGAAGGAGGGTTGAAGGGCAGATATGGTGAAAAGACAGCATTCCTAAGCGGTACTTGTGGACCTCATCAACACAGAGTTGGCATGGTGCTACTTTCTGCCATTAATGCTGTGGGTCTTGTGTATATAAGAAAAAGAGGCTTTTAAAATTCTGATTTCAACTCATGACTTAGAATTTAATGAAACTGTTCGAGTTCAGCACTTTAATCTCACAAATTGGTTTATCACAGCCTAGTGGCCACTTCTTGTTTTATAATAAGCACAACAAAAAATATCTCTGAATGCTTAGAAAATTAAACCAAGGGAAGTATATGCAATTCTGAGCTCATTAGAAGCAATTCATATTTTCATCTGTCTCATTAGAGAGGTTTTTATGAATTGAAAAATGTACTTTTGTATCTGTGTTTTTAAAATTTTCAGGCCAACTGGTAAGAGCAAAGTTTTCTCATTATTCCTAAACAATAACCATATATACATATATACATTTAAAGCACAACTTGAATGAGGAGAAAAGCAAGGCAACAAAGAAATGTGGGATAGTGAAGGTACTGCTTTCCAGTATCAAGACAATTTTCAGTGAATCCTTCTGCATTATGACTCAGATTTAATTCCACATTTGGAGGACTTTGTATCTGAAAGAAGTACAATTGGCATTCTGTACAAAATAACGAGGTCAAAAATTGGGAAAAATGTATATGGTATTCGTTAATGCCCATTGCTTCAGTCTAATATGAAACTTTTTGTCATATCAAATACAGCATTTGGCCCTTGATAGTGGGTAGTTTTATCAAAGTCAAAGTGAGTGAGGGTTTGTTGTTTTTGTTTGTATCAAACCAGTCAGATGCAAGGTAAAAATGAATACATTTGGGTCTGACTTTAGGAAATATTTCTAAATAACGTCTGGTTCTTACTCATCTTTAGAATGGGAACATCATCTCTCTATTTGGGCTATTTTTAGAGCTTTGATTCTGATACTAATAAGCAATATACTTTGAGCCTGAGCATGATTTAAAGTTTGCCTTAATATTCTTCATCATAAGTTTGCTTGAGCTAGAATATCACTGAAAAAATGTAGCATTTGATAAAAGAGTGATTTCACACTCTACCTTTTAAATGTTTGAATTAAGTACATTGAATAAAATTCCCCTATTACCTAAGTTACTTCTGGGCTGCAATAGTTCTCTTGGGACATTGCAGTGTTTGGGGAGAGGAATTACAATTCATGTTTGTATGAACTTAACGGAAGAGTGAACCAGCTTTAAGTTGACATTCCACTAACTGCAATTCACTTCCTCTTTCTTGGACTTAACTTTCCAACTGTAAGATGGTTGGGGAAGGAGGTAACAAAGGAAGTGTTTTCCATCACCCTGTTCATGTCAATGACCTGGACACTACCAGGTTTTGACCTCACATTCCCCATTCCCCTGTACGATGGTTACAGTACCCTATTCCATTCTGGGAAACTGCTTCACTCCCCTTACGAAATGTTGCCAAGTTTTGTGCACTCCTCAAATAAAAGCTCGGTATATAATAGAAGCTAAACATTCAATTTGTCTTTTTTAGAACTGTGGATCTTGAAAGTTATCAAGGCACCGATATATATATTTTTTTAATGTAACACAATTGTCACAGTGCTGCCATTTATCTTCTGCTACCTGGATTCTTGTCGTAATTACCGTGGTTCCTGACCAGATTCTTCAGCCATCCCTTCTATGATGTAAGACACTCTAAACCCTTGATACAAATTCCTTGATACAAAACAGACACCGTTTCTGTTACTTGTACCCAGGGAACCCTAACATATGCCAGACACCACTCATTAATACTGCAGGGGGGGTGGACCTTTACTCCACTATGACTGGTGTCCTTGTAGGAGATAAACACAGAAGAGGAAAACCACCACATGAAGCTGGAGGGAGAGATTGAAGTGATGCACCTGCAAGTCAGGGAAGGCCACAGATTGCTGGCAAATGTAGGGAAAGGTATGGAAGAGATTCTTCCTCACAGCCCCTCAGAGGAAGCATGGCCTTGATGACACCCTAATTTAGGACCTTGAACATCGGGAACTGTCAGACAATACATGATGTCTAGGTCAGTAATGTGTTAAGCCACCCAGTTTGTGGCACTTTGTTATGCATCCCTCAGAAACTAATACAACCTGTTTTCATTCATTAAGTCATGTGCTTATTTTATTGATAAGCTGTTATGCTTGCACATGCATAGGGGCACTGTACGTATCAAAATGAATGGTATGGGGGAATCCTGTCCTCAAGGACTTCCCATTAATAGTCTTGTTCCCAGTGCCAAGAGCCAATTAAAGTACTAATTGATAAGTGCTACGGGGTGGGGGGGTAAAGCAGAGGGTCCGAGCCTGTAAGAAAATATCTGACTTACTAAATGCTCTCTTACTTTGGCATCTGATGGGGAGTGACAAATATTTGTTAATGAGTCAATCACCAAAAAAAATGAATAAGGCAATTAATGAAAGAACATGAAAAGTAAATATCTCATCAACCCTGGTATAGGAAGGAATTTCAGAGCTGATGTCAAAAAGAAGTTAGAAAGGGTCATTCTGAGAGATCCAGACAAAGAATACGCATGTGAGGAAGAGAAACAATATTCCACATAAAATAGCATATCCCAAGATTAAGGAAGTGTGAAAATATACAATTTTTTTGAGTAACTGTAAATAATTTAGCATGACCGGAACACAGGATGGAGTGTGTGAGGTGAGGAGTGGACAAGGGTGGGGGGGAGGGGAGAGGGGAGGATATTCCTAAGTAGAAAGATGAGAAGAAAATGTTAAAGAGATTTACAGGTCTTGCTAAGGATTATAGGTTTCTATCCTTAAGGCCATGGGAGTCAGTAGATATTTTAAATAGGGGATAGCAGTGGCACATCTGCCTTGTGAAAAATTCTATTCTTCCAAAGAATCTTTACTAACTATTTTGAGTGGGTTTCTGTTCCCCTGGAATATTAATGGGGTGGGATGGGTGATTACCCATTTCAGCCAGGATTTCTGTTGCTTGCTAACAGCAGCCTTTTTGTGCTTGTAAGTGGTGACATTCTTGAAATTTCAGAGCATAGCATAAGCTTTCTTGCTCACTGTCTAAACAGGAGCCTGGATGTTACCCATCTGTACCATTACCCAAATTCCATCTCACTTCTTTGGCCCTAGATTCTTGTCCTTCTTAGATTAAGTCTCTGGGATCCATGTCTATTCTGTTGTTCATTAACTGGGGGAAAACAAAAAAAGGAGAAATGGCAGCCAGATAATCTGGAGATAGCAGATAAATTTGCCTACAGAATATCATAGTACATCAAACACAGAATAAGCTGTTCTTCACACCCCAACATAAATTAACCCACCTTGCATGACTGTTTATGAAATAAGTTAATAAACCCATATAAACCGAGTGCCTACTGTGTGCTTACCTCTTGACACTCTATATACCTGGCAGGAGCCTGAGGAATTTGCAGTATGTGAAGATAATTTGGGTGTCAGCTGGAAGTCCGCCCAGAATTGAAAGCCTGCTATTGCTCTAAGATGTCACCTGGGACCATGTCATCAATCTACCCACCTTTCCTGAATGGCTCTGATGTCGATCAGTCTGGTTTCCCTGAGTATTAAAGTAATGGGCTCCTGGCTCTATTTCAGCTCTGTCAAAATAGCTGCAGAGCCTTTCTATTGCCTTCCTACAAGGATTTAATCTACTCCAAGTTCCCTGACACATTATAAGGAGGAAATCTGTTTTCTCTGTCACTTTTCCTTTCTCGGGCTGAGTCTGCACCAGAACATCTTTGCTTTGGATAAGACAGTGCAGACTTGCTACGAAAGCCGGTGTTCTCATCCGTGCTATGAGTTGTCTAACTTAATCGCCTTGTTTCTCCACACCCCTGAGGCTTTCTGCACCCTGCTCCTTCTGAAAGGGGGACCTTGTAGATTTTCTTGCACAACTTATTTTCACTTCCTCCATGAAGTGTTTGACCCCTCAAGGAGAAAATACTTCTACGTGTGGACGTGCAAAATTCTTTGAATGCCTATAATACTCTTGTCCTGTCTTTTATTTGTTACTACTATCTCTTTCTCCTATTGTTTTTAATGACAGGGTTGGACCTCCGTGGTAATAGTAATAACAACAATAATAACAAAAATATCTGTTGACTATATCCTCTGGGCCAGACAATGAACTAAATGCTTTTTGTATAGTATGCCACAGTAACCCCATAACAAACTTGAAATTGTTTTGCTTCTTTCATTTGTTTGCTTATTTTTCATTCTCTTTTGCTTGCTTTTAAAATTTTTCTTAGGGGCGCCTGGGTGGCTCAGTCATTAAGCGTCTGCCTTCAGCTCAGGTCATGATCCCAGGGTGCTGGGATCGAGCCCCACATCGGGCTCCCTTCTCCGAGGGAAGCCTGTTTCTCCCTCTCCCACTCCCCCTGCTTGTGCTCCCTCTCTCGCTGTCTCTCTCTCTGTCAAAAAATAAATAAAATCTTAAAAAGAAAAAAAAAAGTAAAAAAAATGAAATTTTTTTTTAAGATGACAGAGAGAAGTTTAGGGATGTGTGCAGGCCTATGTAGCCAGTATATGACAGACTCTAGACTGAATTCCCGTCCAACAAATTCCAAAGCCGCCTCTCTTTACCTCTCAATTCTACTTCTGCTCCCTGATTATAAAGTACATTTGCTAAGCAGCTTTGACTGCCTGAGTCGGTCCTCATGGAAACCCATTTTACAGAAGGAGAAACAGAGGCTGAAAAATGTTAGGCTGTCTCACTATAAGTCGTGCAATGGAAAAGCAAGTTCAAAAATTACATTTCCCTTTATTCTGTAAATACTGACATGTCTTCCCATATTCCTTTCCAAATACAAGAATCTACCACAAAGAGTGATAAAGGTTAAATATTTGCTACACTAGTGTAGTTGCTTATTTATTTAAAATCCATTTAAAAACAAAGATTAAACAACTCTTCTTGGAAAAGAAACACCGATATCTCACAAATTACTTTCTGTTTATTTCTCTCTCTGTATGTGTATGTGAGTAGGGAATTTCTTTGTGAGGTCAAAGCCTTGAGCTCTCCAACAAATTCCATCTTCCTGAATATAGTCATGGTGCAAGGACAGACAAGGAAGTGGGAGATATAATTTAAGTAAATACTGTCTGAAGGGCTAGGAGAAGCATGTTCTCTCCTTTTGCATACTGTCATAACCAGAACAGAAGCCTTGAGTGACTACAGTCACAGGCTTCCTGACTGAACATGGCACTGATATCAAGCAGATGACCCAGATGAGAGAAATGCAGATAAACAGAGCCAGAACACTTGCATCAGGTGAGCAGTGAAATTTTATGTACTTCTAGAATTCCAGTGATATGTACCAGTACATTTCCTTATAGTTAAGCCTATTGATTTGGGCTTTCTATTACTTCATGCAGAATGCATCCTCGTTGGCTTGCTTGTAGAGCTAAAATTCATACTCCAGATCTGGCATGCATGAGTTAGGGCATATGGGCATAAATTCACTAAATCGCACAAGCTTCTCAGGAAAGAGGGCTACATTTCTGCCTAAACTGGTCAATGTGAGCATGAGACATGATAACGTATATTAAACACTCATTAATCTGTGGCCATGCAACCAAGTAATTGGTTGATATTAACTAAGTTACTTAACCACTCCTTCTTTTATCTTCTTGCACATGAAAATATAATAAACCCAACATTACTGGGCATATACAATGTCTCTGGCACTGTGGTAAGGGTTTTACATTTGTCAACTCCTTTAATCCTAGTTACAGATCTCAGAGATGAGGTCTAGCACCACCAGCTTTTTACAGATGAGGAAATGGTGGTTCAGAGATGTTAAGTTTACCAGAGCCCTTAGGACATTTACTCATTCTGTGTAAACTGTTGACTGTGAAAATAATACTTGGCACAACAAAAGGGAAATACTTGGAAATTGGGGGAAAAAAAAGTATTCTAGTGAATACTAGCCTTTTAGAATATGCAGCCAAAGGAAGGCAGATGTTAGAATTAGTCAATAAACAAACTTCCGGTAAAGAATTAAAATTAACTGAGTAAATTTATTTCCAAGTGAGTTTCTATAATGCTACAGAAAGGAGTTCTGACTCGGGAGAAAGTCCCATACCTCTCATTTATAAGCTAAAAGTTTACGGGCAACTCATCTATTGACTCTTGGCTTCCATATTCCCCGTGAAATGGGGATAGTAATGAAATCCCAGTTCAACCCTATAATAACGTCCCACGGACACATTGCACATACAACACAGAGCAAAGATCCAGGGACATATAAGCGCTCAATAAATGTTACTATTATTGTAATCATTATATTAATAGCACCTGGGTTTGAGTTCCTAGTTACTTCCCATTCAGCAAGATATGCATTTCTGATTACAATGAAAGTAAAATAAACTTACGGTCATTGATGAAACAATCACTGGCTAAACAAACCATGTTCTTGGAGAAAAAAAGAATTTGGGAAGATTCTTGAAAAAATCTTACCTGGAAAAAAGAAAAAAATATTTTATCCATGAAAGAGATAGCAAACTACACTGAAAAAAAAATGTAAGCTATTTTCTCCAAAGAGCACTTTTGAGATGTCAATTGGATTTATTTTTTCAGCAAACATTTTTACGGCAAAATGCCTTTTACCTTTCAATTTCCTCAGTGGTAGTGTTGCTGCCAGAGCATGTGTTGATCTTTGTTTAGTTTTATTGAAAGCATACATTGTACACACCATTTTCTAAATGAGGGGGCATCAGAGAATAATAGAAATCTCATAGGTCTTACCGAGCTGCCTCGTACTCAGATACATTCGGACATGTTGCACAACATTCTTTAAAAAGATAAAATTGTTGTGCTTGTTGAAATCGCCTGAATTTCTCTTACATACTCCTTAATTTTTTTTCATATTTCTTTAGCTTTTAAAGAATCTTACTAATCTCTGTATATTCAGAATCTTGCAGAATTCTTGCCATATTGTCGATGCTTGATAAATGCCTTCCATTAATGTGAACAAAAGACTAGTACTATAACAGTTTTCTTCAAACCCCGTATCATGACTCATAGGGGCCATATGGGCCTGAAGGCCCCTAAAATTCTGCACCGAGCTCCAACTTGAACTCTACTTTTCTTCTCCTAATGCCAAGCATGATCATTTTTCTCCCCCTCTAATTATAGTCTATTTTGGTGACAACTTCTTGAAGGTGAGTTTTTCAAGAATGCAATAATCACCTTCCGTTGTCCAAAGTGAACACTCAAAAATTAAATCTCAGTGCATTTATGAAAGAGCTGGTTTAGAAGAACAAATTACATTCTTTCAAGGTATAGACTTTTTGTTTGATTTCTATTACTTTTGTGGGTGCCAGAGTCATTCCTTACTAGTGGTTTGCTTGGGTTGAGAGTGACTGGGTGGCTTGGCCAGCTTCCACCCTTCTCCCCTGCCCTCCCTGAATAAGCATGTGATAATATTCCATGTATCAGTGGCTTCAGCATATGAAAAAGATTGCCAAAGGGCTGACCAGTACTGAGGAGGACCAGGCCTCTTCAAATACAAAATTATCAGCTTTCAGACTCACTTAGTTTCCTTCATTGATCCCCTGTCTCTGCTCACCTCTCAGAGCATCTCATTGATCACCCAGAATGATTTTAAAGACTCCTGTGGTTTCCAGTCCCATCTAGAAGCTAATGACTTGCATATTTCTCCTCTTATCTCTGACTTGCTTGTCATATATACATAAGATCCCATATATAATAAATACCCATATGAACATAGCGTCAATCTCCAAATTCAGCATTTATCAAACAGGAGTCTTCATCAAATATGGTCAAAATGGTTAAAAATACTCTTTTCATTTTATTTGAAAAAAACTTTTTTTTTTTAACATTCTTAAGGGCACCAACAAATAGTAAAACTCTTTGTCTTTGAATGATCCCAGATGGCTCTTTCCCACTTTTCTTTATGCCCTTTTGGCTCAGAGTTCTATTGGTTCTACCACCTAAGTGCATTTCAGTGCTTTGAGTTTTGGTGTCCACTCAAACATGCACACTATTATGTCCAGCCCTAGTAATAAATCTGTGAAAGATGCATTTTTATTCCCTTTTCAATGAGAAAACTGAAGTGTGCCTGAGCTCCTTCAGCTGGTAAGCGGTAGACTCAATTTATTCCCAAGTCTGGCTGAGACCACAGCTGATATAATTCATTGTGCTTCATTACCACCATTTTTTTTTACTATGAAGACAAAATTTTAAAATTCCCAGTCCTATTCCTATGTCGTTTTGACTGGTTTCATAGGGAGGTCTGGGCTATATCTAACATTAATGAACGAACATTTTAAAAGGTAACCTAAGGAACCACCTTGAAATTACCCACTCCTTTACTTTCCTGGGGGTGATTACAGTTTGTGCCAAGGAAATTAAAGAGATACATTTCCCCCACTTAAGTGACCTAGGCACCCCTAAGAAGGAAGCGAGTCTGCTTAACATATTTCAGGGACTGCTGAATTATTTGTGCTCTACCACAAGGTCGCGATAATTCCTCACTAGCTATCAATTGTTTGACAATGGGGTGTCATCAATCAGCCTGTAACTTTCATTGCCAAGTGCATTCTATTTTTATATACCCATGAACTCACACATTTAACAGTTGACAGGAAGAAGTCTTTCTCTATAGGATAAGCAATGAATTGTGTGTTTCATCTAAAATACATTATTTTACAACATATTATTCCGAAATATCCTATGCCACAGACAAAAAAGACTTTGAAAAAAATTGTAATATATTCCTACTTAAAAACTATTTTTTCTATGAAGGTTTGCTACAGAGAGCAGATTGAAAAAAATGCCTTCTATTCTGCCATTTTCTAAAATATGTCTCAGCAAATAGTCATAAACCTGTCAGATATTGCAACCCAGTTTGGTATTATATACTAGGAAAATGAACTCAATAGCAATATAATCTTACTTTCCAATATAACTGAACTCGGGGAAAATATCTCAGGAAGAATGCAGGCATAGTGAGCAAATAAAATCTAAGTACTACAGATATAAAGAAGTTTATAATAGCATATACAACTTTGGATATTGGTGTTTTCCTTTTATTAATTCTAACACAAACCCTCAATCATATACTTTTTATTTTAATGTGGTTTAGTTTTTTTTTTCTTTTTTCTGAGAACTTTTATCTTTTTTTTTTTTTTTTTGCTTATTTGTTTAGGTTTATCTTTCCATTTGGAATATTGCTGGGGCTCTATTGAGATATTAGCCTACTTTTGCAAGCATCATTTTCTCAGAGTTGATTCACTGGTATCCATATTGCAGAGATTTATTGATTCTCTTTCTTGCAAATCAGATAGTGTGTTTCTGTTTATCAAAATTTTATTTGAAATGTGTACAGAGCTGGCTTAAATTGTTACTTGAAATGGTTGAGGGTTTCAACTCTTCAGCTCTCTTTCTTCAATGAGAAGACAGACAAATGTATTTGGCCAATTCAATTGGACCACTCATCACATCTTTAGAAGTGCATTCTCACTTTATTGTTGTAGAGAGTATGTGCTGACTTTGGGCTTTTCTCACCCAAGTCTTGGGAGAATGCTCACCTAGTGACTGACTAAAAGGAAATGGAGTTGCTTGCTCCTTTTTGGAAGAACTGCGGCATTTGCTGATACTATAATACCACCTACCAAGTATTTATTGAGTAGTACAGAAGTCAGCATGTCAATGAGAGCACAAGATTGAGGAAGAGTATAAAATAGTCAGAGCCTCAATAAGGAGGACCCTGGTTAAGTTATATGCTAATTAATCAGGGACAAAACAGCTTCTTATTGATCTAGAATACAGAGTAGTAAACTCTTTAATTTGACCCTCCACGCCTTTTACCATTTACCAGCTCATTTACTTCCCAGTCTCATCACATTTCTATTTTGCTTTTTCTCCCCCAAATTCTATGCTCCAAATGAAATTTCTTTCAGTTTCATGAGAAAGTACAGCTGCCTCTTCACCCACAACTTTATGCGGAGTGTACTCTGTGCACACATCACTGCTATTCTTCGGTCTATCTCCCACTACACCCGCCTTCTTGAGATCAAAGGTCAAATATGGTCTCCATGAAGCCTTGACTAGGTGCCCTATTTTCAGTCCCAGATACTGCATTTCTATCTTGCCTCATGGCATTATACTATAATGTCTTGTTTAATTGTCTGGGTTTCTCAATGTCCTGGGAAGGAACAATGGTTTCCTCGTTCAGTATCAAATCCTACAGTGCATGTTAGAAATCTCACCAAGGGGTAGCATTTCAGGTGGAGAGCAGGATGTAAAAAAAGTCATGGAATAAGGAGAGTTATAAGAAGGGCTGAGGAATAATAAGAATCTTAGGATTTCTGGAGAGAAAAAATTTTAATAAATGAGGCTAAAAGTTACCATGCAGTTAGATTATAGGGTCTCTTAAATGCCAGTATAAACATTTTGAATTTATGTAAACCTACTGGGAAAGGGATAGTACTGGATATCATAAGACTGGACACTGTGTTCTGAAATTCAAAATTTAAGACCATAAACATGTTGCATTTTTTTTAAAGATTTTATTTACTTATTTGACAGAGAGAGACACAACAAGAGAGGGAACACAAGCAGGGGGAGTGGGAGAGGGGGAAGCAGGCTTCCCGTGGAGAAGGGAGCCCAATGTGTGGCTCAATCCCAGGACCCCAGGACCATGACCTGAACCAAAGGCAGACACTTAATGCTGAGCCACCCAGGCACCCCGCATTTTGATATATGCATGAATATACCATGGAAAAAAACCCAAAGAACTATATTTAAGGCAAAAGATCTACATTAATAGTTACACTAATACTAATATTTAGAAAGGAGAGGAAATTAGCATCAATGAAGCACCTGTGACAGGTGCTTTGTACTCGATCATCTTTTTTTAATGCCCATTTCTCCTCTTTGAGGCAATTCACAGTGTTTCTTTTTTAATATGGGAAACTGAGGTTTAAGGAGGTTATGAACACTAACTTTGAACAACTGCAAGTACAGGGCTCTTTTCTTCCTTAATTTCAAATGTCTAGAACACACCCTAGAGGCAGTTACAATATTTTTATAGATTCAGCTTAACAAACATGTTTATTTCATGCAATCCCCAACAATCCTAAAGTAAGGTAGTGTTGTAATATATGTCTTGGTCAGCTCAGGCTTCCATAACAAAGTACCATAGACTGAGTGGCTTAAATAACAAAAATTTATTTTCTCACAGTTCCAGTGACTGGAAGTCTGAGATCAGTGTTTGGGCCTGACATCAGGTTCTGGGGAAGGCTCTCTTCTGGGCTGGAAGATGGAAGCCTTCTTGCTGTGTCCTCACATCCTTGCCCACAATGCATGTAGCTCCACTCTCATGATCTCATCTAACTCCAATTACCTCCTGAAGGTTTCATTCCAAATACTATCACAATGGGGGTTTAGGGATTCAACATATAAAGCTGGGGGATGGGATGGGGTGGGACACAAACATTCCATCTAGAACAATATATGAAACTGTAAGAGATTGAACTGAACACACTATAGGGGGTTAGATAGCATGCTTCCAAAACTATTCCTGGGACCTCTGTATATGTTCTTATTTGGAAATAAAGTTGTAAAGACAAAATTAGTTAACATGAGGTTCTACTGAATAGGATGGGCCCTTAATCCTAAAAACCTGCTGTCCTTATAAGAAGAGGAGAAGAAACACAAAGACAGACACCCACAAAGAGAACATCATGCTGCAATAGAAGCAGAAATTGGGGTGATCCTTCTATAAACCAAGAACTGCTGGCAAACAACAGAAGCTAAAAGGCATGGAACAGATTCTCCCCTAGAGCCTTTAGAGGGAGCATAGCTCTGACAATGCCCTGGTTTCAGTCTCCCAGGCTCCAGGATTGTGAAAAACTAACTTACCTCAGTTTTAAGCCTTTCAGTTTTCCATAATTTGTTACAGCAGCCCTAGGAAACTTATACAGACACACTCCTAGAAAGTAGGTGGAGCTCTTATGTTTGACCCTATAATGTATGTCAATATATTGGCACGACATATAAAAAAAAATATAAGGATCATGTGCCTATAAAAACAACAGGGACAATGTCAAGATTAATCTTTCACTATCTCTGCTCATTACTTTTCTTTCCTTACACTGATTATAAAATTTATATACAATAGATATCATTTGCACTGTCTTCCTATGATGGTTATAGGATCGAAAATAAAACAATATTCTTTCTAAGATGGAAAATTTGGCTAAATCATTTAGAATAGAAGATTAAACACATTTCTTCCCTGAGAATCTCTAGCTACTGGCTATTTTAATATTAAGTACCTTCCTTTAACAAGGGCTAAGTGCCACAAGTATTTTCAACAGCATGAGGATTCTTAAAATTAGAAAACTAAAGAGCAGCAAAATCAACAACTTTATTTATATGTTCTAACTTCTAAGCACTTGCTAGTATCTTGACATAGTTTCTTTTGGGTATGTGTGGGAAGAGGAAATAAGAGACTTCTAGTGTTTCATTAATTTTTTTCTTTAGCCTTACCAAGATGCTTTATATGTCAGGACATGATAATGATATTGAAAATCATAACTTTTTTTTCTATATGTTCACATTTCATAAGAAAGCAATGCAATGAAATATTCAGATTTAAAGTAAGAAGCTCAAGTTTAATCCTGACCACCCCTCCAAAAACAGTAATGAATCTGGGTGGGTGGTGGGGTGAAGGGTAGATGGGAACTCTCTGGATTTGCCATTCAATTTTTCTCTAAAACCAAAAACTGCTCAACAAATAAATACTTAATTTTTTTAAAAAAGTAACGAATCTCAGGATATCCAGGTCCCAATTCAGAGTAATGAAGTCCTATCTTCTCAGAGTGAGGAATAAGAATCAGTAAAATAAAGCTATGTGAGTTATTCTTTTTTGCAGCTAGGTTTAGAAACCCTGTTAGAGATCATCCTTCCAGGAGAATATTGACAGGGCACATGTATGAAGGACCCGAATATATGTTAAGATTTGGTTTTGTTTTTGTTTTGTCTGTGTATAACAGGTATCTGCTAAACTGCTTGCATAGCACCTGGCTTACAAATGATATATTTTAGCAGATGAATGGATACATTTGAATGTGTTCTTTATCCAGTGGAAATTACTTTGGACACTTTTCCTTAGAAACAATTTACCTTATTATCATGCTTTAGTAGGTAGATAAAGTCTTACAGGATGATGGGATTTTCAATAGGTGATAAGCTTGATATAGTAAAAGCCCTATCAATATTCACTTGACTAAGGAGGCTTTAGATTAAAAAAAAAAAATTCTTTGTTGGGAAGGTTGCTTTGGAACCATCAAAAGGCACTGCTTCCTTGAGAAGCAGAGCTTATGAACTGTATTACACGAGTCACTAGATGAGAACTAATGTGGATATCAGAATGATAGAAAGAATATTTATATGGCTTGCTAATGATATGATTATCTACCAGATAAACACAGATATTCTGCTGGGAAAAGAATATTAAAATAATAAGAAAGTTTGCTTAAAAATATAACATTTTTACATATTAAAATATTAGATTATATAACAATAAGATTTCACTCATACAAAATTTAAAAACCTCAAAGTATAAGTTTAATAATAAGCTTAATTAAAATTAATGATCTGGTTCTAAAAATTAAAATAAGACTTTATGGCAATATAAAAGGTCAATTTTATTAATTGGAGAGCCTGTATGATTCTAAATGTGAAACAGTATGTTATAAACATGCTGGTTCTTCCCAGATTAATCTAAAAAACTGACATAATTCTCCAGTAAATGGCATTGTGATTTTTCTTTTGAAATCACTTTTCAAAGTGATTCAATAGTTTATCCAGAAGAGAAAATGGGTACAGGTAACCAATTTTTTAAAACTGTGGCTACTAAGATTACCTGCCTTAATAACTACTTTTTTTTTCTCTCTCTCTCTCTCATTTACAAATCTCGGATTAAGGAGAATTTTTTTTTTTTTATTGAATTCCCACAGAGACACAATATCTGCAGGCCAAGTCAGATTATTAGAGTAAAATCTCATTTGTTCTTTTATTATTATCTTTATTTTTTCTCATTTATTTATATATTCCACAAATTCTGTTGAATGCCTAGAGAAGCATTTGTACCAAAAGCTAAGAGAGAGACTATGGTGTTGAGAGAAAAAGGAGACCATGAACTGTGTAAAGCTGACCTGTGAACATAGAGCTTAGGATAATGGGGGTGGTTACCTCCGATGTTCTTGCTCTTTTCTCTGGTTTGCTTCATCAAATACTTAAGAAATTAAAAAAAAAATGGGATAACTGCAAGGGGCACTGGACTGGAAACCAGTGGTTTTGGAGTCCCTCCCAAATACTGCCCTTACTTTGTCTTCCTGGCCTCAATCTTTTTATCTATAACCAGAGCAGTATGAATCTGCAAGTTCACATGTTTGCAGTCCTCTTGAATGATGTCATTTGCCTCCTTCAAAGTTGGATTTCATTATAAGTCAGAATGACATTACATTTAGATTTATTTAATTACAGCACAAATACCTGTTTGAACTCTATCTCAAAGTTCCTACAAAATTGAAGCATTAAACATAGAGTAATGTGTGTGCATGTGTTATCTTTTTTTCTCCCTTCTAAATACCAAAGAACCAGTTAAGTATCAATGGAAAGAAAGTAACAGTGTAATTCATACTGGAAAAAAAAAACTAAATTACCAAAATTTTAATGCATTATTGATCTCTCTGGGCATTTTTACAATTGTCTAGAGAAGGAAAATTGCCAGTGACAGCAGCAAAATACTCACAATTATACATGTGAATATAGGAACCTAGTGTTTTTCAAGTCAAGAAGAACTTAAATGCAATTGACTTTTTTTTTGGATTGGAATTTGGGAAGGTAAGTTATCCACCTCAACATCATGATACAAAGGTGAAGAAAATTGACCTTGAAATTTTCCAGCGTTTCTTGTAGAGAAACACTCATCCATATTTGGAGTAGTTTCTTAAAATAAATTCCTAAGTAACCAAATGGATCAAAAATATGTTCTTCAAGAATAGAATCCCTCCACATTCTATCAATGGAGAGACCTGCCTTTTTTTTTTTTTTTTTTTTTTAACGAAGAGCTTAATAAGCTATGAGGGGTTAAATCTTCATGGGAATATGGGAAGGAGAGTCAAGTTGTCAAGTTTCCACTTGTGCATACAAACAGAGCCCCTGCCACATTGCCATAGATAAAGTGAGGATTCAGAAAGAAGGTATGGGAAAGGTGAAATGAAGGTCTTGGCTCTTGGAAGATTTGAAAGGCCTTAAGAAGAGAGGTAGAAATGAAGGGAAATAACCAATTCAAGGATTTTTATTAAGTGGCTGCTTTGCAAAGCCTCTTCATTTCTCCATGAAATGTGCAATAAACTTGAGATTCCTCATCAACATTGTACAATAGTATTTTCCAAGTGTCTGTTCCTTTCTCCCTCTGCCAAAGCCACACTATAACATATAATACCCATATTTTAAGTTTCAAACACTTGATGGCAAGTTCCTATAGAATTATATATTCCATTGTTTGTACTTCTAAATTGATTTATTTTTAAAAATATTTTATTTATTTTTTGACAGAGAGAGACACAGCGAGAGAGGGAACACAAGCAGGGGAATGGGAGAGGGAGAAGCAGGCTTCCCGCGGAGCAAGGAGCCCGATGCCGGGCTCGATCCCAGGACCCTGGAATCATGACCTGAGCCGAAGGCAGACGCTTAACGACTGAGCCACCCAGGCGCCCCTAAATTGATTTTAGAATACCTTGAACACCACTTATGATTTTGGTTATACTATTAAGGTTATACTAGACAGTTCACATTTTCCCCCAAATGATTTCCAATTTCTCTATCTTCCTATTGGGAAATAAGAGATCTCTCCATTTATTCAATGTTTTTCTGATGTCTGACCTGCAAGAGAGCCTCTTACCTGAACTATTATTTTCTATTCAGCTTCTTGAGTGAGCTTTCTAAAGCACAAATGCTGTCACGCACTTCCCCAACTTAAAACTTCTCATTGGTTCTCCACTGAAGATAGGGTGTAATTTGGTCTCCAGATCATGACAAATGGGACTTTGCTTTTCTCTCCATCTTGATCACCCAGAATTAATTTAATAGAGCTGACTTCAAACACAGAAGTTCATACAAAGTGCATATCCTATTTTTATTAAGATTTTATTTGAGAAACAGAAAACATGCGTACACAGCGGGGGGGGGGAGGGGCAGAGAGAGAAGGAGAAGCAGACTCCTCGCAGAGCAGGGAGCTCAATGCGGGGCTTGATCCCAGGACCCCGAGATCATGACCTGACCCAAAGGCAGATGCTTAACTGAATGAGCCACCCAAGCACCCCCAAAGTGCATATTCTTAATCACTATGCAATGTTGCCTTCAGAAAACAAGGAATACACAGTACCCTTGTAGTGACCTCCATTCTTTGAGGTAATAGATGACCATGGTTTTTGATCTTATGTGTGTGTTATTGTAATGCTTTCCCATTTCATGGAGTGTCTTCCAAAGTAAACGATAAGCCAGATGCACTTCTGTGCGTTGCTTATAATGACAGTTTCTCATTCGCATAGCAGTAGACAGAATATGTCAATTATCAACTGAAATGTTTTTCCTCTGTCTTTTCTTTCCCATTTAGGTTAAAACTAAAATAATTAGGCTGTCAGTGTTGGGAGGAGAGTATACTAAATTCTGAGGTGTTTTGAGGATCTCTCTTATTCCTTGGAAGGGGAAAGTCACTGGGAAGAACAAGAGGAGAAAGTAGTTCTTTCCTTGACCCAGTGGTTCACTAAGGTTGCTATTTATATGAACAACAACAAAGAAATGGGTTCCAGAGAGCTATAACCTTGGTGTGCCAAGTGTCTTGGGAAACATTTGGCCTGACCTACTACTAAGGGCATGCTACCATCTTCTCTTGGGAATTCATCATGGTCTGCACAGGGATCTGGGCTAGCAAATAGACAAGCATCATCTATCAGAGTGTGCAGGACCATCATTCAGCTGTGACCCCTGTAATAGTAAACAATGCTGATGGTAATTAACTGAACAGACTTGGGTTTTCTCTCTAACCTGCTGTTGGAATAGAATGAAATCTAACTTTGAACTGAGCAAATCTTGAGGGTTTGGGAACAGTTTGAAGGAGAGGAATCTGAAGAGAAAGAAACTGGATTTCCTTTTAATAAGGCATTAGGGGTTCCACTTATTAGAAAAACAAGAGTTGTGACTTTATGTCATGAATATGCAAAACAATACATTACATTAGTAATCATTTTATTAAAATGCATATACTGAGTGTTTATTAAATTTTATTGGATATTTTTGTCTACCAACTAGTGGATTTCTATCATCCTCTTTGACAGATGAGGAAATAGGGACCTAATAGAGAATGTAAGCAAATAGAGTCACTGTGAAACCAAAGCTTGAGCTCTTTGTACTATAACTCTATACCTTAATGTTATTACTTTGCTTTAAACTCCTAATCATCACTTACCAAAATGTATACCCACTTATAATGTTGAGAACTTTTAGCAATAGTACTTAGCATTTAACAAGTAGATGTTGTTATTAGCAATGAGTGCTTCTTCTGTACACTAGCCACCTTGCTCTTATTATACTACATCCTTATAAAATTATTGTTTGGTATGTTTATTTCAATACTATAAATCAAGACACTATGAGTTCCAAATACAAGTTATGTGTTCTTGCTTACACTGAATACAAACACAAAGCTCATATTCATCCTGCTCTGCTGTGATATGTTCAAAGTGCTAGATCAGTAAATATTTTTTTTAACTTATTAAGAATAAAGGGGTCTTGGCAAAGGGGAAACTCAAGAAGCATCAATAAGGAAACTAATATTTCAAAGAGCATTTGGAAATTATGTTTATTCCATTTTATTTTTTTTAAATTTCTTGCTTCTGATGCCTCTGTTTTGATTGAATGAAAAATAAGTATAAAAGAAAAGGAACTCACAAAATAATGTGCTAAAACCTGGGCCACTATTTTTTGGTAATTATTCTTTTTTTGGTAATAATTCTTTTTTTGGTAATTATTCTTGTATAAATTCATAGCTCAGACTAAGAGAAGACAACTCACTTGTCGTGAGTCACACAGTTTTAGCATTCAAACTCAAAATTGACTGACTCCTAAGCCAGCATTCTTTCAGCTTTTCTATTTGTTCTGTGCTAACATGAGGAAAAGTTTATCACTGTTGCAAATGTTCTTGTTTTTCCTCTTAAAAAGGGAAATTGTCCTGGTTTCAAACTCACCCAAAGAAAGACAGGTAGGAATGATGTCATCAGCAGGCATCTGACCTCCCCATCATGAGGAGGTTTGTTCACAATGAATGTTTTGACACTTGACATCCATCTGCCAGAGGGAAGCCCCACATTAATAAAGAAATGAAGATCTGTTACTTGCCTGGAGGCTTAAGTGGTTAATATAGAAGGCATTATTTTATGGAGAAAGAAATATTCTATTCAACCGGTTCATCACATTTATATATCTAAAGGACATATTGTGTTGGCACCCAAGGGCAAAGTAAAATGGTTCTGAAAAAGTGTAAAAATGCCACTGCAATTTTTAAAAGATAAATCAAGCAAATGATTCTACTACCTGTTAAATTTTAGAACTGGTTTTCAAATTGGAGGATAATTCAGAATATCTAGGATAATATAGCAGAGAAGGGAACATAACCCTTTTGCCCTTCCATTCTATTTACCAGCATTAGAGTTTCCTACAATCAGAAAGTCACTGATTCAACCAAGAGTGTGCGACCTAAGAAAGGCCTGTGTACCTCAGCCCTGGAAGACAACACAGAATATAAAATATTAATTCAGAAGTTGCAACCTGGCCAACCAAGGACACCCACATATATGCTTTATTGACCTACTTTGTTGACTACTCAATGTTGGCATATTCAATACTTTACAAATATATCTTTTTTTGCTAATATTTTTAAAATCAAGATTTCATAAGATGATTTTGAATTGCCAACTTATTTTTTTCTACTTTTTCAAATCCAGCCCCCAATACAGAGTTAGCTAATTGGGGAGGAGGCTAAGAGCACCATAGTATGCTTTTGTTTGTTTTCTTTTCTTTTTCTTTCTGTGTCTCTCTCTTTTTTTAACTTCTTTTTCCACCTTGTTTTTCTCTTCAACACATTTCTCCCAACCTTACTTTTAGGCAGCTGACCTAAAAGAACTTCTTGACTAGAGTTAAGAGACAGGAGAGGGGTGAACACATTTTTATATAACAAGTTATAATTTATACTGTAAACTTCTCAACTTGGCCAACATCCCAACACTGGTTCTTTCTAAGGAGAATTATTTTGAGGGTTCCGCAGCATTCCTCTAGGCTATGTGCAGAACCCCAGCTACCATTCCTTGGATGGATGCTCATCAATCCCACAGATAGACCCCCTGCTCAGGCACTGGCTTATCCATACAGTCCGCTTGAGCTCAGTCCCTTCCAAGGTGAGACATGTCTGGCTTTTGCAATACCCACCTGTAATGAAGCAAGGCTCATTGGGAATCTCACCCTCAATGGACCCCACAACTTTTTATTCTACTATTACAACTACTAGGACTTAGTCTTACCTTTAGCATTTTTTTCCACAGAGGTTTGAGATGGCATAACCTACCTCCCAACTTCTAACTCTCTAAGCTGTTCTCAGAAGACTCCCTTACTTGGCCTGGGACAGGAGGGAACACACTGATGATACTCTCCAATAAAATGTTCTCTCTAATCTCTATCCTTCATCAATATAAAGAATAGCACCTAATACTTACTGAGTGATTTTTGTATAGCAGGCACTGTTTTAAGTAAGCATACTACATAGAAGGACTCATTTAATACAATAATCTTGGGGATGCAGTATGGTCATTATGCCCATTCTGACCATGTGAAAACAGAGGCTTTGCAAATTTGAATAAATAAATGAAGTCTACTGAGTTAATAAAGGAGCAGAGTGGATGATGGAATCTACAGTTATCTAACTTCAAGGTTTTCTTCATAATCACTTTACTGCTTCTTGCCTCCCATCTTGTAATTGCAATTATGTGATGTTCTAGGAAGTGCAACTAAATAGTGAGATATATAGAAATATAGAAATACAACTATATAGTGACATTCCACTTTTTAAAAAGACATTATTCCAAGAGCATTTATGATTTTTTCATTTAGTCAGCATGAATTTAGACTAAGTATTATTATTATTCCCAATTTAAAGTTGAAAAAACTAAAGCTCAGAGAAACACAACAGCATGCTGATGTACAGTTATTAGATGGTAGGTCCAAGGCTGGGAGCCTGGTTTCTGATTGTATAGCTCCTCACAACTAGACTGTTTCCCTCTAGAATGCTGAAATTCACTAATTCAGGACAGTAGATACAACTAGCTCTTCTATTGTACCTAAGAAAATTTAAGAGTCTATTAAGATGTAGTGAATATATCAGTTTTATTTCAAGCTTTAGTTCAATTATATGAGAGCTGGTTATATAAGAAATGGAGATCTTTATTGGACTACTGAGGGCAAGGTGAAAAATATATATCAGTGTATCATGTATATATATATATATATATATATGTCTACATGATTAAATGGTTTAATAAGTTTTATAATAATCATTATTGTAACACATGGCATTATCCTATATCATAGGATAAAACATTATGTTGGAATATTTTATGTTATTGCAGCTAACTCTTCCACAACAACAGGGCACCATATTAGTGGGTGAATTAGAATTGCACTAATTGTTCAGTGAATGGCTGCATCTTGCACAATAACTGATATTAGGTAACTTAGACATACTCACTTCACTGCCACAGTAACCTTGAAAAATATAGGTCCTACAGAATATGCCCTTGTGTAGATCCTGTTGGCTGCCCACTCAACAGCCATTTCCCTCCTTATTTCTTGCCTATGGAAACTGATGTGAATCAGGAACTACTAGAAAAACATTCTAGGAAGTTGGTATGAATCATGATTGGTATAATATGCTAATCTGTTTCCTTTACCTTTTGTTCTTACAGATAAGTGTAGCCTAATTATACAGTTTGAGTCCATATGAAAACAGGTAATATCTTATAATGAGGATTTCTGACAGTTTCTCTTTCATCTTGACAAAAACAAAAACAAATGCGTAAGAAAAAACCACCTATGAGACCTCTTCTCCCTTCTTCCTGCTTTGAACACATTTGTCTGAGAAAGCAGTGTGTAGGTAAGGCAGCTTCTTTGTGATCTCTGGGCAAGAGCCCAAGCAAGAGCCACAGCTGAGCATGGCACTGTAACATAAGAGAAGGATTCAGTTTTTCATGCTGAAACTACTGCATGAATTTGAAATCACCTGACTCCTTCCTTCTTGGTTTATGGTAAACTCAATGTCTTCATAGATTTACTCAGTTATCCTAGGATGCTCTATGCAGATGAGCACGCCTAACTGACAAACCCACCCTAACTGTGGAAAACAGAGTAATAGCCCATCAAGATGCCCAAGTCCTAACTCCCAGAACCTATGAAACTTACTTTACATAGCAAAAGGGACTTTGTAGATGTCATTAGGGTCAAGGACCTTGAAATGAGAGTGTCAGCTGGTTCAGGAGGGCCCAATCTAATCACAAATCCTTGAAAGCAAAGAATCTTCTACAGGGTAAGATCAGAGGTAGATTAAAGAAAGGTCAGAGAGTTGCAGCATCACTGACTTTGAAGATGGGAGGGATAGGGTCCAGGAGCCCAGGGATGTAGACAGCCTCTAGAAGCAGAAAAAAAAGCAAGGAAACAGATTCTCCCACTGAGAACACGGAAAGGAATACAGGTCTGCCATTACCTTGATTTTAGCCTGATGAGACCCACCGGGCTTTGGACTTCTGACCTACAGAACTGTGGGATTATACATTTATGTTGTGTTGTTTTAAGTCACCAACCTTGTGGTAATTTGTTCTGGCAGCAACCAGAAAAAAAGAGACTGACTAATACCTTGAAACTAATATAACACTGTATATTAACTACACTGGAATTAAAATTAAAAAAAGAGAGAATCACCAATCCTTAATAAGCTACATGGTCATAGGATCATCTTCACAAGTAAAAAAAAAAAATTACCATCCCTCTTCTTCTCAAGGACTAAGGGATCTGTAGTCAATCTCTACATTCTTTTAATGATAATTTACAAAGGCCACACAAAGATCCTAAGCCTCAAATACAGTAAGAGTCCCACAAGAACTCCAGAGTCAAAAACAACTTTTGCATTTAGCAAAAACGCGGGAAATGAAAATTAGGAAGGCTGACAATCTGAGGACAAATAAGTTTATCTTTTGAAAATAGATGTGAAGGCATTAGTAAATTTAATCCTTAATAATGATTTTGGGTTCAACAGCACATAAATCATGGATTTTTCTTCTGGCTTTACTTGATAGAGCAGCCTGATTTACAAAAAAAAAAAAAAAATTTAATCTCTATGCCTCGGTTTCTTCCTCTGTGCAAAAGGCTGTTGTTACTGACAAGGTTGTGGTAATGGTCACTGAGAATAATAGATATATAAAGTAGCTTGCCACAAAGTAGGTCCTTAATCTGTGACAAATTCTCCTTCTCTTAAGCAACAGCTCAACTACTTTTAAAACAATTATCTTAACTCTTCCCCCAGTTAGATCTTAAATAGAAGGGCTTTATACAAACAGACACAAACAGAAATATTTTGGTTCATGAGTAAAGGAAACTTCCTCTGTCCCCACCAAACTTCCTTATTGGCTCTTGAGTTACTTCCACAGAGTTCTCTGTAATGTTAAAAAAAAAAAAAGGAATCTATTCTAAAAAACAGAAATGTTAGTTGACCTTTAACATTACGATTTCTTGAATTTACAAAGTGTATCCTTCAGAGAATATAAAGATGCCTCACATGGTATAAAGCAATTTATGCTATCTAAATTTTACTCATGGAAGGGGTTCATGGGGATTGGTCTTATATTACGACTATTTTTTTAATAATAAAAAGGATAAGCAAAGCTATGTTGCATTGCACAGACTTGAACACAGACTCATTAGCCCTTCGCTATGTTAAACTTGTGGTGATTAAGAAGACGGTCAAGGGGCACCTGGATGACTCAGTTGGTTAAGCATCTGATTCTTGATTTCAGCTCAGGTCATGATCTCAGGGTTGTGAGATCCAGTCCCACATTGGGCTCAACACTCACTGGGGAGTGTGCTTGAGATTCTCTTTCTCCCTCTGTCCTTCCACCCCATTCACATTCTCTCTCTCTCTCTCAAATAAATGAAAATAAATTTCTAAAAAAAAAGATAGGCGCCTGGGTGGCTCAGTCATAAAGCGTCTGCTTTCAGCTCAGGTCATGATCCCAGGCTCCTGGGATCCAGCCCCACATCGGGCTCCCTGCTCGGCGGAAGGCTGCTTCCCCCTCCCCCACTCCCCCTGCTTGTGTTCCCTCTCTCTCTGTGTCTCTGTCAAATAAATAAATAAAATCTTTAATAAATACATAAATTTTTAAAAAATTTAAAAAAGTCGTGTATGAAACATTATAGAAAAATGTTTGTCTAAGTATATAGACGAAAATAAATTTAATAATCCTGAATCATCTTGAAAAGACAAAATAAAGTAGGTTATTATAAGGTAGGTACCAAAAGAGATATGCATAGCTACTTACTGTGTATTAGAATAGGGATAGTCTCCCATTCAATTAATTCTTGCTTTTTAATTACTTTTCTTAAATTTACTTTGCTTTGATTTTTTTTTTAGTGTATTCTTTATTACTTTTGTCTTTCAACTCTCTCTTCTCTCTACTGTCAGAATATCTGCTAGTAATCATTTATCTCCCTTGCTAATCTGGTGTCACTTATTCAAAGTAATCACAATAGTTTTCACTGTAAAACAAGAATAAACAGGTTGTGAGAGAGGCCGGAGCATTCTCACAGGAGTAAAATGCATTGGCAGTTGGATCCTCAGAAGCCTGTTTCTCTTACTTTGCTGAGTCTTGCAAATGTGTTGAACCAGTGTTGGCCATATAGCTCATCTATATCCTTATCTCTGTTCCATACCAAACACTGAGACACATTTTAAGGCTGTATAACCTGCTCTCATTATCAGAAGTTATACTGTAGCCAAACACATTGAAAAAACTTGCCCCAAGGTCCACAGCTACCCTGGAGGCAAGAGAAAAGTAGAGAATACCGTAGCCAGTTGCAGGGAGCAGAGGATTGGGAAATGGGAGACTGTGCTTCTCAGTCCTTCCAGCCTCTCACTAATTAACCTCTCACTAATTGGAAATGCCATTTTTAATTACCATCATTTTCCTCTTTAAATGTGGTGAAAGCTAACTCTGTAAGGCTCTGGGGTTCCATAATGTTACAACAGCTGTAAATTACCTACGTGATTAATATGGCCTCTTCCGATGGCCCTGGAGGCCCACTCTCCCTGGGGAGTGGCAATGTCAAACACTGAGCTCTGCATCATGGGATGGAGCACATGTTTTCAACATCCAACTTAATAAAATGATCTGAAATGATTAGAGGTTTGCTCTGAATCTGGTATGCCAGATGTTTCCCAGGGAAAGGATGGGTCTCAACCTGGCACAGAGAACAGTCTAGACCTTCCTCAGATGCTTTGTTTTGTGATGAGACATGCATCACCCTCCTTTGTGCTGAGTACCAACCTACCTGCCTGGGGCTAAATTTTGTTCTCCAGGTAGGCAACAGTGGTATGCCCTGCATGGCACACCTTGCGTCTACCTTTCCCAGCTCACCTTGTACCATTTACCTCCCATCCATACCGGTCTTCTAGATTGGGAATCCCCCTATTCCCTCACCCTCAAAGGCCTTTTGCCCATTCTAGTTCTCAAGTGGAGAGCTCTACTTTCCCATTTTAGCCTGGTTAACTCCTACCTAACCTTCTAATTTCATTTCAGTAATGTCTTCCACCACCCCCACAACTCAGTCAATCCCCACTTGGTGCTTTCAAATCTAGCCCTTCTTGGCCCTTATCAGGGTGATCCTGGGAAAATCGAATTTAAGGAGACAAAAGGTATTCACATTTTGGCTATCCACTGATCATAGATTGCCTTTTTCATATAAATGTCTTCCAAGGATTTAATTTCTCTATGATTGTTGAGAATGTTCACAATTGTTTACATTGTTTCCTTATTCTCTTCAAATCTTAGAGTTCAAATAATTTGAGAAATCAATCATTTTTTTCTTCGAGTTTAACTGGTTATAAAATAATGATTCAAGCACAGGGGATGGTTTCATAGTTAAACAGATTTAGATTAAAAAAATCATCATCCCCCTTCTCTAAACATTTTAGTCCTTGAGATCCCAGTTTCCTTATTGTTAAAGGGGAAAATGATATTTTAAATCATTTATTTCATGAGAAAAATAGAATAAACAAGTGACAATACGACCAACATTCGGTAAAGTGACCAGTACATAATAGGTTCAGCAAATCTCATTCTCTGGAGAGAAAGAAAAGATATAAGTGAATAATCTCTATCAACTATTATGGTCGGGAGAATAACCACCTTCACCTATCTCTATGTCCTAATTCTTAGAAACTATGAATACATGTGTTAACACTGCAAAGTGGTAATTAGGTTGCTAATCAGCTGACAATGGAATTTTTTTTAAAAAATGGTCCTGGATTCTCTGGTGGGCTGTAATCACAATGGTTCTTTAAATGTGTAAGATTAAGTGCCAGAGGGATAAAATGTGAGTCATTGTTGACTTTGAAGCTAGAAAGGGGACCAGGAGCCAAAGTAGGTGGGCATCCTCTAGAAACTGGAGAAGACTGGAAAAATGTATTTTCCTCTATAGCTTCCAGAAAGAATACAGCCCGAGGACACCTTGACTTTAGCCTGAGATCCATTTCAACCTTCTGATCTCTAGAACCATACATAATAAATTTGTGTTGCTTCAAACCATTAAGCTTGTGGTATCTCCTTACAGTGGTAACATGGAAGGAACACAATCATTGTCTTCATTAGCAGCAGCTAATATGCTTGTAGGTATGTTTTTGTAAATTCATAATCACAAAAACACAAATGGAAAAAAACATACATATCCAAAGGAAAAAAAAAAAAAACACTTCAATTGTAAAGCAAAATGTACTTTTGTTAGGACCAAGCTTGATTTAACTGATTCTCCCCTCTGTACTGTTTCCTCAGGAAGCCAAATCCTACATAACTGTCATTAATCTGTTAATTGTGGCACTAATTTTACAGTGGGATCACTTCCCTATTATCAATCTCATTTCCTCTACCAGAAGGGACTTTTTTTCTGCCTTAAAGGTGAATCTCAGCTGCAGAAATGTGCTCTTCATACTGGAGAGGTCATTGTCAGCAGAAGGGAGACCCCTTTAGCTGGACACACCTACTTCCAGGTGTCAGTAAATTCTGTGCTTGGCTCCTAAGTGCAACGATATATGTGCCATCGATGAATAAACAGATTGGAGAGAATTAAATAGAAGTGATACTGGGTGGATGTTAGTCTCATATTAGAAAAGACAAAATAATAATAGAGCGGACTGTACACTGCTCAGTATTATTGAATAATTTCATTCTTCCCTCAGTTACCTGCAGATGGAGAATTTTAGACAGAATTCAGAGTTTGAAGGGCAGAGTGGCTGGAATACACTACATGATCAATAGATGTTTATTAAACTAACATTCCTAGAGTCTTTCATACAGTAAAAACTGATTTAGGACAACAGAAATAATGAGTGTCTTCCACTTTCATTTTATTTCTACATTTTCTTCTATTTATGGCTTTTATTATAAAAATGATTAAATTCAGATATTAGGTCTTAGTTTACAAATGTAATTTGATGTTTCTCTATGTGACGAACTCATGTATTAAGTTATTGTATATTGCTAAATATTCCTTCCTAAATAATTTTCTCTGTATAAATTAGCCTTTAACCAAAAGTATTCTGTATTTCCTGACTCCACTATAATAGGACTCAGTGTAGATTTTCTTGCAGTCTGAAACTGCCTCACCCAAACCACATGAGAATAATCATTCAAAGGAAAAGAAAAAAAACAAAAACAAAAACAAAAACAGAATTTCACAATCTCATCATCTTGACTAATCATTAATTTTTTCCACAATTTCTTGTGTTACATGCACATGTTCCCAAAATAGTTCATGCAATTATAACCAAGGAAAAGTCTGAAACGCTTTACTTTCCAAATTTTATCATGACAAATTTCAAACATAAAAAAAAGGTGAAGGACGATTTATAGTGAACACATTTGTACCTCTCACCTGAATTTTATTATTCATATTTAACTGTTATACTTGTTTTATAACATCTATTCATATCCAGCATAGGTTCAAATCTGTATCTTTATTTTTCTCTTCTCATTTTGTAGTAAGTGTTTTTCCATGTGGCTGTAATTTCTTCTTAACTATCATTTATAATGTTAGTGTAGCAGTGGCTCTTTTTTATAAGTAAAATGAAATTTTCTTTTAAAATTTTATCATAAATGATATATTATGTTTAGAAATTATTACATTTATGAATAGAATCAACTTTACAATTATACTTAATAAACATTCACTGAGAACCAATTATATGCCAGCCATTGTTAGGGGCTGTGACTATGTAGATGAATAAAACACCTCTTTTTTGCCCTAAGGAGTTCACTACTGGTAGGAGAGACCCCATTTAATTTTATTTCGTGCAAGGCAACAGAGTAACTACAACAATAAAGGTATGTGCAAGGTTCAGATATGGTGAAGAACAGGAAATAATTAACCTTGTCTGTTCTGACTGCAGAAGACTTCACAAAAAATTTAGTATCTTAATTTTGAAGAGTGCAGCTGCAAAGAAGTTTGGTTCCCTACCCAAACAGTGATCTGCACAGTGCACCCCACCTGATCTTCTTTCTTGTTCAAAGAACAACAGTTGACTCAATTAGCCACAGTCAAGTTCTTCAGGAGGGGCTGTTGCAGCCATAGACCCAGCTTCGGTTGGTGAATTAGAATCTGTCTAGGCCAATCAGGATGGATCCATTTGTATCACCAATGACAGATTTAGGTCTTGGTCTGTAACATGACTCTGGATAATGACACATGATGGAGAGGTAGCTAAGGGGTTTCTGGAAAGGTTTTCCTTACTCCTTAAACGTGGCATTAGGGAAGGAATAGTTCTTCATTTGTGGCATATTGCCCTTGGAACTGAGACTTCCATCTTGGAAGCTTAAAGAACAAAAAGCAAACTTTGCTATCCTCTGTACATTCTCTCTAGTGAAGGAGTAAGAACCTGAGTCCTTGATGACATCCACTGAATCAATATAGTTTAACCAACTCTGGATCCTGACTACTTTCAGACTTCTTATTATATACAGTAATACACCTCTTTGTTGTTCAATACATTTATAGTTGACCTATTTTCACATTGCATCTAAAAAAATAATCTACTTAAAATGACTCTGTTTAATGTGTAGAAAAGAAGTTGGGTGGTGGCATCCTAGGCAGAAGGACACCTAAAACAGAAATATAGAGGCAGTTTATAGAAATGTTAAATGACACTGACTCTTTAGTTTCTAAAATAAAAAAGGGGGCAGAGAGAGGAGGGAGAGCAGCTTGAAAGAGAGAATGGTTAATACCAGTGCATAAAAGGGTAAAACTTGTTTTCACAGTTATATGATCAAAGGTAAAGAAGTACATGTGGCTTGGGGCTTTTGAAATAGCCTACTATCTTGAAAATGACACAATTATTGCCCTCATGATTTTTCTTTAGCCTGAAATTTTCAGTGTTATTATAGCTCTGGTACCAGATCATAAAATTTTAAATTAGTGACTCAGTAATTTCTTCTTCAAAGGAGAGTACTTTCTTATCATATTAGGCTTACAAAATCTGTATAAACTCTACCTATATAATCCATCAGGGTGACATGGTCACTGAGTACTATTTTTCCCAGAAAAATACTACAGGATAATTGAGAGCAACAGTCTACAATGCAAATATCATCACAAAGAGGTAAGAGTAGGTCATGAATCAAGGCCCAGGCCTTCTACTTATTTGTATGATTTTAGTCAAGTTACTTGACCGTTCCTTATTTTTTCAACTGATCAAGTGAGGGATGAAAAACTTCCTTGTAAAAAAAAAAAAAAGAATTTGTGAAAAAATGGCACACACAAGTTAGGTGTATAATCGATTACTTCCCATTTTTTTTCTTAATGAAAATTATAAATCCATGGGAAAACAACCCATGAGTTGTCATGAGACAACCCATGAGAGTAAAGACATTCCCTTTGGAAAACAACATCAACAACAACAACAAACCCAAAAACAATGAAGTCTGTAGCCTGAATATAACAAACAATGGATCTTGCCTGGTTGAAGTTAAATACTCCTGCCCTTCAGTAATGGGAGACATCTTTGTGTAAATTTATGTCTAATGGTAGGATCAGAGGTACTGGGCAGTTCAGCAATCACAGTCTGACCAAAAATGATGCATAACTGGCACCAAGAGAGACAAATCTGAGTTAGAACTCAGAATCTAAATTTTAGAAGGAAAATATGTGTTTTACCAAACAAATCTACCTCAGTTTTGACATGTGGAAGATAGGACATAGGTCTATTGATTTTAAAATATGAATATATATGGAGAGTACTGTGTTCAAGGAGATTTCATTCCAACAGTGGCTTTGATCAGCCTTGATCTCTGAGTTGGCAGGGCAGACCCTCTGAAATTCAATTCTCTCCTCATTCTCCATAGAAATGTCATGCCTCACGGACGATGGAGACTAATTGGAGTGAGCAGGTTGGAGAAGACCAGTCACACCAAGCAGGAGTGGAGCATTTTCTTTGTTCTCTCCTAGAATATTTCCTCCCTTTTTTTTTTCAGATGAAGAAATAGAAAGTTCAGGTGACTTGACTATGGTAATACAATTAAGTAGTTACTGCCAAGAGAATCATTGTAAGAGGTAGAAATGAAAGAAAAGGAGAAAGTGAATGAGGATCTGAATAAATGATGTAAGTCCCTTTGTGCACCCAGCTGACCAGATTCTGAATGCACTACTTATGCAAAGGAGGAAATTACATGCATAACCCAAACCATACTCTGTAAGCCCAGCTACAGGAAGATGGGAATGAACTGTCTGCCGGGAATGGCCAGCAATCCCTGTACCGATGGATGAAAGATGACTCCAAACTCTGCTGTGAAAGAGAGAAGGCAAGGGGTCAATGCTCAGAGTCGAAGACCCTTCGCGCTTCTTTGCTCCTGCTTTTATTGGTCCTTCAGGATAATCACAAATCCTTATCACTGTTTCTCTAGCACGTGATGTGCGACAAGGGGTCTTACTGAAACTGGGACGATCTGTTTACAGGAAAGATACCATATGCTAATCAGAGTGTCTAGGAGTTCCGCTAAACATAGCTTAAGGGACAGTGCATACATCTCTTAGATCACAGGGCGGCTGTTTGGGCTAAGAAAGCTTCGAGGAAGGTAACTCTCCGCAGCATTCCAATGGCAGAGGGGTCTTGCAGGCCTCAGCAACCTCAGCATTCCAGAGGCCCACACCCTTCTCTGAAACCCTCCCTGCCCTCAGTGGCCTCTGTGTTACATTTTTAGCCAGGTATTATGGCTGATTTCATGCTCTACGTTAACCCCAAGTGTCCTCTGTCACCACAGGATAAAAGTTACGCAGCCATTGCTAACTGCACAATCACTAGCTTGGATCCAAATGCAGATTGAGTAGGGTGGTTATATTTACAGAATCCATTAGGACCGGAGACAGTTTAAAGACAGCTGGCATTTTTCATACCCAGGATGGGAGGAATGTCAGAGAAATGCAAGATAGGAGGGAGGTCTGGTTCCCCTCTTAGTGTCTTTCAAGTGGTGGTAATATACACACCAGCCACAGGAACCAGGACCACCCTGGTGTCCTCTCTGTTGGAAAGAAACTTGAAAATTGAAAGAACTAACTTAATAGGATAATTCATTCTCTTTCTCTCTTTGTTTTTCTCTTAACCAGTTACCTATAAAAAGCTCTGTTCAAAAGCAACAGAAAGCAACTATCACCTTTTCAAGTAGCTTTGCTAAATACCTCTTGGGATGAGACTGTCTGATCCAATAGGCAAATTGCTGTGTTTCTCAATCTTTGGGGAAATACCCTCTCTACTTATATAATCAACCTGGCTTCAAGCATTTCAAATGTCTGCGAACATAACAAAAAAAGCTATACATGTGTGTGTTTCTGCGTGTATATGTAGGGGTGGGAGGACCCATTTCTCACCGTCCACATAGCATTTTTACAGGCATATCTTGGCATAAACCAAGAAGTTTAAAAAAAAAAAAGGTTTTTACATTCTCTGATAGATGTAGTAAATATAAGAAGATACCATTTTTTATCAGATACTTTTGCATGGAAAGCATATTTTCCTTAGGAACTGGTTCCTATGTTTGCATTCTGCCTGCATGCTTTTCACTATTTCTTAAAGCAACTAAATCACTAACCATATACTGCCTGTAGAAATCTGTTTATTGTTATTCAATGCTCTGCCTTTTTCCATAGAGGATTTGAGGTGGCCTTTGGGTTATTTAAAAAAGGAAAATAACCCAATGCCAGGTGCATTACTGACTTTGTGAAAGATACTGAAGTTACTTTATTATCTAAATATTCAACAATACTTGTTCCAAAAGAACTTTTTAAAATGCCTACAATGTGCCAGATAGTGTGCTAGACAGTAATGCTCAGTAAATATTAAGGATCTTAGTACCAGTTACCAAGTTAAATACCATTTATTACCTTGAATACTCATGAAAATACTTAAGCTGAATATATTTACTCCATTTTGCAAAGGAGGATAATCCTCAAAACAGACATTTGAAGTAAATACATTAATATCTATTTTGCAAACAGGCAAATTTGTTTGCCTCAGGTCAAATAAATGATAAAATCAAACGTGGACTCAGGTTTTATGAGCCAGAGCCTATGCTGTAGAATAATATTCAGTACTGCCTAATAAGATGCCCTTGCCAGGTATTGTCAATAAAGTTTGAGGAAACATTTTTGGTATTCACAGTGCTCGTAAGGACCTTTAAGGATAGAGGCAATGAATGAGGCAAAGTTTCAACCTTCAAGATATCCACAGGCAAACAGGATACACAGAAGGCTCAACAATTACTCGAATCAATGAAGGTGTGATGAAAGTAAGTTTTCCTCTCAGGGGATGGTGTGTCGTAGATACAGAACCTCTATTCTTCTGTTTCAGTTTTTCTTAAAAGTATGTTTTGTGCAACATGAGTTTCAGCAGGAGACTGTGTTAGGTCCGTTCCCTAGAAGTAGGTCCTGAGCTGGAGATTTCTGAGGAAGAGATTTACTGAGGCAGGGATCTCAGCAAAATCCTGTGCTCAGACGGACTGAGGTAAACAGGGTAAGGGGAGGGGGCAGAGCAAAGCAAACATGTGCTTTCGTCTGGAGTCTCAGCCTGATGTCACAGGAAGCTCGGGAGTGTGAAGGGCACCACAAAGTTTGCCTAACTTGGGCAGAATCTGGGGGATGGGACACCAGACCACTTGAGAAGATCAGGAAGAACACTAACAGTGTTTACAAGAGGCATTGGTAACTGTAATTGTCAAATGGCTATGTTGATAAATATGTTTGTGGAACATGACATTAAATAAAGATAAATTTGTTTCTCTAATGAAGAACACCTCGGGGCCTTTAATATACTATGATTTGATGTCACTTTTCAAACAAGTTTATTTGAATTATTTTTGATCCATTTTACCTACTATGTCTAATGTCTTATATAGAACACACACACACACACACTTTTAAAGGAGTGATTGTTTCTTGGGCCACCGGAATCAGAATCCACCTATGATGTTATTTAACCTTCAGGTCTCTAGATTCCACTCTAAAAATGTTGAATCAGAATCACCAAGGATTGGCCCAGAAATGTGTAGACTTAACAAGTAATTCAAGTGATTCTTGTACACAGTATACACTTTACATGTGGGAGTTATGTTTGCCTTTTTTTTTTTTAACATAAAAACAGGTTTTAATTTTTTTTTTCATTTTAATCTCAAAGCACACACGGGCTCATCATAAACTGTATACCTTCTGTTGGGGTTTTTAATAAATTGTGATTTGGTATCCTATAACCCACTTCCATCAGTGATACGAATGAGCTCTAGAAAAATCTGCTTTGAAATTTACTAGAGACTTGTTGCCAAACACATTAACTCGTACACTATTCTGTATGCTCCCTGAAGAAGCATTACTTGAGAAAAAACATTTGAGATAAGTGGCAGGAAGAGTTTTGCTCTTCTGATAGAAATTATAGGTTCCTAACACAATTGGGGAAAAAAAACACACTCTCCTGTGATACTGATTTCTATGAAGCTTAGGAACAAATTTTGGGTTACATCTAGTTGCTCAACAAATTGCCATGGCCAGCCTCTGTGTTTTCATTTTAATCTTCCTCACCTCAGCATTAATGGTAAAAACAACAACTAACATTTATCAAACTTAGACTAAGTTACCACGCTCTGTGTTAATCATGTTAAACGCAGTAACTCAATATTCTAATACTCTATGAATTACATGTTCTGGTTCACATTTTACTGGTTAGAAAAATGAAGTTTAAAGAAGTTAAAACAGTTTTCCAGATTATAAAGTTAGCAAGAAGTAAAAGAGGGATTTGAACCCAGAAAGTTCAAAACTGGAGATAGCCCTTGCTTATTTCCTCCCCCTTGCAATGATGTGCACCTTTGAAAAAAAAAAAAATCACAATATTTTTGTGGCTGTAATTTTTTTTTAAAAAAACACAGTCAAGAAAAAAACATAGGGAGAGAAGCAAACTATTATATAAATAAATGTATTTACATAATGAGGTAATGTGATTATTTGAATATTTGGGGATCTACAATACAAGCAATAAGAATTAAATTGTATTGCTTTCATCTTTTACTAACTTTATGTTTTAGATGGAATATCAATATTTAAGGTAAGTATTACACCTAGTTTCTTTGAAATAATGATATGTAATTAATGATCATAGTTTTTAGTCATCATTCAAATGATATTTATTTTTCAGCTAGACTGCTAAATCTTATATAAGATACCTACGCAGTGTCCATTATGTACTTTCAAAACGGTAGATTCAAAGTTTAATACATTCTAATTGGTCACACATTCTTTCTAAAGAGACAATAGTAGTAACTTCTTAGAATTTTATCTTTTAGGGTTGAAAAGGTTGTTTGGTTACCAAGATCACGCATATGAAAGGCAGAATTGGAAATTAAGCCAGGGTATTTTTATAGTCCAAAGTTCATGATTTTCATACCTCACTATACCCCTCAAATATATTTTTAAGTTAAAAAATAATAAACTAAGGACCCATGATTTTTTTTTACTTTCACAAAATTCTAAAAATCCAGAACCTAAGTTTGGGAAAAACTAGTCAACAGAGTCAGTTGTAGACTTCAGTGGAGATATTTAACAGAAACATTTAAGGGAAGCTCCAAGGAACTACAATTATCTAAAATATACAATCAGCACAACCCACAAAATAGGACAAAACTTTCCTCTTTTTCCTTATTAGTAGTTTTCATTTGTTTGACCCCATACCCTTAATTGCAATAAGCTCAGTTGCATATGCAGAATGAAAGTGGAAAAAATGTTAAGTTCTCTAAAATAAAATCTTTTGGGACATAATAATTACTACAAATTTTATTTGGTTGCTTGAGATGGTAATTATTATAATTTATGATAAAACATTCAGCACATCGCCTGCTGATTGGGATAGCTAAGAAATGGATTTTTCACAAAACAATTTTTATTCAATCAGGACAAATACCTGTTTTTTTAAAAATAGCAAAAAATTGGGTGCCTGGGTGGCTCAGTTGGTTAAGCAACTGCCTTCAGCTCAGGTCATGATCCTGGAGCCCTCAGGATGGAGTCCCGCATTAGGCTCCTGGCTCAGCGGGGAGTCTGCTTCTCCCTCTGACACTCTCCCCTCTCATGCTTTCTCTCTCTCTCTCTAATAAATAAGTAAAATCTTTAAAAAAAATAAAAATAGCAAAAAATTATTTACAATGGATATTTAGAATGAGGGCAGAGAGTGTAGCAATAATTTTTGGAGAGTGTCCACTTGCAGTTGGGGACCTAGCCCGTTCTTTTTTCAGGGATGTCCTTCCTCATTGTGTTAAGCCTTCAGGATTCAGATTTAGTAGACGTCTACTGTCTTGCCATAGGCAGCACTTATTCACTCTGAATTTCTTCATGTATTTCCCTCTCCACTTCGGAGTTCTCATGCTTGGCAAGGAGGAAACTCCTTCTTGGGTTCAAAGGATGAGAAAGGAACCCCGTTTTGTCCAACCAGATCATCACACTTCCCTGGCTACATCAATTAGGTCAGTTGGAGCATATAATCAGATTAGCATTAGTATACTCTAAATTAAGAAGAAAGAGTTCTTAGTTTTGCTAGAACTATTGGAAGCCTAGATATAAACCTGGAGCTCTTTGAGACCATCTCTTGAAACCTGGCAAAAATGGCAACATAGGAGATAGCAGAAATAAGGGATCCATGGAGAAGTACAGTCCCTAGTAATATCATTTGGACATCTAGATAAGTTATGTCTGAAGGTACCCTTGGATAATCACTTGTTTTTTATTTTAATTGTGTAATGTCAATCTAAGGAGGTGACCCCACATATACAATTAATTCATCTCATAAATATTTCCCAGATGTCCCGGAAAAAGAACATGACAACTAGAACTATTAACCTCACGTTCCCCTCTCCAACCAGAACCTGATACTATACTGGATTCAAGCAGTTGGGGAACAATTCCTAGTCAGAGTGTGGACAGTCTTGATTTGAATTTCAGGAGAATGTTGTAATGGTTAAGAACATTATGTGAGCAGTGCTTGAGTTTGTATGCCAGTCTGGCAATTATTGTATCCCTTGACTCATGATGGGTCCTGATAAACCCATCATAAGTTGAAAATATCATAATTTGAAAATGCATTTAATACATCTAACTTACTGAACATCACAGCTTAGCCTAGCCTACCTTAAAAGCGCTCAGAACACTAGCATTAGCCTAAAGTTGGGCAAAAATCATCTCACACAAAGTCTATCTTATGATAAAGTGTTGAACATCTCATGTAATTTACTGAATACTGAACTGAAAGTGGAAAACATAATGATTGTATGAGTACAGAACAGTTGTGACTGTATTGGCAGTTTATCCTTGGGCTCACATGGCTGACAGGGAGCTGTGGCTACTGCCACTGTCCAGCATCATGAGAGAGTATCCTACCACCTATGGCTGGCCCAAGAAAACATCAAAATGCAAAGTACACTTTCTCTTAATGCATATTGCTTTCACACCATCATAAGGTTGAAAAATCCTGAGTGGCAGCATCGTAAGTTGGAGACCATTTATAGATGTGTGATCTTGAACAAAGTAATTAATGCTCCGAGCTTTAGTTTTCCCATTTTTATAAGAGGTGACAGTAATACTACCTATATTGCAGAGTTCTAGCAAGGCATTCTTAACGTCATTCATGTAAAGCACCCACCTTGTTTGGGTCATAGTTCTTATCACAGAATACAGATTCAATAACGTACAACAGCCTTATTACTGGTACCCAGACATCTTTGTAACATAGGAAGGTGACACAAAATTATTTTCATTATGCACTTCAAGCACAAAATCAAACTTGTCACAACAGCTTTTAACTGACTTGTGTGATTACAGGTGAGATAATTAAAAAAAAATAGCAACAAAGGAAATAATATGAAGCACGTTGAAGGAGGAAGGAAAGAATGAAATACATTTGAGTGAGGAAATGAATCTTCACTTGCACAGAATGAGTGCACCTACGGTAGGGGTTCTGTGGTCAGTGCGTATACTGGGGTGCACCTGAGATAGCAAACTGGATGAGGCAGGGGAGCTTCAGAAGCTGGAAATCTGTTGTCCGGGCCCAAGGATACCAGGAACCCAGCACATACATTCCTGCAAGGCTGAAAGGCATGGTGCTTGCTAGAGTGTAATTCTACTTGATGAAGTAGGTTAATACTATATTTAGTCTGACTAAGAGAAGAGAAAGGAGAACAGAGCTTGTTATTCACTTTATGGAAGGCCTTTGCCTTGAAAATTAGAAATAGGAGGTGGCTGTGGGTATAGTATTCCTTCAAAAATTCAGGACCACCTGGAAACTCAAAATGCAATGTTACTTGCAAATAGGGTATTTTACAGATGTAATTAAGTTAAGGTGAGGTCATACTGAAGCAGGTGGGCCCTAAATCCAATCACTGGTTTCCTTATTTAAAAAAAAAAAAAAAAAAAAAAGGACAGACACATAGACACACACACACAGAAGCATTAGAGTGATTCCTCTTTCTATAAGCCAAGGAAGACTGAGGATGGCCAAGAGCCACCAAAACTAGGAAGAGACAAGGAAAGATGATACCTCCCTGGAGCCTTCACAGGAAGCATGACCCTGCCAACACTTGAATTTTGAATTTCTAGCCTCCATAGCTGTGAGAGAATAAATTTCTGTTGTTTTAAAATACCATGGTTTGGGGGATGTTTTTTTGGCAGCCTCAGGAAAATAAAGGAGAAGCTAAGAACTTTCTTTTCGTAGAGGGTGGGGAGAATATATATATAAAATTTCTACAGAAATATATAAAATATTTCTCTAGGATATACAAAATGAAAGTATCAAATATAATCTTATCATATAAATATAGCTACCCATATTTTGATCTATATCATCCCAAATGTTTTCTATTCATTTATCAAAATACCTGATTTAAAAACTGATCTAACTTGCTTCTTATCCATCCACTTGATCTTTATTTCATATTTTTATATTGGTAAATATTTTGGGGGGGTTCTTAATGCTTAGAAATTAACTCTCTTTGCTCTCCTGCACTCTTCTTTGTATTCATTTAGCAATTTATTCTGATAATTACATGTTAAATCACTTAATCATAAAGCAGTCTTGTGAATCTGATATTATTTTCATTTTAAATATAAGGAAACCAAAATTCAGAAAGAGTAAACACCTGGCTCCAAATCAGCCATCTAATTCTAGATCAAGCTATATGTCTTAGCAGTCTTTCAATCTCTGTGATTGTATTAACCTGATATACAGCTTATAATATGACTCTGAAGGAACGCAGAAGTATATTACCTCAAATTCTAAAAATCTTAAAAAACAAGTTACAAGTATTTGAACAATATTTGTTGAATAAATACATAAGTTAAAACGTTTTCTCCTTTACTGTCCATAAAGTTCTGAACACAATGCTGTAAATGTTTGTCATATTTATTGAGTGTTAATTACATTAGACGTTTATCTTCTAATTTGTCAGAACTTGGTGTTGTTGATCATGACCATTGTATGGTAATCCCAAGTGTGGCTAGGGAGACACAATTGTAATGAAGTATAATTTGTCCTTATTTTCTCTCTATTGTAATTCTTCCTGAACACCTACATTTGATGATAGAACTTTTGAAATGTGTAATTTTATGTTACAGAATGGCTTACGATGATTTTCTTATTCCATCTACCAGACTTGAATGTTGTTGTGTCTGTAAAATGTATCTGAATACTTAAAATCAGTGTGTTACTGAAGTCATTTAGATATTGTACTCTCCCACTGCTTCATCAAATACACCTGTCAATCATCCAAGTAGCCATCATTTTGAGTCTTGTGTGGCATAAGAGAAAATAATTAACACTGGCTTAATAAAATGAAAGGTTATTATAATTTTCTTTGGGTAACAGGAACTCTGAAATTAGGTAGTTGTTTTTGATTCAATCACTCAGGGCCATCACCCTGTGACCACGTGGGAGAGACCATAGTATCTATGTTATAACACCTAAAAAGGACAAGGGTGTGAAGCAAAAAGCTGTAAGCCAAGTGAGTGTGCTCCTTTAAAGAACTTTATTAGCCCCTACCTTATGACTTCCTTATACCTCACTTTTCCTAGAAGTAGGCCACATAATCCACCTCAGCTGAAAGGAAAACTGGGGAACTTTCCAGCTAGTGACTTTGGTCCCCTAAATAAAATCTGGGTTCAACTGATAGAGATGAAAGAGGGACAGTATCCTGGGTAGGCAGCTCACAATTTCTGCATCATGAGTCATCATGCAGATATGTACTGAGCAAGTACCATTGTGCAAAACCAAACTGCTCTGTAGGAAGGGAATTTTTGAGCTCACTGATGCTATAATCCTGGATTTGTATCCAAATTCAGAAAATAGAATGGGATAATAAGATGTCTTAAATTTTCCTGTTATATATATATTTGAAACGTGAACCGCCCAGTTTGAGATAATTTTTGAGGGTGGTACTGCTTACTTCATCAGATCTCCTGATATTAAAGAGTATTATTAATCATATTCTCTTAAAATTGCTGCATCAGCAAAATACATAATGGGTTGTATGGTAGATTCATTAGCAATTTCCACTTTTTATTGATTATCTTTCAGAATCTAGCTATGCCAGTGCAACTGACTCATTCGTATTAAGTGGTTGGAGACAAATGGAAAACAATGCACCCATGTGCCCATTAAATATAATTACTGACCATTCATAAATCACTAAGAAAATTTTGATGCTCTATAGAGGATGTATATTTTAATACTCTCACTTTACATACAAAGAAACTGAGGCAGAACAGAGAAGTGACATTACCAAGGTCAAACAAGCCATCCGTAGCATAAACAGGAATGAAATAATTTCCAGGCCTATTTCTACCACATTAAAACCAGCTACCTTATCTCTAAATTCTCTTCTCCTTTCTGATAGTTATTTCTATTAGTGATATCACCATCATGTCCCCAGCTGGGGGACTGTTGATTAATACTCTCAAAGATCCTATTTATTCAGACACAGATTACAAAATATTTCTGACATAATTTCAAAGTTAAATGCAGATACAGATGCAGGGTATAAATACGGCATACTTTTTAAAAGAGTTTTTCCTTTTTTTTTTTCAGCTATGCAATGTCAAAATTTTTACTGATACAGATAACAGTTGGCAGATTTCCTGTTACTGTTATGTGTGTATGTGTGTACTTTTCTGAAAAACAGGAATTTTTAAGGTAGAAATTTAGGATTATTGCACTTACTCCACTTCCAACCCTACCCAAAGTACAAATAATATACTTTTACACACACACACACACACACCTGTCCCTAAGTGTGGAGGTCTCAATATGTAACAGAGTACTCAAAGGAAGGAATCTTGTATTTTTTGGGGAAAGCTATAAAATATTTATATTTCTGTTTCTCATTTGATAATAGTATAACATTTAATTTAATCATAAGAAAATTATCCAAAAAACATCAGAAGTCTAAACACAACAAAATGTTCAGGAAAATAAAAGCATCAGATGTGTTAAACTTGTTTAAAAACTAATTAAGTTACACAATTATAAACAATGTTTCAATCTAATTGATTTGTTGAATGAACACCAGGTTATATCAGAGAAAATTCACTCATTATTTATCAAATAGCAGGCAAGAATTATTAAATCAAAAACAGGCACATAAAATGCCACATCATTTGAGTTTTAAATCTTTCTGACTTCAAACTTATTTTAAAATAGAATTATCAAAAGCAAGTGCCTTGATTTCAGGGTTGGCTAAAAATAAAATAGATTTTTAAAGTCTGTCACCATAGTTTTTGTCACATTGACTGAGATAGTCCAGTTAATTATGTTTCTGGAGTTTAATTTTTTTTTTCTTGAGAAGAAAACACATTCATACCTCAATAACTCAAATCAATATACATCTTGAAATTATTTAATCTTTTTCATAACATCACATACATCTATATATGTCATACCTCATGAAGTTTCACATACAAGTTATACTCTGGAAATGCATGAAGAATGATGAGGGATGAATATAAATTCTAAAAAGAATGTTTCAACAAGCTTATTTTGGATTTTGACATTTAATGAACACGCAAGTACACTTTAAGCATGTGTCATTCTCACTGAAGCTAAAACAGAATAGTGCAGTTTTAAATTAGGATTACAGATCCCTGGCACATATATCGATTATCTTTTATCAATTAATGCTAATTAGTGTAAATATGATCTACCTAAAGTAGCCATTCAATTTGCTATCTGGTACTATAGAGAAGAACACCTTCACTATTTCTGGCATACACTCAAAAAGGCCTTTTCAAAGGAAACAGTATGGAACATGTTTTTCAATTGCAGAAATGTCTATTCAAGTTGTTCAGATAAATTTAATGATATGATTTAGATGAATTACATTTAAAAAGTAATTGCTAAGTGAATCAGTGAATTTATATCACTATAGGAATAGTGTCCCAAACTGTGTGTTAATAAGGTAACTGTGTCATTCACTATGCAAGCTCTATTAATAGCTTTTTAAATGATACATACCTCAAAATTATGACAAATATAAAAATGGTGTTAAAATCTTACTGCATTGTAATGTTGAATGCTGGCATATTTTCAGAAGATTAAAACAACAACAAAATAACAAGTTAAGAATACTGACATGAGATGAATCCATCCACTGAAAGAACCATCACTAAATGAGCACCTACCATATACAGGCACTGAAATGGTTATCAGCATGTTTTCATTATGAGAAATAAATTAAATAATATATCCAGAGAAAAATTAGTTTGGAGCAAATTATTTAATTTCACCCAGTGTCACACAGTGAGCAAATGATGGACCCACAATTTGAACTTAACTCTCCTATAGTAATGCCCACTCCTCCCCATTCTTTTTCTCCACAATGGCATCAAGATTTGCACTACTATTAGGATAATATTTTTTTAAATATTTTATTTATTTATTCGAGAGAGAGAGAAAGAGCACAAGAGAGAGCAGGTGTGTGGGGGGGAGGGAGGGAGAGGGAGAAGCAGGCTCCCCGCTGAGCAGGGAGCCCGATGTGGGGCTCGATCCCAGGACCCTGGGACCATGACCTGAGCCGAAGCCAGACGCTTAACGACTGAGCCACCCAGGTGCCCCAGAAGGATAATACTGTAAACCTGACATGGATAGAATATTAACTTGGTTTAAATACAGAAATTTTATTAATTTCATCAGAATTTGGTTACTCCTGTGGTTATATTGAGAGGCACTCCACAAAACAGATTTGGGGACAAGACAGTTTTGCCCCACATCATATATTCTCCAATCTGCAATTCTTTTCTTTTCTTTCTCTCTCTCTCCTTCCTTTTCTTTCTCTTTCTTTCTTTCTTTCTTTCTGTTTAACATCATGAAAGATATTACTCTTTTGGTGTTTGGCTTCTTAATGAAATATATAAACTTGCAAATAAAATTTTGAGAAAGACTCTTAATTCAGCTGACTTTATCAGATTACACTACAAATAACCAAGCTCTGAAAAAAATTCATTAGAATATTTAAAGATGTGTCCTTATTTGGATATTTGTGATTATCTAAAATAACTACCATAAATTTATATTTCTTTCCTATTTTAATGTTTATTGCTGGTCAAACTTACTAAGATAAAGGGCTACTACTAAATTAACCTAACATACCTTAATAACATAAAATTGGAGTGCATCTCAGAAAAATAAACGCAAAGGAAGCAATGATCACAGTACTTCCTGCAACAATATAGATTTTTGTGATAAAATGACTTAAAAGATATTTATTCTCCCTAGATCAATTATATTATTTAATGTAATAAGAGATTTCCTTGAATCATCCTTACTTCCCCACATCTAGCCTTCCACACATATGAATTACTTCTAAATATTTCTGCTTTGCTCATGAATGCTGTCTCTCATTTATACTTGTAAGAGTAAATATGGTAAATATAAAAAGACTTAATTATGGAATTTGTTTCATTTTGATGGCCTGATTTTGTTGAGATTTAACCCATGTCCTAAATTCTAGTAGAGCTGCCATCTAACCAACATTCTTGGAGCGAAGGATGATTGAAGTGAGATGGTAAGAAGAGTTTACGGGGAAAAGAGAGATTAAGTAGAATTTAAACAATTTATTACCTATATGTTTATTTTCTCTACTGAAAGTTTTTGGAATACATTTTTCGTACCAAGAATGGAAATTTCTCATGCTGGAGATGAGTCTGAGCTTCATGGACTCGACCTCATGCTAATACTGGTAAGTTTGCTGGACTCAGTCAGGAAGTTAGATTTACCTTCACCATCTCCTTTACCTTGTTCTTCTCTTAAGAAGAAGGATACAAATTGTGGGCCATGGATACTAAGTAGACACAGAAATAGAGAACAGAGCTTAAGGTATGAAGGGGAGAAAGTTCTCTCCCTCTTTGCTCTGCCCTGCCCCTAAATTTTCAGTGTAGTATCTTTGGATTTTTCAGACTGTTTCTCTCTTGGTGTTAGCCTATGCAATCAAATGTAGGTCTATGGTTGCCTTGTGCTTATTAAGGATTTTGCTCTGGAATTGCCTAAGAAAATGAGGATTATGAGGAGCCTGCTTAAGATCTCACTGAGAAGCTTTTTTTTTTTACTAGGTATGTTTACCCTTGGGTTCATTTTCTAAACAAATTTTTAACAGTGAAGTAAGTGACTATATAGGGTTGTATCTCCTAGGGGTGATATTAAAAATGAACAAAACAACAAAAAAGGAGACTTTGATTCAATAGTCCCTGATCTAATATACATTTAGACTGTTTCAGACAATTTTGTCAAACAGTGTTTCCATAAACACATTTATAAATATATCCTTATGTGCTAATGTGCTGGTGCAAGTCTTTCTGTTTGTGGATTCCTAGAAATGGAATTGGCTAGCAAACGAGTAAGCAGGTTTTAACATTTTCATACCTCTGAGTTGACTTTTTTTTTTTTTCTTTTTCACCAATATATATTCCTGGTTCAATGTCTGAGGAACTCTTGAAATTCCTTTGCCAAATCTGGACATGTTTTGAGAAACAACATAGGCCATGAACTTTTTGAGAAGTCAAATAGCATAGAGTCAAGTGCAGCATATAGTTTTGATCTCTATAAGTTTAATCTTATATAAAAATGAATTCAAATTATTACATTCACACTCAGCTTTTATCTTTGATGGAAGGTGTATAAAAGAAGATAGAAACTGAGGTCATGATTATGCACAAGACAATTCTTGTGTTTGTTGTTGGGGATGGAAATCATAATTCCTTGTTTACTATTGTTTCTAAGAAAGTTCCTGAAATACTACCCTGTGAATATGAGGCATCTAGCATAATAATATGTTATAACAAAGGGTTTTTGCTCAAATGAAACCTAGAGCATAGCAGTTGAATAAAATTGACCTTTCTCTTGTCTTCCTTTTGATTTCAATGAAAATAAATTCAAGAAATGTTTACAACATTTGCTGAACATGTGGGCTTTACATTATTTATTTACTCTTGGAATTAATCATTTGTGCATACAACATGACTGATTATCTATTCTATGCCAGACACCAAACTAGGCACTGGGAATACAGAGGTGAGAAAAGAGATTATCTCTGTCTCTAAGAACTGCCTAGCCCATTTCTTGAACAAAGTAGGTCCACCACAATGTGGGGGAAAAAAAAAAAGACAAAGCAGCAGAATAAATGGGATGGGATCAGAGAAAGGGGGTTTCTCACTGTGCCTCACAAAGCATGAGGCAAAACTTCCCAGAGGAAGAGATGCTTGAGTTTGTTGTGAAGGATGTACTGGAATTTTCCAGGTAGATAAAGATAGAAAATCACTTTATAGAGAGAATACATCCTATAAAAAAGCATCAGAAAGTGAGAGACAATTAAAGTCTTAGGGAAATCTGGGTAAAGACATCTAAAGTACTTAGCACAGTATCTGGCACTAAGTCATTGCTAACGAAATATTTGCTACTGCTATTATCATCATCATTACTTTATTGTGTTAATAGTGGTAGCACTTATTCTTCTTCAAAACTCTGAATCAAATATTTTTTATAACCCTTCCACAAATGAGAAAATTAAGGCACAGTCTTTGGACTCATCCAAATTTTTCCAAAATCACACAGTTTGTTAGTGGAGGAGTATAGCAAGAACGTAAGCTCTTGGTATCTTAATGTGGCTCGCTTTCAAGACTCATACAGAAAAGTTGGTGATGCAACAAATTATGAAATGAGATATATAGTAGTATAGGGATGTTGTCCTGTAGATTATAGAGAGTTTCTGAATTTATGAACAGGAGTGTGTGATATGATTTATATTGCCATGGGAGAGAATCCACTGAAGCAGGGAAAGAAAAAGGCAGATCATTTTGGGAGCTATGTCTGTAATCCAAGGGAGAATTTATGAGGGTCTGAACTAAGACACATAGACAACTAAGACAAGAACCGTGACACATAAGGAGTGCGTTTTATTTTTACTGTGATACCTATTTTATTGTGGTGGTCTGGAACTGAATCCTCAGTATCTCCAAGGTGTACCTGTATTTTGAAAGTCAAAAAAAAAAAAAGAGTGCATTTTAGAGATATGTAGGAGATTCAGTTGGTGAGAATTAAGATTATATGTACAAAGGAGGAACTGGTAACTGCGCTGGGGAAAATGAAACTGGAAAATGTCTTTCTCATAAACAAATAGGAATGTTTATTCCTAGAGTGCTTTGTTGTTTCAATTTAAAATGCATTCTCCATCACTTTCATTGCTTATTATCAAGAAACTCACTGATTCTTAAGGGTTAATATAAATAGTGAGAGAGTGAGATATCAAAATTAAATGAAAAAAGTTCAATTAGTGTTTTCATATGAAAACACGTATCTAATCCAATTGAAATCTGTTATCAAATTATAAACATGAAAATCAATTAAATTTTATAGAGATTTTAATTTGTTAGTTGTAGCCGAAATTACTCGTCTCTGGATCTTTTGACATGACCTAATACACTTTTAGGTGACAGCTGAAGATTCGCAAACCAAGGTGAAGTTATGTTGGCCTTCAATTTGTTCCCCATAAAGGGTCTTCATTTTACACTAGTAAGAGCTCTGTTGACAATCCAGGTTCTCATTTAGAACCAAGTAGAATTATACAGTTTGGGCTCTAAATTGCTTTAAGCCTTAAAATTTAAGAACTCCTTGTGCTAAATCTTGCAAGATCTGTTTTAACCAGTTGCTTTCAACCACAGTTACAGTAAATTGAATTTTTCATGTCTACAAATAAGTGGCTTAAATTCCCATGGAAAAAAGTACTAATTCTTAGTTCTATATTGCATTGATTTTCCTGTAATGTTCTCTTGAAGTTTAAAATACACATTAAAACAGTTGCATTATTATTTCTTTTTTTTTAAAAGATTTTATTTATTTATCTGTCAGAGAGAGAGACAGAGAGGGAGAGAGCACAAGCAGGGAGAGTGGTAGGTAGAGGGAGAAGCAGGCTTCCCGTGGAGCAGGGAGCCCTATGCAGGACTCGATCCCAGGACCCTGGGATCATAACCTGAGCTGAAGGCAGATGCTCAACCGACTGAGCCACCCAGGCACCCCAGCATTATTATTGCTTATCAATCCACATGGGCATTCTAAGACCAAATACATTTAAAAAATCAAACAAAATAATAATACTGAATACCTGATAACTCAGTGAGAAATCATTCCTGAATTTTAAGAAAATCTGCATTCTCCATTCTTAATGAACTCAACTTGTTAGAAAAATGTTTAGAATTTTATATGTTTATATATAGCATTTCATGTTATATATGTATAATTGCATTTAAACATTTTTAACAGAGGAGGCCACAGCATGAATTAAAATGAGAACCAATTATTTTATTTTTTAATAAACCCTAAGAAAAACACACACCTTCTCCTACAAAATTATGTATGTAATAAGAAATATGATTTCAAGGCAATTCATCAAATATTCAAAGAATGAAAAATCTTTTTTTTTCAAAAAAGTAAAGAAATAAGATGGAGGTTGGCTTATGTACACTTTGATTTATGAGAGTGTAGATGATTTACATTTAAAGAAATTATCTTGAATGGATATTATTAAGCCATAGCCTATTCACAGAGATTATCAATGATTTACTCATCTGTCTCTCCCACCAGAACATAATTGCATTATTATCATCAAGGACAGGAATTTGCCCTCTTCAACTTTGGATCATCAGTGATGTCAAGACTGATAGACAATAAGCACTAAACCTGTATCATAGTAAAGACTGAAACATCTTTATTGAATGAGCGTGTAAAACTTAAGTAAAAAAAAAAAAAAACACAACAACTAGTGAGCCTGCTTTTATACCATTATGGTCTATGTAGTTCAACTCATGCATGATGAAAAATAACCAAGGCATATGTGGTAAAAGAAATCAATGAACGGATTGATGACCCAAGTTCTTAATTAGCTTGTTCATTATAATAAAATAATATAATCAATAATAGCATACTATGTATTATCAGATAATAAGTAAAAAATGTATAAATATTTACATGGATTATTTGTATAATCCTATCAACTACCCTAAAAAATTGGGACTGAAATTTTATTTTAAAACTCATTAACACCACAAATATTTATTAAAGAACAACAATTAGCATCAACAAAAGACTAATTATTAAGACAAAAAGCAATACGTAATTAGTACTAGAGGGAATATTTTAAAATTATATGAAGAGGAACTCATATGTATATAATAAGATTTATTGGATAAAGATTCAGAGTACAAGCTCTGCAAATAAGGATCAGACTGAACCTCAATTTCCCTAACAGTTGCTAGGTAGTCAATTTACTTATCCTAATTTTAGAAAACTGAGGCTTACAAAGGCTAAGAGTACCTACTGTGGTAAACACCACGATGTACTTCCCAGATGCTGTTTTAATGAGTGTTGTTACCATAGGTGCTGAAAATGGCATCACCAGATATCCTTTTGTTGTTAGTGACTTCAGAGACTGCTTTAGATTCAGAAGCTATCACATCAAAGGTGCCCAGTATCAATGCTTGAGTATTAAGGCCTGGCCATGTTGGCTCAACTTGGCTAAGAATGATTGTAACTCTAGAACTCTCTGTGTGATCAACCAAGACTATAATTGTGCTTGCATCAAAGTTTGAATTCTGCCTTTGCTTACTGCTTTCATCTCCTCCCTTCCATGGGTGTTGATTCCCAGGGCACTCCTTAACAATTATCCTGTAGGCTAAATTCGACAGAATCTGTTGGGGAACCAAATCTGTAGCGCTTGTCAGACATGTTCTGATAAAGAAGATGATAAGGAGGGGTTTGGAGTTGCATTATTTGCCACCTATTTGGCAATAGGAATCTTATAGAAATCTTTGGCAATGGGCAGGGAGAGCACAGCTGGCCTGTGGAATCAGATATGATTTTTAAAACTTTTATTGGCAATGAATTGCGATGATATACATTTGATAGGAAATGTACTGCCTGGTGCAAAGTATCTTGTTGTTTGAAAAATATGAAGGGAATAGTAACTCTAAGGTCAATGGGTACTGGGTGGCTATGATTGCCAAGCTCTATTGCCTCTGAAAAAGAATAACAAAATGAAAGCCAAAAATAGGAAGGAGAATGTCAGGGAAAACTGAGGGAAGTCTTAAAGAGTGGCAGAGTTCCAAAGAATGATAAATCTCCAGCCAAGGCAACTCTACTATGCCAATGTTGAACTACTGGCTGGAACAAATGAGTGGGGATATCTGAGTTGATTCCTCTGAAACTTTTAGATACACAAATTCTCTTTAACTTTCTGAGGCAGAAGTGAACCACCCCTCTGTGAGAAGAGACAGCATTCTTTCCTTGCTTGGAGACAACAAAAATTCTCTCTTCTGCAAGATACCATGTGTCCCCTCCAGGTCTACCCTCATCTCTCCTCTTTGTCACAGTACAAACAAATGGGAGTAAGTCACATCATAACACAGCAGGGGATACACTGGGACTGATAATAGAAGGAGAAACTATACTCCAAAGAGGTTCAAGATTTTTATGTGCAGTTCACAAGAACATAAATGGGATAGGATTTTGAGTCCACTTGACTAAGGACAAAAGTTCTTAATGTTGAGTAAGAGGAACTTTATCATCCTAAGAACATCATCTTCACATACAGAATTTAACACACTGGCAAAAATTTGAAGAGATTGTCTGAATTTGCTACTGGGATGGCCCCTGGAAAAATGGAAACTGTGGTGAAATGAAGCTGAGAGGGCATCTTCTATAGAAGATGATTAAAAAAAAAAAAAGAGATTAGAATGTTCAGAAAAGTGGGTGTGGTGAAAAAGATACACATGTGATGATTATCTGCAACAGGAAGGCTTGGAAAATATACCATTTTGCAATGCCACTATGACTATATAGGTGCTGAGGCACCAAACTCACTGTCTCTCCTCTGTTTGCCAGGGTTGATGATAGGAGAGGCCGTAACAAAATCAGGGTCACTGATATCAATGAGGATAATAAGATCCTCCAAAGATCCCCCCAAAAAAGCCCAGGTAGTTTCATCATATAGATGAGCACAGTTATAATTCACAGCAAGGTCCAAAGGTCCAAAGAGGCAGAGCCAATCTACAGAGAGTTATAAATATATTTAATAGAATACAGAATCTCTAGCGGCTTAGATGGGTACCCAAAAAAGTAATCACTGCTAAACCTATACAATCATAAGAAGTCAAGGATGAATAGATTAGGTGACTGAGGGCAGTCAATCTGATAAAATATGATGATCCATTGTTCAATTTTTGAACTGAAGCCAGGGTAGTCCAGCCTCCTGTGTCATCTGCTGCCATTGTATCAGGACCCCTCTCTCAGTTCACACCCGTCACTTTCTGAGAATCCCTTATGACTGGCTCATAGAAGGAAGAAAACCCTCAAGCTTGGTTAATGAATTGGTCAGCTTGGTACATAGGTAGAAGCCATAAATAAAATGCACATACATCAGTAACAAAGAATAATCCTAAGGGCAGAGCTTTAACCAATATACCTGGTTACCTCCTTTATGTTGAAGGAGAAGGGGTTTGGGAGCCTCGGAGGCTCAGTCAGTTAAGCATCTGACTCTTGAGCCCAGCTCAGGTCATTATCTCAGGGTCATGAGATGGAGCCCCGCATTGGGTTCAGCACTGGGCGGAGTCTGATTAAGATTCTTTCTCTCTCCCTTTGCTCCCCTCCCCACCATCTCTAAAAACAAAACCAAAAACAAACAAAAAAAGCAAAGAAAGAGAAGTGGTTTAAAATTAGAAAGTATATGGACTCACGATCAATGACAAAAGGCTTGGTTGTTTAGTCAGGTTCCTGGAAGAAGAAAGACTACAAATTTGAGACAAGGAGAACTGGAGTAGAATTACATGAATGGGTATATTAGAGTGAGCACAAAGTGTGAAGAACCTGAATTCAGAAGGCACTCACTGTGGAAAAGAGAAATAAAACACCAAATATATAAATTAACTCAGTCCACTAAAATTAACCAGTGTCTTGTTCAATGAACCCAATGCTAGCAAGATGGACTCATGAATATAGCATCTACATAAGCAATGGAGGATATATGTGGGTATATCATATGCTCTGAACCACCAGGGCTTGTCTAGCTATTGCTGCCACTCAATCTCCAAACTGCCAGCACAAAGGTCAACACTGAATTTCCAGCATTATACCACCCCTCATCTAACACTTTATGACTAGTTGACTACATTGGATTTCTTCTACTTAAGAGAGTCAGGGATTTTTGTCGTTGTTGTTTTTCTTTCTTCTTTGACAGGAATAGACACATATTCTGGGTATCAGCTTTTCTTTCCTGCCTAGAGAGCATCAATGAGCACCATTATCCAGGGCTTATAAAGTGCTTGATCCATTCATTTAGCATCTTATATAGCAAGAGACTCATTTTACAGAAAAGAAGGTATGAGAGTGAACCATTTTCTACGGGATCCACTGTTTTTATCATATACTATATCATCCATAAGCAGTGAGACTTAGAATGGCCTGTTAAAGCACAAATAAAGAGACAGCATAGATTAGTACTTCAAGAGATTGATAACCATCTTCTAGTATGTAGTAGATATTATGAAGCAAAGATCTGTATATGGTGTTCTATCCATATTAGTAAGAATTCATGGGTCTTGGAACCAAGGGATGGAAGAAGAGTAATCCTACTTACTATTATTTCTAGTGACCCCCTCAGAAAATAAGTACTTCCTATCCCTGTAAAATTGTCCTCTGAGGTTTAGCATTCCCAAAAGGATGATCCTTACATCACAGGATAGAAAAAGAGTCACATGAGTACTCCCTGGACACTCTGGCTTATTATGCATTGAACTGTTCTCTCCCTCAAATTCCTATGTTGAGGTCCTACCATCCCCAGTCCTTATTTGGATATATGGTTGTTATAGAGCTTATCAGGTTAAGAGAGTTCATTAGAGTCAGCCCCAATCCAATAACTAGGCATCCTTATGAAAAGGGGAAATTTGGACATGGAAACACACATACACACATAATGTGTGAAAATGAAGGCACAGAGCAGAGATACCAAAGACTGCTAGCAAACTGTGAGAAGCCCTCAAAAGAAACCAACCCTACCAATATCTGGATCTCAGACTTTTAGCCCCCAGAACTGTGAGACAAATAATTTTGTGAAAGCCAACCAGTTTATGGAATTTTGTCACTGCAGCTCTAGCAAACTAATACAGGCTTCTTGTTCCAAGGGACGAGCTAGAAATAATGAAGCTCACCATTTTGGAAGTTGCGGTTGACCTTCATTATCAGAAGGAGGTAGGATCAATGTTACAAATGGGGGAGGGGAGGAATATGTTTGACATTCAGGTGATCAAACTGGATGTGTGCTGGTAGTCCTACTTAATTTTGATGCAAATGGATAATAGTAACAACCTCTACCTAGGATGAAGAATATAAGTGTGATCTTGCCTCTGGATCAAGCCACTGAGCCCAAAGACAGGCCAGCTACAGGTGAAGGGAATCTAAATCTAATGCTAGACGGAGAGATTGGGATAATTCGTTGTGACCCAAAAATCAGACTCAGATTTTGGTTATTTTATAAACCTTCTTCTTCTTAAGTTTACCCCCAGTAAAGATAGCTCCACCAGAACCAAGGAGGTCCTGCTTCAAGAATTTCTTTGAAAAGTAGATGCCAGTAGTCAAAGAGGAGGACTGTAGTTACACTTTGAGTAGACTCTGTTGCAACACCAAGACTCCATTCTATTAAAGACTTTTGCTCCAGCTACTCGGAATTCTGTCTGCTGATGGCCATTACCTGTCAGTCTCTTCAAGGATTGCCTCAGCTAAGAATCAAAGCCCTTACCATATTTATATCCTTTCAGAGCCGGCCCACATCCAATAACTATTTGATACATGATATAAAGCCCTTCCCATCTTGGTCCAAATAAAACCAACTATGAAAAGCCATTCTAATTGCAGAGATTTTGGTGAGGTTAGCTGTTGTTCTAGTTAGGCCTGTATCACACTCAGATTTCTCTTACAAATACCTTCTTTTTTTTTGGTCTCCTTTGCAGGGATTTTGATCCCAAGACCATTCTTTAATGGCATCTGGCCATGCTAACTCTCTTACAGTCCATTTTTTTTTTTTAAAGATTTTATTTATTTATTTGAGAGAGAGAGAATGAGAGAGAGAGAGCACATGACAGGGGGTAGGGTCAGAGGGAGAAACAGACTCCTTGCTGAGCAGGGAGCCCGACGCGGGACTCGATCCAGGGACTCCAGGATCATGACCTGAGCCGAAGGCAGTCGCTTAACCAACTGAGCCATCCAGGTGCCCTCTTACAGTCCACTTTTTTGAAGATTTATTTATCTGAGAGAGAGAGAAAGTGAGCACAGGTTGTGGGAAGGGCAGAGGGAGAAACAGACTACCTGCTGAGTGTAGAGCCCTATGCAGGGCTCAATCCCAGGTCCTGAGATCATGACCTTAGCTGGAGTCACCCTTACGGAGCCACTCAGGCACCCCTCACAGTCTGATTCTTAGGGAGGCCCAATCTTCACTTAGATCTTATTGTGTGGTGGTAAGGATTAAATGATATGATGTATGCAAAACATTTAGCATATTGCCACTAGCTAAATTCACAGTTCAAAAACCACCAAATTAAAATAGTGTCTCAATAAATAAGCATTACTTTAGTTCACCCTTTATCCAATGTTGCAATGTGAGAAATGTGTTTGTGTGCCTATGCATGTGGGTCTATGTGGTCTTTACTTGCAATTTTTGGTGCATGTAGGTCATGGTTTTCATACTAGACTTTTTTATTTTTACATTGTACCCTCCAGGGAAGTCACCTTTATTTTTTTAAAATATTTTATTTATTTCTTTGACAGACAGAGAGACAGTGAGAGAGGGAATGTAAGCAGGGGGAGTGGAAGAGGGAGAAGCAGGCTCCCCGCCGACCATGGAGCCCGATGCGGGGCTTGATCCCAGGACTCTGGGATCATGACCTGAGCTGAAGGCAGACGCTTAACGACTGAGTCACCCAGGGACCCTGGGAAGTCACCTTTAAAACCTCAGTTAAAAATATATATATATAACTATTCAACAAGATGGAAAATCAAATAAATTTGTGTGAGATAGATACTGATTGATACTCTTTTTCTTGGCTCAAATTTTGACAGAGATGGGGGTCTAAATAGATTTCAGAGACCTGACGTTTTTTCCTAATCCTACTAGTGTCACTGTAGTAAATTCATGCCACCTGACACTGGAAACATTATACAGATTGATGTTTTTGATCTATAATTTCAGGATAGCTCCATGCTTATATTAGAACCAAAACAGTATGTTCATTTTACTATGCTACACTGAGTAATTTTAATGTTTCTTAAAAGTTAAACTGTTTATTTCCTAATTTCTCTTTTGTTAGCTGAGTAGAAAACTATTCACATTCTTGCACTTGCAGAGTGTAAAATAAGTTGTCTTGATGGTCTTGCAAAATTATTTATTCCAATAATATGTCATTATTATATATATATTTCTTTCTAGATTCCTCCAAGTCCAAAGTCAGCTCATACTTTTTTGTTCCTTATTTCTTTCTTCCATTTGTCCTTGTGTCTTTCTTCTTTTATAGTTTTTAATTGAACATCTATTATCAGATGTTTCATTCAACTCTGGAGATACAAGGGTTTATGAATATTTGAGACAAGGGTGCAAGTATGGTGGATATTCTTTACTTTTTTATCTTTTTTTTTTTTTTGTCAAAAGTGAGTCATATGGTAAAGACAGGTACCTTAGTGCTGCTTGACTCTTGCCCATTGCATAACTTGGGGAGATAATGAGATGTAGCCAAAGAAAAAGGAAGATAGGACTCTAGAAATTTAGGACTAAAACATCCGTTTCAAGCATTTGCTGAGCCTAAAGGGAGTAAAGACTCCTTGCAATGATGTGATTGTTCATTTTTTGTGTCAACTAAGAGGGTGCTTTTGGATAAGATAAACATTTAAATCAGTGAACTCTGGGTAAAGTAGATTACCCTCTCTAATGAGAACAGCCTCGTACAATTAATCCAAAAGCCTGAACTGAACAAAAAGATTGACCTTTGAGAGCAAGAGAAAATTCTCCAGAAGAACGCCTTTGGACTTCATCTACAGAACTGGGTGTCCCGCATCTCCAGCCTGCTAGACAATGCAGACAGCAGACTTGCCAGCCTCCATTACGATGTGAGGCAATTCCTTATAATAGACCCCTTTATATATTCACACACACATCCTACTGGTTCTGTTTCTCTGGAGAACTCTAATACAATGGTATTAGGTCAGAAGGGCCACTTGCCTTCTTTTTAATCTCCTATATGTACCAGCACTGGAGAGGTCACTGATAGCTAGTGAGAGAGGAAGTAAATGAGAAAAAGAGTTCTCCTTTGCTACATCTTTTGTCTACCAGGAATAGCCAAACCAAAGCCAGTCCTAGTTAGACAGATGGGAGAAATGTTCACCTTAAGAGAGGATTAAAATATTAATCAATATAGGACTGGATGAGTTCTGAATGAAGACTTTTATAGCAAAAATTGAGCAGAGGACATTTTATTATCTAAAGTGAACAGAGAAGTGAGGCAGTCTGCAGGAGTTATCGTGCAATAACAGAGGGAAAATTTAATTTCCCATACTGAATACATTTTAAAAGGATAGTAGGATACAAAAAATAAAGTTATATTTCGATTACTTTCCACAAGTTTACTTGTTTAATATATCTGTTAGAGACATTTAGAAGACTGAATCAATTTTACATCGATGAGGAGCTAGGGAGAGTGAAGTAGAGCAAATATTATTGCATTGGTTGCTTGAAGTGAATAGAGATATTATTAATAAAGAAGTTTCTGCAAAAAGGCTGAGCTCACATTTGTAGATGCTGATGTTTGTAGATTTTGATCAAGACTAAAATGTCAATTAGCGTAAGAAAAACATAAATCTGGTATTTCCAGTTTGTACTTTTTCAAGCTGAAGTTTGAATACATATTTCCTTTCATCTTTTCATTATTGATTCAGAAACATTTTTTCCTGCTATTCTATTTTCTGCCTTACGAAAGTGCTCCCATTTATTGATACATCAGAGATGAGAGGCCCCAAGTAAACACCACAGTAAAGAGGATTTTTATATTGTTGTTGTTGTTGTTTTTTCTATTGCAATTTCCTTAGGAGAAGGTTTGGTAAGAAGAGAGAGAAAATAACTTGAAAAAGGATATATAGAAAGAACTTGTAAAATACAAAATAAATAATGGAGAGGAAAACCAATCCCTTATTAATAAGAGTAAGAACAAGGATGGGAAAGTCACATAAAACTAAGCTTTAATTTTATTTTTTTAAAAATTTCTCTAGTTTCTTAACTGTAATTTTTCCACTGTCCTCAGTTTTTCTGAGTTATGAAAACATAAAATAGCATAGTACGGATTTCACAGTGTATATGTGTATTAAATCATCATGCTGTACACTTTAAATGTGTATAATTTTATTTGGCAATTATATCTCAATTAAGCTGGGGGGGAGAAAAGAAAACAGCAACTTAACAGAGTACGCAGTTCTTACTTTCTGTACAGAAGTGTGCATATCTGTGGGAGTAACTAATTACTACATTATTTTCAATGTAACTACCACAATTACTTTTTTCTGGAGAATTGTTTTTTTTGTCCACATTTTCAAATTTATCCTTATGAAGGTTTTCATGCACATCTCTTTTCTACTTTTAACATCTTTTTTGAGATATAATTGATATGCCATAAAATGTACAGTTGTAAGTCATATAACAAGTTTTGTTTTGTGTATACATTTAACCATCACCAAATCCAAATAATGAACGTTTCTATAATCCCAAAAGTTTGCTGGTGGCCCTGTCATCTCTCCCTCTTACTTCCCGCTTGCTCATCTCTCCAGGTCATCCCTCTCATTCGTTTATTCTCTGTCAGGACAGACTGCTTTGAACTCTCTAAAATCATATATAAATAGAGCAATACTGTATATACACTTACTGATCATGCTTCTCTTACTTGTAATAATTATTTTGAGATTCATCCATATTGGGGTATGTATCAATAGTCCATTTTATAAATTATTGCTGAGTATTGAATACATATACCAAAGGTCTTCTCCCCATTCACGTATCAATGGACATTTGGGTTGTTCCCAATTTTTGGCTATTACAACTGAAGCTACTATAATTATTCTTGTACTAGTCTTTGTACAGCTTTTTTCTTTCATTTCTTTTAGGTAAATACCTAGGAGTGGAATGACAGTCACATGACAGGTGTATGTTTAACTTTTTAAGAAACTGACAAGATATTTTCTAAAGTGGTTCTACTTTACATTCCTATAGTAGTTTATGAGAGTTCCAGCTTCTCCATAACCTCACCAACACTTGGTATAATCATTTTAGATTTTTCTGTTTTGTTTTTGTTTTTTAATTTTAGCGTTCAGACAGGTCTATCTCATTGTGACTTTAAATTGTAGTATTTTAGTGGTGCATGATGTTGAGCATCTTTTCCTGTGCTTTTGTGCTATCCATATATCTTTGGTAAAATGTTCACATATTTTGGCCACTTTTTACTTCATTTCCCTTTTTACTGCATTTTGAAATTCCTTAGGTTCTGGAAATAAGTCCTTTATCAGATATTTGTTTTGCAAATTTTCTCCCAGTCTGTGATTTGCCTTTTTCTTCTCTTTACAGTGCCTTTTAAAGATCATAAGGTTTTAGTTTTGATGGAATCCATTTTATCAGTTTGTTCATTAATGGACCATGTTTGGCTGGTATCAAGACTGAGGAAACTTTATCTGTCTCAAGGTCACCATTTTTCATCTATGCTTTTTTCCATAAATTTTATAGTTTTAAGATTTACATATAAATCTATGATTTGTTTTGAGTTAATTTCTGTTTATAATGTAAGACACAGAGTGAAGTTCATGTATCTATATGAAAAATGGGATATGTGCATGTGCGTGTATATATCTTTGTGTACATGTGGACACACGTCACATTTTTTTTTTTCAGGACAAATTGTTGCAAAACTATCCTTTCCTTACTTAAACGCCTTTCCTTACTGAAATGCATCCTTATAAAAAATCAGTTGTTCCTATGTACTCAAAGTACTATTCTTGGACTTTCTATTCTGCCCACTGTTCTTTTTGTTTATATTTGCTTATAATGTCTTAATTATGGTAGTCTTATAATACTTCTTGAAATCAGCTAAGGTTAGCCCTGCAACTTTGGTCTTCTTTTTAAATGTTGTTTTGCAATCCTATATCCATTGCATTTTAATATTAATTTTAGAGTCGGTTTAACAACTTTAACAATAATAGCAAAAGAGCCTTTCTTTGATCGTGATTAGGACTGAATTTAATCTAGATCAGTTTCAGAAGTATCTATATCAACAATATTGACTCTTCCAAGTCAGGAATAAATAAATATATTTATTTAGGTATTCTTTAGTTTATCTCAGCAACATTTTAAACATTTTGGGTAAAGATAAAAGATCGTTCACATCTTCTGTCAAAATTATCCCTAATATTTTATATTTTATAAATAAAATGTTTAAATTTGGATTGATGATTATTTGCTGTTAGTATATACAGAAATGCACTTGATTTTGAATATACATCTTCTATCTTGCAGCTTTGCTACGCTTATTAGTTCTAATATGTTTCTGTAGGTCTAATTGCCTTTCCTACATAAATAATCATGTAGTCTGAGCATAAAGAAAGATATAAATCACTTTTTCAAATATAGATGAATTTTTATCCTTTTTGTGTGTGTCTTCTTGTTCAAGTTAGAACCTCCAGTATAAATTCCACAGAAGAGATGAGAGCAGACATCCTTGTCTTGTTTCCAAGCTTAGGAAGACTTTAGCACTTTAAAAATAGTGTTACATAGATTTTATTCTTAAATTTACTAGTGAAGTATGACTTGGTGTTCTCAAATAATTTAAATATCCTCCTCGTGTTCCAATAAATAAAATAAGTCTTTGCAAGTTTTAAAATATTGTGGCTGAAGTAATTCTAGGATCAGAAAGTTATTGACACAGATTGAAGTATCTCATTATCCAGTTCTTTTTTTTTTTTTTTAGTTTTTGATGTAGTGTTCCATGATTCATTGTTTGCATGGAACACCCAGTGCTCCATGCAACACATGCCCTCCTTAATACCCATCACCAGGCTAACCCATCCCCCACCCACTTCCCCTCTAAAACCCTCAGTTTGTTTCTCAGAGTCCATAGTCTCTCATGGTTCGTCTCTCCCTTCGATTTCCCCCCCTTCATTTTTCCCTTCCTTCTCCCAATGTCCTCCCTGCTATTCCTGATGTTCCACAAATAAGTGAAACCATATGATAATTGACTTTCTCTGCTTGACTTATTTCACTTAGCATAATCTCCTCCAGTCCCATCCATGTTGATGTAAAAGTTGGTTATTCATCCTTTCTGATGGCTGAGTAATATTCCATTGTATATATGGACCACATCTTCTTTATCCATTCATCTGTTGAAGGGCATCTCGGCTCTTTCCACAGTTTGGCTATTGCGGACATTGCTGCTATGAACATCGGGGTGCATGTGGCGCTTCTTTTCACTACATCTGTATTTTTGGGGTAAATACCCAGTAATGCAATTGCTGGGTCACAGGGTAGCTCTATTTTTAACTTTTTGAGGCACCTCCACACTGTTTTCCAAAGTGGCTGTACCAACTTGCATTCCCACCAACAGTGTAAGAGGGTTCCCCTTTCTCCACAACCTCTCCAACATTTGTTGTTTCTTGCCTTGTCCATTTTTGCCATTCTAACTAGTGTAAGGTGGTATCTCAGTGTGGTTTTGATTTGAATTTCCCGGATGGCTAATGATGTTGAACATTTTGTCATGTGTCTGTTAGCCATTTGTATGTCTTCTTTGGAGAAGTGTCTGTTCATGTCTTCTGCCCATTTTTTGACTTATTTGTTTTTTGGGTGTTGAGTTTGAGAAGGGATAAAGGGATACCAGCCAGATATCTATACCAGATAAAAGGATACCAGCCCTTTATCTGTAGTGTCATTTGCAAATATCTTCTCCCATTCTGTGGGTTGCCTCTTTGTTTTGTTGACTGTTTCCTTTGCTGTGCAAAAGCTTTACCTTGATGAAGTCCCAAAAGTTCATTTTTGCTTTTGTTTCCCTTGCCTTTGGAGATGTTGCTGTGGATGTCGAAGAGGTTACACTGCCTATGTTCTCCTCTAGGAGTGTGATGGATTCCTATCTCACAATGAAGTCTTTCAACCATTTAGAGTTTATCTTTGTGTAAGAGAATGGTCGAGTTTCATTTTTCTGCATGTGGCTGTCCAATTTTCCCAGCACCATTTATTGAAGGGACTGCCTTTTTTCCACTGGATATTTTTTCCCGCTTTGCTGAAGATTAGTTGACCATAGAGTTGAGGGTCCGTATCTGGTCTCTCTATTCTGTTCCATCAATCTCACTGTCCCGTTCTAAAGAGAAAACATATTTTCCTTATCTTTATTCCTTTGTACATAATGTCTTTTTTTTTCTGACTCTTTTTAAGGTTTTCTCTTTCTTACTGCTTTTGAACATTTTGATTATGATGTACCTGTAGTTTTTGGCAATGTTTATACTGTGCTTGATGTTCTTTGAGGCTCTTGGATCCATAATTTAATGATTTTCTTCAAATTTTGAAAAAAACCCCACAAAACCCTGGCCATTTCTTCCAATATTTTTTCTCTCTCTCCCTCTTTTAGTCTTTCACCAAGTACATTTAAACATATATTAATATTGACTGCTTGAAGTAGTACAACTCCCTGATGGCTCTTCTAACTCTTTTGCTCCTTTTACTTTGTGTTTTAATTTCATATAGGTTACATTTCTGTGTTTTCCAGCTTGCTAATTTTTTCTTTTGCAATATCTAATCATTGTTTATTCCCATCCAGTGAATATTTCCTACCAGACACTGTAAATTTCTTCTCTGGAATTTTAAGTTGACTATCTCATAAATTTAATTTTTTGAACATATCAGATATGGTTATAAGAGCTATTTTAACCTTCTTGTCAGCTAATTCTAACATCTTTGGGAGTCCTGGGTTGGCTCAGATTAACCATCTTTTCTCATTATTTTTCTGCTTCTTTTCAAGCCTGATAATTTTTGGAAGGATGCCAAGCATTGTTAAGTTTTACTTTGTTGAGTGCTGGATATATTCATTACTGTAAATGTTCTTGAGCTTTGTTCTGGGATTCAGTGAAATCACTTGGAAATAGCTTGGTATTTCTGTGTCTTCTTTTAGATATGTTAGCCAGGATTACAGCAGCATTCAGTCTTGGGATAATTTCTCTATCTTAATCAGGCAAAACCCTTTTTGTAGTCTAATGCCACATGAATCATGAGTCTGTCCAATTTAGCTAGTGGAAATAGGCACTAATCCTGGTCCAGTGTGAGTACTCAGCATTGCTACCTTTAATCCTTTCAGGTGGCGATTCTTTCTCAAGCCTTGGGTAGGTGCCTCACATGCATTTCCTTGAACAAAATTCAGCTGAATATTTCCATGTGATTCTCAGGAGCTCATCAGAGTTCTCTTCCTGTGTAGCTCTCTCCTCTCTAATAGTCCTGAACATCCTAGCTACCTTGATCTCTCTGTACTCTCAGTTATGCCCTTCAACTCAGGGAGTCACTGAGCTCTGCACGGATTTCCCCTCCCTTTTCTGTGGCCTTTAAACTCTCTCAGTGCAGTAAGCTGGGACAATCATAGGGCTAATCTTGATTGTTTCTCATATGTCAGGGATCGTGATCCTTCATTGTCTGATATCTATTTTCTTAAAAAGTATTGTTTCATGTATTTTATCTGTATTTTTCTTTTTTTTTTTCAGATAAGAGAGTAAATCTGGTTCACTCCATCTCGGTAAGAAGTGATGTTCTTTCAACTACTTTTGAAATCAAGTGAAACCTAATCTGGCACTAACATCAGAAAAATCAGAAACATCTAAAACATCCTTGCAACAGTTACAGAAAACACGGTTAGTCTAGTATCATATTTAGAGATAAATAAACTAAATAGCATATTTAGAGATAAGTTGGCAAAGGCAAAAGGGATAGATGATAATTTATTTACATAGATTTTATTCTTAAATTTACTAGTGAGTATGACTTGGTGTTCTCAAAAAAATAAATATCCTCCTATGTTCCAATAAATGAAGCAAGTCTTTGCAAGTTTTAAAATATTGTGGCTGAAATAATTCTAGGATCAGAAAAGTTACTGACACAGATCAAAGTTTCTTGTTGTCTGTCTTCTCCCTGACCTCAACAAATTTGAAAGGGTTTGCTACCTGTGAGATTTAAGGTAAATGCAGTATATATGTATTTGCATTTATGACTCTGTGTGTATATACTTATTTATATTCTCATATACTTTTATTTCCTTTATATTCAACTTGATGATACCTATAGTCAGGTCCACACTGTGTGGGAGAAAAATGCACCTAATTTGGACTGATACGGAACTCACCAGAAATTCAGCTTTTAAATACTGCTTTTTTAGTTTATGAAGTATTCAAAAGCAAGCTATGCTGGGAGAAACAATACTTAAAGAGATTTGCTGGATGGATGCACAGTTTGAAGTAGTAAAAAATCTATCACTGAGTAAAGTCAGGTCATTTAAGAATCATGTTCTCTTTATAATATACTCTGATGAATGACTTTTAATGGATTTGGCACTGAGTTTGGGCCAATGGCTCTTATTATAAGATAGTATAGATACACTTCCATGAAATTCAGCACTGTTATAAAAGTGTTATTAAAGATGTTGTTCATTAATTGCACATTGTCCTACTTAGGAGGAATTACTTTCAGATCTGAATGTCCAGGATAGCAGGCCACTGGTTTCTTTTTATTCTTATGGATAAGGCTCATCTTCTCATTGATCATTATAGTTTCTGCCATCTACATACAAGCTGTTAGACATCTTGGAGGAAAAAATGCAGCCCACAAAAGACAAGCAGAGAAATTTTATAACACTGATTTTAATTTAAAAACTCATTCTAATGAATCTATCTTATTTCTTATAAAAGATAAGTAGGGTGCCGCCCAGAGTTACTCCCTCAGTGTGGGAGGACTCCGTCTCCCAGTCTTCTGGGATTATTGATGACTGAAACATTTTGTCTGACCTCCTTTCCAGGAATTCCTTTTGGTCAAAAAGACCCACTTTACCCAAGTCCATGCCTCCTTCCTAAAGGTAACTCATGTCAAATGATTAATCAATACAAGAATATAAAGGCCTGGAAAACTTTTCTCAGTTTTTATAACTCTGAAGGATCATCTCAGATTCAGAACTCCCTAAGGGCTCAGATGAGGCCCTTTTTTCTGCAAATGCATCCCAATTCAACTTTTCTCTCTACACAATCCTCTTTTCTCTACTCCACTACAGATGTTGATACTAAAACCAATCACCAATAAAATTCCTGCATACAAATGCTTATCTCAGAGCCTGTTTCTTATACTGGCAGATGGTTCCAGGAAGTAAAGTCTAAAGTGAGATTTTGAAGATGGCTCATGGGCTGACTGGCCATCAGTGAGGACCCCCAATCACTACTGGTAAGTAGGAGCACTGTAAGTCTCTGGAACGTGGGGGCAGTGAAATTGCTGAAACATTTACCAAAGTTAAATTGAATTGGGATACCAGTATAATGGAATGCAATGATAGGTGCACTGGTTCAAGCTTTTTGGGAGAAGGAAAAGAGTGAGTATAAAGACTAGGAATTTGGATGAAAGTTTCTGGGGGCAATCAATTAACTGGAGAAAGGCAATGAAAAAAAGACGATGAAAAATCTAGAAAAAGATAAAGGATAAATGTAAAATCCAGAGACCTCTATTGCCTACATACAAATACATTCTTCTTTCCTGTATCCAGAGTCTCAGAAAAGCAGAGAATCAGGTTTAAATCTTGCTTATGAGATCAGTACAGCTCCAGAGAAGGTTGAATTCTCATTCCTAGCAGGTCACTATGCCAACAAAAGTCAGAGTCTTGACTAGGAAGAACTGATGCTCTGAGACTTGGGAAGGGGATATACAATTCAATGTATTCAATGTACTTTAAAGATCTTAAATCCAATTTCCCAGGACCTTCTGGGTCTATAGAGTTCATTGAGCCCTACCTGGTAAAGCTTCTACCCTCCTGCCTTTGTTTGAAAACGGTGAAGAACATTCTGCCTTAAAAGATGTTATGATCAACCCCTTTAGGATCAACCCCTGCTATCTTTCCTGGCCAAGAAAGAAAAATAAACTTAAATCTCAAAATAACCTAGGTAGGAGTGCTCTGTTTTGCAGGACCTGTGAGATCTTCAGGAACACTCAACATGTGCTGCCCAAGGTTGGAAGATATATATATTGGACTAGATACTGAGGGTCCCAGCCAAAGGAAAGCGAACAATATGGGAGGATTTCCCCATGATACAAGGTTTAAAAGACTAAAGAGGGTACTAACATACTCTTGGGATGATTCTTATTACCCTACAGAAGTGGTTACCCAGAAATGCTGTGACAGACAATTCAACACAAACACACACACACACACACACACACACACACACACACACACACACACACATAAGCAAATAAACCCTGAGAGACATGCAGGTGCTAAAGAGCATATTATCTATCTACGGGTGCCTGGGTGGCTCAGTTGGTTAAGCGACTGCCTTCAGCTCAGGTCATGATCCCGGAGTCCCGGGGTCGAGTCCCGCATCGGGCTTCCTGCTCGGCAGGGAGTCTGCTTCTCCCTCTGACCCTCTTCCCTCTAGTGCTTTCTATCTCTCATTCTCTCTCTCTCTCAAATAAATAAATAAAGTCTTTAAAAAAAAAGAGCATATTATCTACATAAGGGTAGAAATCCCATCAGATAACTGAATTAAGGCCTTAGAAGCACTACACCAATGAGATAGGGAATGGACTAGAAAGTTGTTGGCATCATTGAGAAGCTCAAAGGTAAATTGCTCTGCAGGTCCAGGATGATAATAGCAATTGCTGTTACAGAACTACCATGACTTATGCCAAGAGGATGATAGAATCCTGAAAAAACTGGGGCCAGTCATCTTCTCTCAACCACTTGGTTGCAAAATCTTCATCATGTGCAGGATGGCCCAAGTGGCAGTGAGAAGGACCAGATCCACAAAGTGTTAGGGGTATGTTTATTAAAACACTACAGTTCTAGGGGCAAAACAGACATATAAAAAGAGTACCACTTCATCAATATAATAAAAAAAATCAAGTTTGGATAGTAAGGAAGCTGAGGGCTATAAATCTACCCCAAAAGTCATGATCTAAGTAGATCGTGGAGAGGGAGGACTTCCATATGGAAGAACCCTACAACATTATAATGAGCATAAATAACAGTTCTCCTAGTCTTACTCAAGAGAACTATGTTCATTTTCTAGGAAAACCATACCTTGGGGAAAGGGCGGCAATCAAACCTTTTGAGGCCCCAAAACATCATCATATCCTGCTGCTACCCTGGCCTTATGGGGGCCAAGTAATACATGAAATCTTAGCCTAGGGCAAATTTATATGTTGAAATCCTAATCTCCAGTGTGATGGTATTAGAAGGTGGGCCTGTGTGAGGTAATTAGGTCATGAGGGTAGAGTTTTCACAAATGGGATTAGTTCCCTTATAAAAATGACACCTGAGAGCTCTCTTAACCCCCTTTCTGACATGTGCGGTACAGTAAGGAAATCACCATTTGCAATCTGAAAGAGGGTTCTCATCAGAGTCCAACCATTCTGGCACCTTCATCTCGGACTTACAGTCTCCAAACTCTAAAACATCAATTTCTGTTACTTATAAACCTATGGTCTATGGTATTTTGTTAGAGGAGCCTGAACTAAGAGACCTAGTTATGACTTACAGCAGGTACACTGTTTCCAGAGAAACATACAGTGATCATAGCCCTAATTACAAACTAAAATGGACATAGTTGGCAATTGGCACATTAACAAGAGCTAATAAAGAAAAGAAAAAAAAAGTGGAAACCTCTCAACTCCAGGGCTAGATGAAAATTATCAATAACACTGCAATCTTGGGAGATGGGCAAAGATTATTGATGACTTGAAGAACTAAAGGGAAGATGGTGGCGGTCTCTGGAATATCACCACTGAATTCTTCTACTGTAAAGGTTTTCCTTTGTTCTGTGTCTATAATATAGTATACCATCCTAAACCAACTACTATTTCTCCTTTTTTATCTTCTTTTTCCTCCTCTGTGTTGTCTTCTTCTCCTCCTCACCCTTCTTATTATTCTTATAAATCCCTTTAGCTTCTCTTATGTATACTATTTTCCTGTTCTTGCTATATAGCCACTTCTCAGTATCTCCCACCTGGAGCATGTACGCCACATCCACAGACATTGATATTATCTTCCCCCACCAGTTCTGTTTTCTCTATCCCCAACATTTTTTTTTCTTTTTACTATCCCCTACTCTGACTTACTGATCATAATGTCTTAACCTCCCTCTGCTTTCCATCACATTTTCATCTCTTTCCAAGCTCCAAAGGCTCATGTGATATGATGAAAGCCCTTTTAATTTTCCCCCAAATCTCTGGTGTCTAGACCTTTCTCTGTTCTACAGTTAGATGACCTGATGTCTGTTCCTTTGTTTCTCAATATCTTGTTCTTTATGCCCAGGCTTCATACCCCAACCACTGATGCTTTATGTACTCTTGCTCCCCTCCACTGCACAATCATTTCCACTCTTCAATATCTTTTTCTGAAACCATTATTTTCTCTACTCCATCCTTTTCTATTTCATTTATCAGACTGAACTTTTAAGAAGGTGACCTGGGAAAAGATACAGATACTGTGTTTCACAGGTGGAATTTCAGGACCGGTAAGGATGAATTTGAAACAATAAAGGACAGCAAGTCAGAATGCAAACAATGTGATGGTATGCATTATCACAGTACAGCACCTAGAGCAGATCGCTTAGCAGACATGTTTGCTCAGCACATGCCATGTCTCCTGAAAGAGTTACATGGAAAAATATCATCTTAGTATAATCCATACATGATGGAAAAAATGTGAATTGATCTGATTAGCTTCCCCCTGTCTCCTTTTCCCATTGCTCATTGTTTCATGCCAGAAGATACTAAAATTTGTAAATTTGTACATGGACTCTAACCACTCAGCAGCCTCTCAGGAGACTGGATCTCATGCACTGAGATTTTGCAGTGAGCATAAGTGCTGTCTGACTGCAGAGAGCTGAGAGAGGCAGAGACAGAGAGAAAGACAGAAAAAGACAAAGAACAGATAGATGAGGAAATCTGAAAAGATGCTCAAGATATATGTCTAATAAACCTGTCAAAATTGATTCTCTCTAGATTCTTGTGTATATTTAAAATATTTGTGCAACAATAAGAGAAATGCATAATGGATGAGAATTGTGGAAAGAGAGCCCTAGCATTCATATTTTAGAAGTGTCATTGAACCTACTTTTATACATAAACATAACTAAATAAAAAAAGCCCATCACACACTAGCACACACACTCATACAACAAACAGAATTAAGAGTAGAAAGAAGAAAAAAATAAGCCAAGTGGTTATTTCAATACCAACTTGTGTCCATAAACCCTAACAGAAAGTAAACATTTGGCTTGTGGCAAAAATGTTCTTCACAGAAGCATAATAAAGTTTGCATATATTTAAAAGATAACCAACTTATATTAAAACTATGACCAAGGAAAATTTCTTAGGAACCCAACAACCCAGGACAGCAAAACACTGTGTAGATTATAATTACATGGTTTTATGAGGTGATGGACATACTAGCTTAAATTTCACATATGAGTGTAGGCAGCACTGTGGGACCATTCTGGAGGGTAACATAGCCTGCCAAAATGACTTCTGGTCAGAAACCTTGGTAAAGTCAGAAGACTGAGTAAAAATAAGAATGAATTTGGGTGTGAATGAATATTTAAATCCAAGAATATAAGTTTGGGAACTTCTGGGATTCTGGAGGACTGTTTTTTGTTTTTTTTGCTTTATTTTGTTCTGACTCAGTCACTGATCTATAGAAACAAACCAATGGTAGTAGAGTTTATAACTTGAAATTGAACTGGGATAGTAACAACCATGACTAAATACTGCTATAAACAAATCTTTGTTTTTTTCCTTAAGGCCATCAACAGGGTGAGGTTACCGGTTTAGGAGGTAGAGAAAGGAGTTATTGACACATAATAAGAATCTATTCTTAGGGACACTGAAAGATGGAACTATGTCAGTGTGGTATCTAATGTGCATTGTTCAATTTTGCTCATCATAGTAATCCCAATACCTACAGGTTTACATTTAGAGCAAAACAAAATATGTTTTCCTGATTTGTTAAAATCTGTAACAAAGTCTTACAGCACTATAAAAGAGAAATTGTATTTAGTCTATATTTTTATTCCTATAGATGTATTTTTCTATCAAATATTATGATTTAAATAAAAAGGCAAGTATATTTTTTGAAATGTCAAGATTCCCCAAAAAGTCTGAAACATATGCCTTTCTTCCTGTCTTTTAACTAATGGTGCCAAGTTATATGCAATTTTAAGCTAAGGAGCTTGGTTGTCAACACCTTAAGAAAAGAGCAGTATCTTTTCCTTATCATGTTGTTGCCAAATTCAACATTGGTCAATAATAATGTGTCTGAGTAAAGAAACAGAGTATCACAGCTGGTAAATAAATGGCACATTATGGTGCTGAATACATGCCTGTAATATATAATAGTATTCAAAACCTGAGCTTCATGAAATAGTGAGAGAAGCTGGCTGGAATTATATATGTAACTCATATCTGTTCAACTGTGGAAAATCTTTTTGTAGATGAAATAGTATAGGTACATGTGGGGGGGTGTGACTTATTATATATTTCCACTTAAACCCTTGTTGTATTAAGTAAAGCTAGCGATTAGATTAGTAACACATCAGAAGATCTCTGTGCTTACAAAACAAACAACCTTTCATAAAAATTCTATCTTATTCATATTACTCTATTATAGAAGTCAGCTAGAGGAGACTGCTATCATTTTTAATAAAAATACTAGCATTACTGATGTGGCAATAGTTTCAGTGTTATTTATGATTTTTTTAGATTTAGATACAAGATTTTTGTTTAACTTTAGTTTTTATGACTTCTACAAACATTAAGTTAGATTGAGCCTCATATTATAATACTGACAATGAATCAATAGACAAAAATGTGTTGATGTGAATAAAAATTACTGTATGTAAGACAACACTGGCCTCTGCATTTAGTTTAGCATTCAAAAATAATTCTTGCTTTTAGAAATTGTTTTTAGTGACAAAACATACAAAGTAACCTTGGAAATAATTCGGGAAAACATTCCATCATACTTCTAAACATTTACTGTTCATTAACTATAATTTTGTTACATACATACAATGGATATCTGACAAGTATCACAAGAAGAGGATAAATTTTGGTCTTACTGTCTAAAAGAACAATTCTGGGAATATTTAATTGCATGTAGCTAAGCAAAGTATATGAATATATTTGCATAAAGGTCTGGAGTAATGATTAAAACCCACAATGCTCAACTGAATACTTTTAGAAGTAATATTTTAGAAGTAATAAAAAGTTCAGCCTGGGAATTGCTAACAATCATTACATTTCCTCTATTCCCATAACCCCCATAACTGAGAGGATAAAATTTACCATTGATTATAGATCTAAAAATAAAATATACCTTGGAAAAATTCAGTAAGGAATGTGAAAATCCTTTCTTAAATTACAGAGAATTAATCACTGAGAACTATAAAAGAAGAGAAATAAATGGAGAAAAATTCCTAGTTAATAATTAAGAAAATGCCATGTTAAAAATGGCAATTCTGTACATTAAGTTAAACTGTTTTCTTTTTATTCTTAAAAAAATCCTTTGGGGATTTATTTGCTATTGCATAATATTTTTTGTGTGTATGAATGTATAAAGATGTGAGGATGGAAGAGCTCTGAATAAAAAAGAACATAAAGGTTAAATTTTACAATGAGATATCAAAATACATGACAAAGATTAATAATTATAAATAATATAATACTATCTAAAGAACGAAAAAGTATAGTAATGCAGTAGAATTTAAGTTAAAAAATTATCCAGGTATGTCTGGACATAGGTCAAAGGCACTGTGAGTCAATGAAGAAAGGATGGGTTATTCAAAAGTTAAAAAAAAGTTTTAGAAAATTTGGAAAACAAACAGATCTGTTGACTAATGCTACATGTCATAATTCATTTAAATGAAATAAAAGATAAAATAAATAAATGGACAAATAAACTGTGTGAGTAATGCAGTCATCTTCAGTCTGATTATAATCTTTCTGAGAATTTAAGAACTTCTTTTAATGTTATTCATGTGTTTGCATAAGCAATTAAAATATGTATATATCTAGAAATAGAATAAAATGCATCTTAAATGATAAATTAGGAAAATAGTTAAATAAATTAGATAAATATTCTCATAAAATAATAAATGTTTCTAATTCTGAAAATGTCTTCCTAGTTAAAAAAAAAAAATTGGAGCACTATACACCAAGATATTAAATGGTAGCTATTTTTGTCCTTCCCAAAACAGTTTTTCCTATTTCTCTGAAGCCAGGAAATGTTCTCCACTTTTAAGGACCTGTGTAATTAGATTAAAATGTTGGACAACTCTATGGGTTTTCCATTGCTGCCCTAACAAATAACCACAAATATAGTGTCTTAACACAACACGGATTCATTATACAGTTCGGGAGAGCATAAGTCTGAAATGGACTAAAATCAAGGTATCAGCAAATCTGCCTTCCTTATAAAGTCTCTTGGGGAGAATCTGGTTTCTTTCCTTTTTTGGCTTCTAGAGGCCATCTGAATTTTTTGGTCAATGGAAATTGGAGGAAATCTTCAAAGGGAGAAGCCTATTATCTTCAAATAATATCTAGCTGCTTCTGACTTTCCCTTCTGCACCCTTCTTCCATTCTAAAAGACTCTCCTTATTATATTGAACCCACCCTAATAATTCAGGGCAATCTCTCCATCTCAAGGTCCTTATCCTTAATCATATCTGCAAAGTCCTGTTTGCCATGTAAGGTAACATAAGCAAAGGTCCCTAGAACTAGGGCATGGGAATCTTGGGAGGGGCCACTACTCTGCCTTTCACAGTTGGTTAAATTTGTTAGTATGCTTAAGGATGGTTTGCAATTTTTCCCATGTATGGTTTTCTGCCTTTTCCTTTTCTGAAAAGAATACATAAGTATTTGATTATATAACTAAAAAAGAAGAAAAAAAAAGGTAGGAAGAAATCTAAGTAAAAAAAAAAAAAAAAAAAAAGTCCTAGATTGGGTGTCTATAGATTCACATTCATAACATTTGCCTATTCTGGTAACTCATATTTCTATGGACAAGTCACTTCAAAGCTTTGCTATTTAATTTCTTACTGTGAAGTTAGGGAGTTTAAACTTTAAAGACTTAAAACTTTCACCTGAGGACTGAAAACTTGGACTAGGACTCCATGACTTTATGAGATTGTTCCAACTGCAATGGGAGTGTAGGTAGAAAAGCAAGCTAATGTTCTCCAGCAGAACACTAAAGGCACTTTTAAAGTTGCTGCTAAGTCTATGGGGTGTTATTTGGAATGCTTTCTCTGTGTTTTCCATGTTCAGTTGTACTGTGGATAATTAAAACCCACATATAATACAAAATTCATTTACTCAGACGGCACTTACACAGCAACTAGTTTATTGTAGACATGGTGTTAGGGGATTGCTTCTATGCCATAAGTAATATAAATAAAGCAAACGTGTACTGTTGAAAGAGAAGCACAAAGATGAAACACACATATTTCTGTCCCACAAGAGGCTTAAACTTTAGTTTGGCAGAGGGAATAACCACTTCCCCAAAGGCAGACATTGTCTTTTTGGGCTCTGTATTCCCCAGTCCCTCTAGCACTCTGTCCCCATTGCCTTCCTGTGTGGTTGATGGTTAAAAGGAAGTCGAATGATCTTTCTTTGCCTAGCTTTGGCCTCATACAGCCAAAAAAGTGTTTCACATATCTACTTGGATGTGTAAAAGGCAGACATAACTCAACATGTTCCAAATTCATGCATTCCATCATGATTTTTTTCTGCAACACTAGTCCTCTTCTTGGAATTCTAATTTCAGTGAATGACACCATGATCAAGCCTCTTATGTAGCCAGAACCCTATGAGTCATTCTTGATACTTACTCTCCCTTACCCACTCTACCATTTAGGGTACCAGCAGGAAATAGATGGAATACTCATTAGAATAATTCTGAAATATTTTAATTATGTGAGTGTTTATGAATAGTGAACAGTGTGTAGGGCTACCACAAGAAACAGTATAGTATCCTGGGGGCTCTTTACTCCCTCTACCATGCAAGAGCCACAGGAATCCAGGGAAAGAGTCCTGTGGATCAGCTGCCTTGAGAGAACTAGGGTTTGGGTTTGGGTTGAGAATGTTTGGGCTGGGAATGCAGCCATCCACACTGACTCTGCAGGTAGGTAGTCAGGGGAAGAAATACCCTTACCATTCTTACCTTCCACATTGATGCCCCTTATTAGCTGGACCCAGCCAAAAGCCAAAGACTAGGGAGCCATTGATGTGGTCTATACAGGTCAGCCTCCCATTGACAAGAGGGTGAAGAAGAAAGGAGAGTGAATTTAAAGGAGCAAACTGAATTTGGTTACTCTGCCACCAAATCCCGTAAGTACATATATTTAATCTGTCAGCTTCCTCCTATCTTAACACCACCACTGCCCTGGTATAACGATGATAATATATTTTTTTTATTTTAAAAGTTGTTTCCTAATTAGTCTCCTCTTATTATTCTGACCCCTCCAGCTAAACCGGAAGGAGCTTCTCAAAATGCATGTATAATTATGCCCCCTCCCCTATTTAAAAGACATCCATATTTTTCCAGCAGCATTAGAATAAAGGTCAGAATCCTTAACATGCCCCCCTCCCTGGAAAATTATTCTATTTCCTCATTCTTAGTCTGTAAAGACTAACACATATATGTAATGTTTAAAAAATAAATGGTATGTAATGATCATTTTCCTTCAGATCTCCATTCTGTCCTCACTTCCTCTTCTAAGTTGTCCCACTTTTCTGACAAATTGTTTTACTCATTTTCATAACATGATCTACTTCTACTTGAAATATTTATTATTCTCATAATGTAACATGTATTTGAAACACTCTCGGTTTCTCCCATAATAGTAAGGCCATACCTATTTCTTATTTTGCTCTAATATTGACTCTTCAGTGCCTATACAGAGCCTGGCATATAGTATAGACATAGTTAATTTATCTAGAATGAATACATTAACTAACACTTTCATTAACTTATTTTTTCCCCACAAATACATGATGAAGTTCACACATGCGAGACACCTGCATGAAGACTGTGAGATTTTGACACATCTCCCCCAAATAACTTATCCTTTCTTCATCTGTTATTTCCCCAAAGGCCAAGGACAAAGTTGGATGTCCTGCTGAAATGAGTAAACAGGATTGATTCAGACTGAACAAAGCACAATCTATAGTGAGAGTAACAAGTAGAGATTAGGGATGATGAAAGAAAGAGCTCCTGCAGGTGACAAATCAGGCTTGAGGAGTATCTTAGTTGCCTATTGCTATAGTAAAAAATTACTTAGTGTCTTAAAAATGACAAAAATGTATTATCTTAAAATTCCAATGTCTGAAATGGCCTTAATGGAACTGAAACCAAGGTATTGGCTAAGCTGCATTTCTTTTCGGAGCCTCTAGTGGGGAATCCATTTTGTCGCCTTTTTCAGCTCCTGGAGGCTAATTATATTCCTTGGCTCAAGGTGCCCTTACATCTTCAAAGTTGGCAACAGCATCATTGTGGCCTTGCCTTCCTCTTTCACTTATAAGGAACCTTGTAATATACTGGGCCCACCAAGATAATCTCTGCAGACCATGAGGTCTCTTCCGGTAATCTGCTTGAGAGGCCTGAGGTACTCTAAGAGCTGATAATCTAAAAGTTTATTACTTATTTCTTATTTCACAGACTGGGATGAATATATATGAAGTGATATTAAACCATAAGGAAAGTGAAGAATGCATTAAATAGAGGAAGTCCATGATGGAGTTTTATGCTGGACCTTCAAAACCAGATGTAGAGGTATGGTTTGAACATGAATGTGGAAAGAGAGCACATAGGAAGGCAGGGAAAAAAGAAAAAAAAAAAAAGATCCAAACAAGATATGCACATGGCAAAGAGAAGAGAATGGCCAGAAAAAGGCCATGAGTCTATTTAGAACAGCATTCACTTAGTAGAGGAAATAGACATATGAATAAAAATCCATGTAACTCTCGGGCAGATGATGGAGGGCCCTAGGTATCAGCAGTTAAGACTCTAATCTCCTTAAATAACAGCTGCACTCATTTTGTAAGTTGTTCTAAGTGTTCAGTGGCTCATGAGTGACCATAAAATAAGCTGGTTATAGTGTGGAGTAAGGTAGAGGATAGACATGTGGTGGAGAGAATGAAATTAGAGACTCTAGGAACCAGTTATCAAAAGCTTTTCCCAAAGCCCAGATACAAAGCAGTCATCACCTGTTACTTTTTTTCTTTCTCTTGCCTCTCACTTTTAGATGCTTTCATTAGTTCTGCTGATAAATATTTTCCTACCTCTACCTTAGTGTATATATGCATGCATATAATGAATAACTTTCCTTTTTAACTTTCTACTTAGCTATGAGTAGGTAGTAAATGGGAAAACAAGAACTGATTGGCCTAGCAAATCAAAATACAGTATGATCAATTCCTTATTAATTGGAAATCAGTTATACTTTTCTTTTGGTGTCGATGTACTTGGCAGTTTGACGACTGTGGTTCAGAGCTCAAGATCAGTGTAAATATTAAAACATAAATAGAAGAGAAGTAGTCTACCCGTAAGATTAAACCTTAAACTAGATCATAAAGAATAGCAAATACCGACAAGGGTACAGTAAAAATGATGCTCTTATTTATCACTTCTACCAGTAAAAATATTTGGTAACAATTGCAAAATTTGTGAAGAATCAAAAAATCTATATCCATTTTGTTTCTGCCATTCTTCTACTGAGAAACCCCTTGAATTTTACAATATTAAATGTGGAAAATAATTTATGAATAAAGATGATCATCATAGTCCTACTTATAACAAAATGGGAAATACGATAAATATTTGATAATCATTGAGTCATTAACTGAAATATGGCCATGCTATTGACAGACTAAAAAGATCAATATTTATAACGAATTTGAATAACATAAAGATTTCTATCAAATAACATTGAGAGAAAAAAACAATACATATTCAACAGTAAATATAGCTTGGTTCCACTTGTGTCAAAATAAGACACACACACACACACACACACACACACACACACACTGCACCTAACAAAAAATATATACCTAGTTTTATCAGTTATGATGGGATATAGAGACTATAAAATGATATTTCTTGTTTTTCCTTTTCTGCACTGATTTGGTGGTAATATTTTTGTAAAGACTAACAAATATATGTAATGTTTACAAAAATAAATGGTATGTAATGATTATAGATTTTAAGTAACTGAGATGGAGGATACAAAAATAATTAACCTAATTCACTGTCTTAGTCCATTCAGGCAGCTATAACAAGACACCACAGAATGAGCAGTTTAAAAACAACAGACATTTACTTCTTACAACTCTGCAGTCTGTGAAGTCCAAGATCAAGGCACCATCATGGTTGGCTGAGGGCCCTCTTAGAGTGGCAAACTACCTACCTCTTGAAGTATTCTTGCCCAGTGGAAGGAGCAAGGGATTCCTATACAGCCTCTTTTGTAAAAGCACCGATTAAAGAGGTTTCTACCCTCATAATCTAATCACCTCCTGAAGTCCCACATTTCCTATATTACCAACTTTGGTGGGTAGGATTTCAACATATGAATTGGGGGCAAATAAACATTCAGACCATACATAGTATATGGCCTGTGTGTTGTTATTTATCAGAAAATTATTGCTTCATTATTTAAAAATCACATTAACCCAACAACTTAAAAAAATGCATTGAAAAAATACATCGGAGTCCATTCATTTACATCCACATATTTCACTTGTGGAATACTAAATATAAATTCATTCATTCTTTCATTTATTTATTTGAGAGAGAGAGAGAGCAAATGCACACAAGTGTGTGGTGGGAGGGGCAGATGGAGAGGGAGAGAGAAACCCCAGGAGACTCTGCACTGAGCACAAGGCTCTGAGCCTTAGGTGGGGCTTGATCCCATGACCCTGAGATCATGACATAAGCCAAACCAAGAGTCAGGTGCTTAACTGACTGTGCCACCCAGGCACCTCTAAATTCATTTTTCATTTTACAGTATTTTCTGATTCTCCTGAGCTTCTATAGAATCATAATAATTACTATATAAAGGTTATAAGATGAACAAAATTATGAAAAATTCATAGATGGCATTGTTGCAAATAATAAATGATAACATTTTATATTTTTCCTTTTAAAAGTTATTTAATTTTGTAGATAACAGTTTCAATTTTCTCTTCCGGTGTGTTCAAAACACTTTCCTCTCTATGCCTGTTCAGATGAAAATATTTTGTAGAGTGCAAAATATCGAAGAATAAGTTAAACTTGTATAAAACACCTTCCAATGAAAAAGGGTATTTTTATTTCATTTGAGAATTCTTGAAGATAAAAGATACTGTGTTGCATCAGAACTGTTATTATCTACAAAGACTGCATTGTGGAAATGGATTAAAAAGAATTCTTTGAGATCTTTACACACACACACACACACACACACACACACACACACACACACACACACTGAAGAGAATAAGACTGAGCATTTTGGAGATGTCTATTACAGTTTAAAGGAATACTGACATCCTATAAAGAAAGAAAATCCAAAAAGATCTGAGTCACAATATTCAACTCGGTGTTCAAGTATAGAACAAAACACAACTACTTACTTCCACTTTTTGAATGTTTTTAAGCTGTATCTTTCTATTTTTTAAAAATGTTATCCCTGGAAATGGGCTATATTTCATGGGAGGGGGAAAAAGGTATAGATTTATTCACAAATAATATAAGGCCAAAAACCAGAAGGGATGTTAATTAATTTAATGCTTCTGTTTACTTACATTATCACATAGTTTCAGTAAGATTCCTACCTCTTTTAGCTTCTGACATGGAAGCAACTACTTTCTAAAGAGGGGAATCTAAAAATGACACAAAGGGTCTCCCTCTCTCTCACACAATTTTTATGCCTTGGCTTGTCAAGTGTGTGTGTGTGTGTGTGTGTAATTACACTTTCTTGATAGAAAGGCAAAGATTTCAAATAATTGAAGATATTCTGGAAGACTCCTACAGGGAAACTAAAAACAAGACATACCCTGCTATGCAATTTCAAGATTAGTTCTTATTTCTTCTCACAAATGGAAATAGTCTACATCTCTACTTTCATGTGGTAAAATCCCAACATCTTGCTCACAGGTTAGAATAATAAAACATGTCCTGATACTGTTAACCTCAAGGGTCGGTTTTTCACTTAAAGAAAATAATAATTCCATATGGAACTTTTTCAAACATTAAAAAATATATAACACAATAGGGGTAACTGCTAAAAAAAAGTGAAATGATTATGCAGACACTTATGAGAAGTAACAGTATTTTGGGCGTCCTCATGGTCATTATTTTGCCCTCTTCCTAAAACAAAATAATAAAACAGAAGGAAGTCTGCTGTGGTGGGGGATGATAGATGTGAGTACTTGCCAAACCCAGAATAATTTTGCAGAATCAAAATGTGAATTTATGGACCTCAATCAACTTGTAAATCAGCATTTTGTAAAATTTAGTTTTTAGTTACATATATGGATCTTCTGTTCATTACAAGATAAAAACAAAAACAAAAAACAATGGAGCTGAGGCCTTGTAAAAGAAATCTAGTTACAGTATATATGAATCTAAAACTCAATTCTCTTGACTCCAACTCCAGCACTGTTCCACTGTCTTTTCAAATTTCACCACCCTCCTATTGTCTGACTTCTAATTTTTTTTAACTGTATAACACCTTCATCAGTTGACTGAGAACCTGACTAGAAGTGTTTTAGACCTCAAATGTATGTCCCCTCCTTCTATTCTAAAGGCTCAGTGCAGAAAAATGTCTCAAAGAAAAACAAAATGTTTTCTGCGTAGGTGGACACAGTTTGAATTCAAGGAGACCGATATAAAAGATTCACATTTATTTGCTTAAGATAATTACTATCCACAGGAAAGGTAGGAGGAAATAAAGAAAATTTATACCTTCAAGAACATGTGTTCTTAATTTTTTTTTTAAATATAAAAACCTCCAAATCTAGAAAAATAATTTTTAATCATTCACAAAACAAAGATTAGGATATCTGCTCAATGCTCAAGAGGGAAAGGGGCATGTAGAAATGAAGTCTAGTTTTTGACCATTAAATTCCTGGAAAATTAAATACTACTGAACAAGTATTTCTGTAGGATCAATTATGTTTCAACTTTTTATTTATAGGTGTAAAGAGAAGACTATCAAGATATAATAGAATGAAAACTAATGGCTTACCAGTGCTTTAAGTATATTTAAATATATAAATTTATAAATTTATATATATATTTATAAATTTAAAATATATATATAAATATATAGGATGGATTATTTCCTCAATGGCCTAGTCTCAAAAATATAAAACATACATGTTTAGTTCTTAACTGTGCTTGGTTTCTTTTTTGTTTATTTGTTAAGATTTTATTTATTTGAGAGAAAGAGAATATGAGCGGAGGGGAATGGGAGAGGAAGGGGAGAAGCAGGTTCCCCCCTGAGCAGAGAGTCTGAGCAGGGAGTCTGACATGGGGCTCTACCCCAGGACCCTGGGATCATGATGTGAGCTGAAGGTAGACGCTTAACTGACTGACTGAGCCACCCAGGTGCCCTGACTATGTTTGGTTTCTATCTCGAGCTCTCAATTCCTAATGACAGTGAAAATAACACCTTGCCAATTTGGGGTAAATGGTCTTAAAACTTATCTTTCACAAGATTGATTATAATTATTGGAAATAGTAAAACTACAATACTATAACTCATCCATTCTACCCCAGCAATAGAGTAGACAGTTATGGTACAACCATTCTCTTTGCCTAGAGGTTGGTTTAAGAATGGGTATGTGAATTATTTCTGGTTTGTGAAACATGAGTGGAAAACTTCTGAGGGCAGGGGCTACTGGTAATGGTTTTTGTTTGCTTTTTCACTCCTAAAGGGTCAAAAAAGGAATAGAACTCTTGCCTTCCACTTGAATTTGTTGTTGGGGACAATGATACATGAAACAGTTGTGTCTTACTTGATACTAGATCAGAGACAAAGCTAATTCCCCGAAGAGAGCCGTGTGAAGAGAATCTCTGAGAAATCAGAACAATCATCCCACACCGTAACTAAAGCCCTACTGGATTTCTTATTAAGTTAAAAACTATAAACTGTTTATTATGTAACATAGTTCAAGTCCTTACTTTACAACAGGCGCTAAACTTAATTTATACATGAGGAAATGGACACTTAGAAAAATGAAGTACCTTTCTCCTGAAAGCCACAAAGTAAGTTCAGGAAATAAGATATCATCACACACATTTGTCCCATGAAATTTCAACTATGACTCCACGTGGTGCCTTGTTTCTTATCATATAAATCATGGAACTTAAAGTTTCTGCTACATGGTCTCATAAAATTCACACCAGTCATTATCTCAGACTAGCAGTCAGATGCTAGTACCACTTCTCACTAAATGAACCATAGCTTTGAAATACAGTTGGAAAATCATATTTTTAGAAACTGGCTACACTATCTCTAACACGAACATTGAGAAAAAGATCTATAATGTCTAATCTAAGTGCCCACCCCCAAATAAAATGGTTCCGCTGGAATTTAGGAAGAGAGGAGTAAAAATGCAGAATATTTTATATTCACTTGGATCTCTAAATATTGAATCCTATTTCATTGCCCCCCCTCCATCCCTTTCCCCATTTGTCCTCAATCAGGATACTATAAAACCAAAGCCCTAGAACGTTTTTACTGATGATGCAAATAAAAATTACTAAAATAATGGGAGCAAGCATAAATTGTGTTTTTCTTTAAACATTAGCTCTCTTTAAAGAGCAATTTCCATTTCAACTGGCTTCCATGTGTTATCCTAGAGTTCTTGTAATTATGTACAAGAAACAAAAGAACTTGCCAGCCTCAGCATCTATAACAAATGATGAGTTCATTTGACTCTGAAAAAAAGACTCTAAATTTGTAGTAATGGCCTTTCTTCCATAGACACCTTTAAACATATTTTTGAATAATTAACATAATTAAAATCTCCAAGTCAATACTAAGGTATTAATAACTACATTCAATTATTTGGTCAACAGAAATGTAACAGTTTTCTATTTTTTTTTAATTTTCTTCCAACAATAACACATTGATAGCCTTAACTTCCTGATAATCTGTATGAATTCTTCTTGGACGTTATAACTGTCAGAGAGACAAAATTACTTTTCAAACTGAATATACATAAGATATATTATGCATATTCTTGGGTCACTTTGTCTGAAAATATGTTTCTTAAAGAATCAATGGAGTTTAATCCAGTAATGAATACTACTAAAACATTCATCAGGTGATAAATATAGGTGGTTCAGGGAGCAAAATGGGGAAAAACTGGTTCACAGACTATGTTCAATTGATTGGGGGATTTTTTTTTTAAATCTTTGTTAGTACCTAGGAGCAGGTTGTTTATTTTCTATTAAGATGATAAAATCTTCCCAAATATTTAAGCATTCTAATTTTCTTGGAACTCTTTTCTAATTGAGCTGTTTTTATTCAAGTCTGTGTGTTAAAAACAATTCTATTAGATCCATATTCTAAAATCTGTAATGTTATACCATGTACTGGGTCATCATCACGACCCTTATATGCCCTTAGTTTATCCTCATCATCATGACCATCTTCCTCATCAATAAAAAGCAACAATTATGAGCATTTATGAAGGATTTCCTATGTGCCTTGGGCTAAAAGCTTTATGGACTTATATCAAGATCAAGGATTAGCCTTCAGAACTGGATTCAAATCTATGTTGTCCTGATGTCAATCTCTGTCAATTTGCTATTACAGTTTATCTCTCCTCTATCAAGATTCATGCTCATTGGCAACTTTCTATATTTTCAAAATACAGTAATTAAAATTCTAAATAATCTGCCTTTTCAGTATCACACAGTGTGACCAAAGTTTAATTTTCAGGAAGATATTCTTTGATTTTTTTTTAATTAAAAAAATTTTTTATGTATTTATTTGACAGACAGAGACACAGTGAGAGAGGGAACACAAGCAGGGGGAGTGAGAGAGGGAGAAGCAGGCTTCCGGCTGAGCAGGGAGCCCGATGCAGGGCTTGATCCCAGGACTCCAGGATTATGACCTGAGCCAAAGGCAGTCACTTAAGGACTGAGCTAGGCACCCCTCTTTGATTTTTTAGATTAGAATAGGTTCCCATGTCCTATAATCCTTATCATGTCTTTTATGTATTTTATTCAGATTCTTTTTTTTTAAGATTTTATTTATTTATTTGAGAGAGAGAGAATGAGAGATAGGAGCACGAGAGGGAAGAGGGTCAGATGGAGAAGCAGACTCCCCGCTGAGCAGGGAGCCCGATGCGGGACTTGCTCCAGGGACTCCAGGATCATGACCTGAGCCGAAGGCAGTCGCTTAACCAACTGAGCCACCCAGGCGCCCTTATTCAGATTCTTCACACTGTTTTAATCACATGTCAAATATCAATCTCCCCGATTGGAATGTAAGCTCTATAAACACAAGGTCTTTTGCTTTTGCTTCCAAATTCCACTATTTAGTTCACAGGTATAATTTCATTAAATGCATGACCAGATCCAGTATTTTTTTGATACATGGTCAAGTGGCCATATTCCTGGTCTAAAAATGATAATGGCAACAATAACATGTTTTTGAGCACAACTGACATTTAGTGAGTGCTCAAAGTCTTTAAGGAACTGGGCTAAATGTGATATGTATTCTATTTAATTCTCACAAGGCTTTTATAGATGAGGGTACTTAGGTTCAAGGACATTAAATGACTTAACCTAATGGCAAACAGGTGGTACACAGAAGGACTAACAGATCATGAAAATGCTCACAAGAAAATATTCATGTCATCTTTGTTGTCAATCAATTCTAACAAGAGGCACAATGATAAGTTGCTGTCAAGTATGTGAGAAGGTAGTTTCATAAACACCTAACTTGAGAACCACAATGATTTTAAGGTAGGAAAGGTCAAGTGTTTCTTTTTCTTTTTTTTTTTTTTTTTTAAAGTCAAGTGTTTCTAATAAACAGTCTGGGCCTTAAAGTTCCCACCACAACAAAAGGCTCACTCTAAGACCTCAAATGAAAAGAAAAAAATCCTTTGTGTGGAGTATGTGATTTCAGGCTGACTAGGGATTGTAAGTGCTACGTTTCTCTACTTTGGTTTGAGAGTCTCTTAGCCTGACATCTATCTTCTGGCTCACACCAACCTTGCTTTGGTTTAAAGGGGTTTCTCCCTTTAGCTAAATGCTTTCAATTTCCTGACCTCGTTTCCTTCCTGATTTCAGCTTTAAAATTCCACTGCTGCTCATTTTGCCCTGAGTTTATCCTACGCAGCTCTGACTATTTCTACCATCTCCATAATCTTTTGTTCTGAGTCACTGGGTCAAGAATGTAGTGTGTGTGTGTGTGTGTGTGTGTGTATACACATGTATATATTACATATATGTATTTACAAATATATATATTTATACATTTACAAATATGTTACACATATATTCAAAATAACTCTGAAGAGGAAAAATAGAAGAAAATTACTCTTTTTGTTTTGCTGATTTATTTTTTTTTATTTTTTTTTTAAAGATTTTATTTATTTGGCAGAGAGAGACACAGCGAGAGAAGGAACACAAGCAGGGGGAGTGGGAGAGGGAGAAGCAGGCTTCCTGCTGAGCAGAGAGCCCGATGCGGGGCTCGATCCCAGGACCCTGAGATCATGACCCGAGCTGAAGGCAGACGCCCAACGACTGAGCCACCCAGGCGCCCTGATTTATTTTTATTGATAGTTTGCCTGTCAAGATGCTTTCCTGGTGTGATGACAATTTTTCCCTAGGTTCAAGCACTCCGCAGACCCAACTCAAAGTAAGCAAATAACTCACATCATCAAAGAGGACTTCCACAGTGGATCAGTGCTTTTAACAAAAGTGCCTCCTGAAACAACGCTAAACCTGTAGTCTTGGTTCTGTCTACATAGTTTAGAACTCTGCTCCTTTTTTTCTGGATTTTTACTGGTTCCAATATGGTTGTTTTTCTCATGTACTATTTTTTTTCTGCTTTGAACCTACAGATTCTGATTAATGATTGGCACTACCCTGTATTGAATAGTAGAGTTAGCCATCTTAGAACAGCTCTGCCAAAAAAAGAAGACCCTTTATGGTTGGCCCAATATTCTCTCATTGATGACTGACTGAAATAACTCACTATAACCTTATTACCTCTCTCTCTCATATAGAAACCCCTTCCCCCAATTCAAGCCTGGTACTCTGTCTCAGATAGACATCGGTCAACTTAGGAGGCACATTGTTAAACACCAAAGCAGTTACCTCATAGAAAATGAAGCATGTGTAAAACTTTAGAGATACGCTTTCAAGATTTTTCCTAGACTTATCATCTTTGGTATGAGGAAAAACAAATGTATACCAGATCATCAGGAAAGAAAAGTGACCTAAAGTTCACTGAAGGCCATCTATAACTTTTAGCAAAACCTAAACCCTCTCATCTGTGTCTATGCTTTGAGCAGTATTAATACTTCTACGGCATTCAGCATTAATTCAAAATGCATGAAAAAGTGAGTACTTTTTCACTCCAGGAATCATTTAAAAATGTTTGCCTATTTGGGAAATGCATCAAAAAGCATAAATCTGACAAAGAACATGTAAGACATCTACAGTGAAAACTAAGTATTGCTGAAAGAAATTAAAGAATGTAAACAGTGAATTATACCAACCTAATGAACTCAAAGACTCAATATTCTTAACACATCAATTATCTTAAAATTGATCTATAGACTCAACAGAAGTCTAAATATCCAAAACAAGTTTTTTGCAGAAATTGGCAATCTGACAGTAGAATTTGTAGGAAAATGGAAAGAACATAGAATAGCTTTAATAGGGAGAACTCTAAAGTTATTCTCCAAATCTCTACATTTCTGTTGGACCTGCCCTGTATAATCCCCAGTCCTTGACTGCTGAGGGTGGGGGGTCACTATGACAGATTTCATAATTTGAGTTAGATTACATTCCATGGCAAAAGTAAAGGGGTTCTGCAGGTTGAATGAAGGTCCCAGATCAGTTGATTTTTGAGTCAGTCAAAAGGGAGATTATCCTGGGTAGGCCTTACTTAGTCAGGGAAGCCCTTCAAAGAAACTGGACTCTGAATGTGAAATCTGACTCATGTGAATATGTGAGGGCCTATGGAAGGGGCTATGTGGCAAGAACCTGATGAGGGAGGGCCTCTAGGAGGTGAAAGTGATCTTTGGCCAGACAGCCAGCAAGAATACAGGGATTTCTGCCTATATGCGGAGGAAGAGGAGGGCAACCAGCTCCAGGACTCAGGGGAGCCAGACAAATGCCAAGGTTCCCCCAAAGAGGCACATCCTGACCGTCCGGGTAACGACAGACTCCCTAAAGTGGCCCCGGGGCTCCTCCTTCCAGGCAGGACCACTCCAGACTGCCCCTCACTACAGCCCCCCCAGGAGAACGAGGGCAGGGAGCGGCTCCACCCAGACCCTCTAAGTTTTAAGTGGGCCTCAGAGTCCTTGCGCTGTAGCCTGGAGGTGTCCCTGAACACCCTGAACAACTACAAGGGCTTTAGTTCTGCTAAATCTGAATGAATGCGGAAGGGGACCCTGAGCTCCAGATGAGTACACAGTTCCAGCAGACCTCTTGATTTCAGCCTTGAGACTCTGAGTGCCCATGCTGTGCTCAAAGTTTGACCTAAGAAAACTGTGAAATAATAAATGAATATCTAAAGCCCTAAGGTTCTGATAATGTGTCATGCAGCAATGTAAAACTAACACAACCAACACAATTTTGAAAAGTAAAGCAAAGATGGAGGATATACTACCTGATGTTAAGACTTAAAAAGCCACAATAATCTAGACAATTTTGTACCACTGAAAAGCTATACATAATGATCAATGAAAGAGAGTAAGAATGTCTGGAGTAGACTGAGAAATTATAAATCATTTTTTGGCAAAGATGCAAAGGTAATTTAATGAAGAAGGATAATCTTTTCAACAAATGGTGCTGGAACAACTGGATATTTATATGAAAAATATGAACCCTGACCACTGATACCATGCTGTAAATCTTCCAGAAGATAACACAGTAGAAAAATCATAGTGACATATGCTTAAATATTTCATAGATAGGACCAAACACACATACACACACATACACACTCACAAGAAAATAATCATAAATTGACTTCAAAATTTAAAAGTGAAGCTCTTGCAGCCCCAGTGTCCACTGACAGGTGAATAAAGATGTGGTATATATACACACACACATGCATGGGCGCACACGCACACACACACACACACACACACACACACACACAATGGAATTCAGCCTTTAAAAAGAATGAAGTCTTGCCATTTGCAACACAGATGGATCTAGAGAATATAATGCTAAGCAAAATAAGTCAAAAAAGACAAATACCATATGATTTCACTCGTATGTGGAATTTAAGAAACACAACAGAGAGAAAGGGGGGGGAGAGAGAGAGAGAGAGAGGGAGAACCATGAAACAGCCTTAACTACAGAGAACAAACAGATGGTTACCAGAGGGGCGGTGGGTGGGGGATGGGTGAAATAGGTGTTGGAGATTAAGAGTAAACTTATCATGATGAGTACTGAGTGATGTACAGAATTGTTGAATCTCTATATTGTATACCTGAAACTAATGTAACATTGTATGTTAACTATACCGGAATTAACTATACATAGTCCTGGCAAGTTATGTGGAGCAACTACAATTTTCATAGGATACTGGTGACCATGTGAAATAATATAACCACTCTGAAAAGCAGTTTGCACTTTCTTAAAAAGTTAACATACACTGACCACAGAATCCAGCCACTCCATTCCTAAATGTTTACTTCTGATAAATGCGGACATATACCAACATAAAGACTTTTACATAAATGTAATAGTCACTTTATAACATATATATGCATAATATACACATTAGAAAAATACATATCACATATACCTTTGCTTATACTTAAATAACTCATTGCTATTCTTGAATACCTGATAACATATCTTTTATGTGTTGCCCCTTTCCCCTCTCCTGCCCAGGTGAGAAAGAACACGGAAAATTTTCCTTGGAATAAGAAATGCCCCCAGAAAAGTACAGACCCTCCTCTTCCTAGACCTTCCATTAACTTCCACAGAGGTTGAATTTGGCTGCATAGAGAACACAGAAACTTTGAATAAGACATTTGATTCATTTGTTAAGCAACTTTGAGGTCTAGGAACTTTAGTGACTGAGTCAAGGTCATATGTGTTAAAGGCATAATTGGCACAAATAGGTGTTTAGGCATCAGTTTATTTCAAGTTTCATGCCTAACTGTTTTTCTCTTTCCTCTTAGACTAAATTAGTTTTTTTTCTTTTTTTTTTTTTAAGATTGTATTCATTTATTTGACAGAGAGAGAGAGAGCGCACAGGCAGGGGGGAGCAGGAGAGGGAGAAGCAGGCTTGCAGCTGAGCAAGGAGCCCAATGCAGGACTTGATCCCAGGACCTTTTTTTTTTTTTTTTAATGTTCAGTTAGCCACTGTATAGTTTTTTTTTTTTTTTAAGATTTTATTTATTGACAGAGAGATACACAGCGAGAGAGAGATCACAAGCAGGGGGAGTGGGAGAGGGAGAAGCAGGTTTCCCGCCAAGCAGGGAGCCCGATGCGGGGCTCGATCCCAGGACCCCGGGATCATGACCTGAGCCGAAGGCAGACACTTAACCGACTGAGTCACCCAGGCGCCCCCATAATTAGTTTTTGATAGTGTTCAATGATTCATTAGTTGCGTATAACACCCACTGTGATCCCAGAACCCTGATATCATGACCTGAGCCGAAGGCAGACCCTTAACTGATGAGCCACCCAGGTGCCCCTAAATTAGCTTTTCTTTGCTTATGTGGATTTTCAATGTGGGGGGCGGACTGCCATATTAACAAATACTTCTACTTAATGATACCTGATGTACAGATTTTACAGTTTTAAAGATTGTATATATAGCTACATTTTTTAACATCAATTAAGCTCATTGTCATAAATTACATTGTACACATAATCCCATTTTTTATTGACTCTTCTATGCTTAATTAAATTGTCCTTTTATTATACCTTCCCTTCAGCTGGTATACTTAAGCCAACATGCCAATTTCATCCATTTTGTTTATATGTTAAAGCTACCACATACATTTTGGTAAGTCAGCTCAATCTTTGTACTTTTCAAATTCAATTAAGTTGAAAGCTTTGTCTAGTTTGATAAGAGACAACTGCTGAAAGCTAATGCCTTACAGAAAAATGTTACAAGGACAAAATATCATTTAATAGAGAAGAGGAAAACATCTTTAATTTAACAGACAATAAAGTGAATTTTTTTCAAATACTCTGTCAATTATATAGAAGATATTATTTAAAACCGTATGTGGCTTCAAATGCCTCCGTTTAAAACACACTACGAGAGTGATCTTATTTCTTTATTTTACTAAAGATTAAAAAGGCACATTTTTCTGCAGAAGCATGTTAATGTTCAGTAATCCTAAAAATAGCTTTAACTTTGTAACTATATATAATAGAATTAATTTGTGTTCACAGAAATGATAAAGTGAAGTTTGATTTTTACTGATTTGTATTCAAAATCAGGACAACATTCTTGGTGTGAAAACTTCTCAGTATAAGTATTTTCAAGTGCCTTATGTTTCTTCCACCTACACTGTGAGGTTTGCTTAAAGCCTGCTTAGCTAATATTTCAAGGCCAGAAATATGTATTAAACCTAAATCTATGTCAAACACTATGAAACATCCTGCAGACAGGTTTGTGACTATGGCCATAATCCCTCCCAAATATCATGGCCTAAGAAGACCAACAGGTTCATGCTTAACTGTTACATTAAAACAATTACAAGGGGTGTTAACAACAGACTTAGAAAAATCAATGAATCTCTATCATAAGGAGTAACACATATGTATAGAAAAAGTTATGGTTGGGTTGTGACTTAAGGGTTAAATTGATGTGTTGAGAGATATTTTAAGTTGGAGAATAGGCATAAACAAAGTGTACAGATAGGCTTTATGGACCTGAGTATCTACTATAACTGGAAGAGAACACAGGTAAGTATGCTTGAGGGGTGAGCTTGGGAAGGTACGGTAGGACTTGGTTGGAAAAGGCAATGAGGCTCACTGGGGCATTTTTTTTGTACTTCAAATCATTTGTCACACCACTGGGTACAGTATAGGCCTAAAGTTAATTATTACTCTAAAACCTTTTCTGACTTGCCTATTGCAACCTGTAGAGTGAAAGAGCAACACTCTGTTTTGGAGAGCAGGAGGGTGATAGAGACAATAGGTAAGGGCACAGAAATAGAAATTAGTGGAGTACCTGCGTGGCTCAGTTGGTCGTGTCTGCCTTCAGCTCAACTCAGGATCCCAGGGTCCTGGGATTGAGCCCCACATCAGGCTCCCTGCTCAGCAGGAATTGATGTAGGGATTTTTTGTCTTTTTCTTTGAAGTTCCAATCAGGGAGTCAGTTCAATCTGATTTTACAACTGCTTACTGTATGTGATAAAAACCCGTGTTCTCAGTCATTTTTTACATTGTTTCAATTTTTTTTTAAATTTATCTTTCAGTGGCTCATGTTTTCCAAGTAGCCATTTCTTTACTTGGTGGGTGCTCATTATCTCTCCTTGGAATGTCTTTCCCCTTGCAAGAATAGATAGATAGACACACACACACACACACACACACACTACATTTTCTTTATGACTCTCAAATCTTTGGTCAAAATAATTATTTCCTACTTAGGTAGGTTATATGATACTATTTCCCACTGGGAAATTTCAACTTCAAACAGAAAATCATCTCTGTAAATCCAATGATAATTTTATTTCTGCTAACTATGGATGATATTAGAAGGGAAACAAATAAATAACAAGGAGTTATTGTGATTCATACTAACAAGCATTAGAATAAACCAAACATTCTAAGTGGGTGTCACATTTATTATATCTACATGTTAGTCAAAGCAGTTCAATTCAATATTGTAATTTTTTTTTTTTTTTTTTTTTTAAAGACAGCATCCTTGGGGCGCCTGGGTGGCTCAGTCGGTTAAGCGGCTGCCTTTGGCTCAGGTCATGATTCCAGGGTTCCGGGATCGAGTCCTGCATCAGGCTCCTTGCTCAGCGGGGAGTCTGCTTCTCCCTCTCCTTCTGCCTGACGCTCTGCCTACTTGTGCTCTCTCTTTCAGGTAAATAAGTAAAATCTTAAAAAAAAAAAAAAAAGCATCTTTCACAGTAGTGAAACTGAACTATTATTTTTGTTCACTCATTTGATTTGGGTACTAAAACTCAGAGATAATACCTAAGCGATTTGGGATATGACATGTCTCTAGTCTGTGCCATCTATAAAATAAAGAAAATGGACAAAACAATCTCTAAATCCCCTTTTATCTCTCAAAAATCCCTCTCCCTTATAATTACCAGTATGATTTTCTTTTTAAACTTTGGAAAAAAGAGAATTTTAAGAAACTCTTTAATAATGATTCTTTGGAATTTATACTTTAATGGGCAGCCATATTTATCCCCTAAATTAGGTCTCAAAGGTCAAAAAGCAATCAATTATCTACTGTTTTCCTGCTTTAATTGGTAGTATATGTTTGAAAAAGCTTTAAACATCAATGTTTGCTTTCTGTCTCTAAAATATGAAAGATTCCAAGAGGAAAAGGGAGATCTTTAGTAATATATAATGGACAGAAGTTCCCAAATGAAATATCTATATTTAATTGCCTTGGTATCTCTAATTTCCTTATGAAGCTCTGTATAATCTGTAGCATTTACTTTTTTATTTTATTTGCAGAAGCATATCAGGATATCTGAATATTTTAATAGATATTTAACAGAACCTCTAAAGGCATTCACTGATAATATTAAGAATTATGTAAATTGTCAAAAACTTTAAGTAAATAAAAAAGAAAATTGATAATTTTACAGAAAGGCTATAAATAATGACATATAGATGTCCTTCCTATTTTCTATTCTAGTTCTTAGCCCTTTAAGACACATAAATAAGAATGGTGATAATAACGGTTCTTTATATTGTCATTCATTTTTTTTAAAATCTGATTTAATGCTCATAAAAAACCTTCAAGGCAGGACTCAGCCTTGTTTCATCAACGGAAATCTGAAGCTAAGAAAAGTGAAGTTACTTGCCCTAAGCTTCAAAACTAAGAGGTTAGGAATTCAAATGTATTGCTCAACCTGATTCACCCACTCATTTTCCAGTGCATTATCACTAGACAGTATATCATCCAATGAATGGGATAATTAATTCAAGACCATCACGTCATCATACACCTTCTTCATTACTGAGATTACACTCTGTCCACAGCATTCACATTTTTACTCTGCAATTCTGAACTTTAGATCACCTCTGGCATATGATGACTTAGTATTGTAAGGTGATCAACTCATCCGTTTTCCTGGGACTCTCTGCTTTTAGTGTTAAACATCCTGTATTCTATGTGCCCCCTTAGTCCCAGGCAAACCAGGATAGCTCCAGAAAACTCCAACAGTAGTAGGCAAAAAAGATGGATCATCACCTTAATGACCCTCGAATGTGGACTCTGACTTTTCTTTGTAGACTCTGCCTTGGCTAACCCCACTGTACTCATCTCTTTTCAAGCACAAAGGCATATGCTTCTGTAGATGCTGCCCCAGCAAAAGCAGCCCCTAATTCCAGCTATTTGGAGTTGCCAGCTTCTGTCCTGGGGGATGCTGGCTCTCTCAAAAACCAAAAATAACTTTAAACAATTTCGATTTTAGCATTCATATCTCTTACTTGCTTTTTTTTATCCTAATTCATAGCATGCATTTGTTAGCTTAGATAATGCCAGATTTTACGTGCTTAGTGGAGAAACATGGGAGAAAGTTGTATTTCCAAAACATCTGGAGAAACAAATATTTTCTCACTATTTATTTTCAGTCCCCCTTTCCAATTCAATAATATTTGCTCTCTTACTGTAATAAGATGAGCTGGAGAATAATGAGAATGCAGGCTGGTTTTACCTTGAGAAATGCTTCAGGGAAAACAATTCTAACAGTGAAGTCAAGAATTGTGAAGTTTATTAAATAATTCTGCTCTCCATGAAACCATCAATACCTGAGTGTTTTTAAAACATTGCTAACCATCACTCAATAAGGATAATAACTTAGAGAAACAAACCTCATTTTAAATTTCTGCTGAGCAATTATTTGGATTAAATTATTTTTAAAAACACTCCTGTAAATCATTTCAGTAAAGCTACATATGATATTTACATTATATCCAAATCAAGATAAGGAAGGAACTATGAATAAAAATGCCCAACCCTCAGTTGTCCCCACTGATAAAAATGACATATGTTTGCCTAGGAAAAACTTCAGGGTCTTCTACAACAGAGAAAAGTAGTATACATTTGATATTTTACTTTAGGAGGGACCTTAAATTTAAGAATGTTAGAGAGGGTATTAACATAGAAATTTTATCAATTTCATAGACATTTTAAGGGAATGTTTCCAGAATAGGATTTAATAATTGAATAATAGCCAAAAATTAGAAGATCTGTGTCCTCAATTCACCTTTAACACTGACTTGCCTGGTGATCTTAGCCAATTTCCTTAATTGCCTGATTTTTACTGAACTTAAGTATTTAAAGAACTTAAGTGTCTTTAAACTCAGTCAATGACTATATAAGGTGTGTGTGTGTGTGTGTGTGTGTATCTTTAAAGCTCAACTGGTGATAATTATTTTTAAGGTGGTAAATAAAGAGACTCTATTCAACAATGGGGAAAGAAACCTGAAATTATTAGACATTCAAATATGTTATATTACCTTGGTAAGCAATTTATAATCAGATAATGGTCATCATTCTTCCATGCTTTTCAGTGCTACCTTGTAATTATTTAAGTTTTGAATTATCTATAGTAAATATTTGTTAATGATTTTATTTTTTTAAGCCACATTCCTTTTTCTTAAATCCCTTTATCTTTAGAGTATGCATTCAAGTGGCAGATGTTATTTAGTATCTGTTGGATCCCAGGCATTAAACTAAGACTAAGAATCTAGAGAACACGACTCAGACCTTTTAGGACCTCAGACCTCAGTGGATAAGACAACCAGGATTTCCTGGATTTTCACTTTAATGATACATATTTACACAAGTTCTAGAAAACTATAGAACCAAGCAATGAATGGGTCCTTTCCTAACAAACCACTGAAACACTATATTGTCACTGGGAATTAAACAGCAGCTGCTTGATTACAAACAGCACCATTTGGTAGACTTCTATGAACATTAAACAAAGAATAACCCATTTGATTTCTTCATATTTCCAAACAAGGTTTGAATTTCTGCCTTAAGCTATAGTCTATGCCAATAAAATTAACTGAGGATATCCTTTGATAAAAGTCACATTGCAATTTTGTATTCTAAATAATCCTCCTCAGCTTGAGAAAAAATACTGAGTTGTTCTACTAAACTGTGGTACCAATATTCATTCAAAAATATTTGATTCACCAATTTTGCATCAGGTACTATAAATAAAGCAGTAAACATGGCATGGTCTTTGATCTCAGGAAACTTAAAAGTCAAATCAAACTAGCTTAAATTGAAGTAAACAAGGCCCTGAAAAATTACTTGATTTGTTCAAAGTCACACAGCTGATAACTTTGAGTGCTGGGTCTTGAACTCTTCTCCTGACTTCCAAATTAGTGCCCTTTCTAAGGTTCCATGTGATTCTTGTCTAAAGTCATAGTCTGGGAATCAAATGCCATAGTCTTTGAAATATTTGGAAAATGGGTAAAGCTTATATGTGATTTTTTTTTAACAAAGAGTATTTCCAATAGAAGTTCTAGGAATGCAAAGTATCCTTTCCTGCACACGCTCTCTCAGCATTATTGAGACTTACTCATGTGCATCGAGCAAAGACCGCATGGAATAGAAGCCAAGTGACAGCTGGTATGCGATTTTTACAGTCATTTTCAACTCTAAATCCCCCTAAATAAGAATGTAAAATTAAATTACAATTAGAACCATATATTCCCTCATAGGAGCACAGTCATACTGACTCTCAGGGGGTTGGGAGGGAGGCATATTCTGTAGAGATAACTTGGTTGAAATGATTATACATTTTTTAATGATTAAATTCTCCCATTTGGGAGCCACGACCTGGATTCTTTACAAAGTATTCATTTGTTTACAATCTTTTCACATGATGGTTATTTTCTTTCATTTCTGGGTCTAAATGAAGATAAAATAACTCATTCTCATCTAGAATAACTGCTGCTTTCAATCTTCTATATATGCTGTAGCATAACTGTTCAATATTAAGCTTGGCATTTAAAGTATCTAGGATTGACTGAAAGTGTTCAGAAAGGATAAAAGCTTAGTGAACTAATTCAGGAAAAAATCATATTTATCGGAGCCAATTTCTGTAGCTTGACATTTTATGATTTACTTCTAAGCTGCTAAAATAGCTTAAGAAACCTTTTCCTCCTGGTCTGTATGATTTTTTTTTCTTGTATTCTGCCTAATCCTGCCTGAAACTTGTGCAATTAATATCGATGCAGGCATCAAATCCACTGACAATGATCACCCAGGAATTATGCCTGATTAGGAAGAGTTTTATACTTAACATGTCTGTTAGCTTCACGATAACTGCACTGGAGAGATTCTGGAAACCAGAGATACTAGTGAATTTCTTGGATGCAATCAAATTTATACAGGAAATGATTCTCCCTCCATAGGGCACCTTCCAACTCTGAGATTTTTATTTTAGAGGTTCTTACCCACATATCTTTAAAAGAAAGAAATCAGGAAATGTTTACTCTTTCGTTTGGAGTTAGAAAAATGGAATTAAGAGCCTTGACCCAAAAATACTTGAATAATTTACCATGTCCTGATGAAAGTCTCAAATAAAAGAAGCTGACAAGTGGTTTTCCAGAAGGAAACCAGAAAGAGTAATTAAGGTAAATTCCCTCCCCCCAAAAGTATTTTATCCACAACTGATTTTTTTTTTAAGATTTTATTTATTTGACAGAGAGAGACACAGCGAGAGAGAGAACACAAGCAGGGGAGTGGGAGAGGGAGAAGCAGGCTTCCCGCTGAGCAGGGAGCTTGATGCGGGGCTCGATCTCAGGACACTGGGATCATGATCTGAGCCAAAGGCAGACGCTTAACGACTGAGCCACCCAGGCGCCCTGAATATAACATTCTCAGCACAGTGCCTGACACATTGGAAATCTGCATTAAATGTCAGCTGATACTATTTTTTTTCAGTTTTACTGAAGTCTGACACATAGGAATTATATATATTTAAGGTGTACAACTTGATATTTTGATGCATGTATCCACTGTGAAACGGTCACCACAACCAAGCTAATTAACATATCCAATGTAACCGTATTTTTAGTGGTGGTGGAAGAGTATTTTGATCTTAGGACAAAAAGGCTCTTACTAATTATTTGCATTTGTACTTTTCCCAAAAATTTATTTGAAAATAAGGTCAAATTTCCAAAGAAGTTATAAGAAAGAGAATAAGCACAAAGAACACCATGCCTTTCACCAATCATCAACATTTTGATTCATCTGTGCTCTCCCTCCTTCTGTTTTTAATATCTACATTCCATTACGAGGAAAATCTGAATTCTCTCTACTAATATTCTCACTAATAACACAAATAACAACATAAACTACATCCAATATAAAGGCTGTTTACTCTTCGACAGGAACTCCACAACAATCTGATAAAGTAAGCTTTATCATTAACCTCATTTTGGCTTATTGGAAATTTGACCAAAGTCTCCCAGCTAGCAAGTGACCCATATTTGAAACAGAGCCATCTGACCTGAGGAACCATGAACTTGGCCACAGTGAGACAGTGGTCAGGCTTCTGTTGCTCTTTTATGACTGTCAGCGGCTACTACAAAGCAGTATCCACTTGCCACTAATTGTCTTTGAAACTGAGTTTCACTAACGCAACTATTACAAATATTCAAGGTTTTATTCCCTTTGAATTTATCATAGAACTGAAGTGTTATGAGGGTTACAGAAAGGGGGAAGTTGGTATTAATAAAAACATCCAACACTCTTCAGTTTTGTGTGAATCATGCCCCAGCTTCCCTCTACAAAGCACAAAGCTGCAGAGTACCCCCAACCTATTATTCTGATCATGGGCAAACTCTTAAAACAAATTTGCTCTGAGGAACTTATTTAATGGAGGGATGTATCTTGTTAAAATTAACGCTATTTTGATTTTTAAAAAAAATCGAACTCCTTACAAAGGAACTTTGTTGAATTACCATAACAAGAGTCACAGACTACAGGCAAGGATGACACTTAAATGTCACATCCAGGGGTGCCTGGGTGGCTCAGTCGGTTAAGCGTCTGCCTTCAGCTTGGGTCATGATCCCGGGGTCCTCGGATCGAGCCCCACATGGGGCTCCCTGCTCAGTGGGGAGCCTGCTTCTCCCTCTCCCACTCCCCCTGCTTGTGTTCCCTCTCTCGCTGTCTCTCGCAAATAAATGAAATTTAAAAAAAAAAATGTCACATCTATGTCATTGACTAAATGACATCATTCCACCTTTTTTTGGTTATGCTTGGATGGAGCCTCAAAATTATGCTGGCAGCCTCTAATACCTAGTTCAGAGACAATGTAACCAACAAAGCAAAACAAAACATTCCTGGTGTTTCCTCCCTGATTTTCATCCGTGCCTAATCCAAACCTCTCATTTTACCATTGAGGTCTGAGAGGGGCAGTGATTTGCCCAATACTTAAAGTTTGAGGGGGAAGTCACAGAAAGTCCTTAATCAGATAGTTCCTAATTAGGTTAAAGCTACTTTTTCTTTAAGGAGACAAGTGTTTTTATTTTGAAGTTTTTATTTCATTGACAATTAGTTAGCATACAGTGCAATATTAGGCATACAATACAGTGATTTAACAGTTCTCTCCATCACCTGATGCTCACCACAAGTGCACAAGGAGGCAAGCATCTTTCAGTGGGAATAGACTGAGAGATTCCCTGCAGTGTTGGGTTGGTTCCTGTCATTACTAATGAAGACAGACCATATTCCCATGGACAGTGCCCAGGAAACCATCCCTTCCAGGTTTAACTTACAACAGCCATGTGGTTTGCTATTATGGTGTGTTTAAAATTCAAGGTTGCAAATCTGGAGTCATGAGTGGATAAACACTCCCCTGGAAGTCATTTCCTTTTAAAATTCCAAGTGTCATTTTATTTTTTTAAAGATTTTATTTCTTTATTTTTCAGAGAGAGCACAAGCAGGGGGAGCAGCAGGCAGAGGGACAAGGAGCCTGATGCAGGATTTGATCCCAGGATTCTGGTGGGATCATGACCTGAGCCAAAGGCAGACACTTAATCTACTGAGCCACCCAGGTGCCCCCAAGTGTCATTTTATATATGGGATCATGTGACACAAGTTTGGCTTAATCCGTCTCCACATTTACGGCAGGCAGAATGGAGGAATGAGGTTACAATTCATGAATTTATTTTCAAAGGTTGAAAATATGCACTAAAAATAACTCCCAGAAGTAAAGTTGTGATCTAAATGTAATCACTTTGGAGGTTTGAAACATCTATTCCTTCTGCTTCCTTAAATTGATCTTGCCCTGAGATGAAATTTCAAATCACTCACAGTAGTTAAAAGAGTTTTAAATAAATTAAAAATGTATTCTGGTGTTTCCTTTGGACTAGCAATTCCTAAATACTCTAAACTGGGTACTCAAAATTAAAACACCCATTTTCTTTTCTTTTTTTTTTTTTAAAGATTTTATTTATTTGAGAGAGAGAATGAGATAGAGAGCATGAGAGGGGAGAGGGTCAGAGGGAGAAGCAGACTCCCCGCTAAGCGGGGAGCCCGATGCAGGACTCGATCCCGGGACTCCAGGATCATGACCTGAGCCGAAGGCAGTCACTTAACCAACTGAGCCACCCAGGCGCCCCACCCATTTTCTTTTCTGCTCTAATCAGAAGATAAAAATAAAAGATGAGAAAACCTGAGGATTTGATCTTGAATCCACCCCCTCACAATCCAAAAAGACAAACAAAAATATTATCTTAAATTTCTAACATTTCCTCATCTGCCTTGTTTAATAGCTGATCTCAATACGGCAAGGAAAACTTTCCATCAGGAGTGTTTAGTCAAACAAACCATGAATGTTTATAGCCTGCTCTTATCACTAGTTTTTTTTTTCTTTATGTAACATTCCAATTACTTTCAGAATCAAATTCAGAAGTGCACCCATAAATTTGTGAACACGGACCCAATCTTTACCTGATATATTTACAAAATAGTGAATGACTCAGAGCTGCTGAAATCAATTAAATCAATAATATGAATTTTAAACAATCCTTTAGTATGTGTTTATATATGAATCATAAGTAACCAAGATAACTTAGTATCTTTTAGGTCAATAGTATCCCTTCTTACAAGTCTAAAAATATTTTAAAGCAATTCGTATATTTAAGCGTCCACAGTTATTTCTCCCTAAAATCAATCATAATACCATCACGGATTCTGTTCTCTGTCAACTTTGAGGCACTTTCTATTTTCTCTCTAAAACACTTACATGTAATGTAATTTTCTCAGCATCTATTGATAATGGACGTTTCCTGAGGTTGGCAAAAACCTAACTGGATTCCCATTAGCTTGAGTGGTCAAGGTTTATTCCAGAAAAACGTCTATTCTATTTGTTACAGTAAGCTAGATGGGAGTGCCAAGAATTTATTCACCAGCCACTTGATTATAGAGGGCTTTAGTATGCAATGCGGACTGTTAAAACGTTAATGCATTCAATTATACAGTCTTTCAAAAGACTTAAATAGAAACTTTGGAAACATATTCTTTGGGTTTCTAGTCTCCAAATGCCATTGGTTTGCTACTGAAAATTAATTTAAATTGAAAATGAATGAAAGCTAATTCCATAGTGATTCCAGACCCCAAGCCAAGTGATTTGAGTGAATTAAGTTATGACTTAGTATAAAGAGTATCTCTGTTTAAACAGGAGATATGCCATTTTGGTACCAAATTGAATTGGTTGGGTATCTACAATGAGACCCAAATAGTGCTGGACACAGCAAGGGTGAATAAGGTGATGACTAAAAGTCATTCTTTGCCCAGAGGCATCTCAGAATCTTTTGTTATGGTCTTTAAAAGTGGTTACATGCATTCAGGAGGTTATGTACAACTATCTCCCTGGGTACAGAAAGAAAACAGAATAAATCAAAAGAGTGTTACTCATCCTGCAGGTCACATACAGCTTAACGGGCAATTCCCAAACACACTGATTACTTCTTCCCTCAAGTGCTTCCATCCCTCTACATGAGTTTTCTCTGGCCACATGAGCATGTTTTGCCTGTACACTGAGCAGGCTTCTAGTGTTAGAGAGTTAATACTTCTAAGATAAAACTCAACCAATAAAGGGACATGAATAACCCAGTTTTTTTTTTTTAAGTATTCTGAGGTGCTTCTACACCATCTATAAAGTGTAACCATCAGCATTAAACCCAGTTAATCCTTCTAAGATAAAACTCAACCAAAGAGGGGACATGAATAACCCAGTTCTCTTGAAACCATTCTGAGGTGTTTTTACACCATCTATCAAAGTGTGACCATCAGCATTAAACCCACTTATCCATCTTGTGTCCTGCTCATTAATTTAATGTTCTTTTACTGACTTCCTTCTTTTCCCTGTCTCATTGTTTCACTTCCTCACCACACTCTGGGATAACCAAACAAATAAATTACTTGCACCCAAATCCTTGCAAGATATTTTCTAAGTATTATACACATGAATTATATCTGTTTAATATACTTACACATCTATTTTACCAAACTAATACACACATGTACACACATATATGTAATGTGCATATGTATCATAAATAAATATATAAATATATATATATATATATATGAATTGTGGTGCCTGATAAAAACGTTTTATTTATAGGCTACATCATAACTTCTTCTATGCTATTCTTAGATCAGGCTATGCTATATATTAAGGCAGAAAGAAAGCATAAATGATTTACAGTGGAGTACTTTCCTTGAGACTTAGTCTTTAGGTGGAAGAAATAAAGAGGGACATACTATTTAGTGGTAACTTTCCATTATTATTCTTCTTGCCTCACAATGGATAAAATGATGCAGGAATACCTTCCACAAAGAAACTTTTTTTCCAAATAAGGTAACTTTCAACTTTGTATCATATAAGACAATATTCACAGGTTTCAGGGATTAGAATATGGACAGATTCCATGTGGCCAACATCCAACTCAATACAACATTCTAACCTATCTTATGATATTCTAAGAATCAAACAAGACATATAATGCACCCAGCACAAAGCGAGAAAGCAATACATGATGAAATTTGCATTTCCATCATCTTTATCGTGAATAGATTTTTTCATTTTTGACTACAAGTCTATGCAAGAACATGTTTGACATGGAATTTATCCCAACAAATTAGAGAATAAAACGTCCGATCGTGATTCATATTTTATGAAAATATTTCAAAGTAAAAAATTTTTTATCTCAAGCTATGATCATGAATTGTGTATACTTGAGTGTGTGTGTTTGCCTGAGTGTGTTTGCACATGTGTATATGTGTGCATTATACTCTAAACATGTAGGGCACATTCATTTCTATTGCATTGGGCAGGGTTTAACTTCATTATGCTAAAAGAATTGGTGTTTATAACACCGTCACAACAAATATCCAGCTATACATTTTATTAACAATCAAGAAGTCTCTATATGTCTGATGAGAACATTTTCCGATGTATTTTCAATTCATTTCCACTTACACCTTTCCAGAGAAAATAGAATACCTTCTTACTCTCACAGTATGCTGAAGAAAATAAATAAGTTTCATGTTACCTTATGTTCTTCATTACAAATGTACAAAAACTATTTTAGGATATTCACATGCTATTTTATATACATGTATTTTTTTCCCAAATAAGCTTATAACTTTCAAAGACTTCTGAAATAAAAAGCGTATTTATAGAAGGTGCTATATTGGTTTATTTTTTTTTAACTTTAAAGAGTAGAAGATAGTTTTGTGTATAATTTATATCAGAACTTGGAAAGAAAGTTGTAGGTGAAGATATTCAGTGTGGTAATCACACCATTAAAACAATTAAGAGAACAAAATCTATTTATAAAGATACATGTACCAAAATGTGTGAATGTTATAAAAATAATTCCTTTGGAAAATGAAAATAATTTTCTATACTTTTAAGAATTAAAATTTGTTTGACATTAGTCTAATGATTTATTTAAAATTTTATAAACAGCTGAGAGAACCATTATTATTTCATTTAATTTTGAGGACACATTATTCTTCATTCTCAAATACCTAAATACATTGTCATACAACTGTATCAATTTTGATTTGGTAGTAAGTGTCACACTCAAGTTAGCCAATAATTTAGATCAATGTATTTTCAATAGGGCAATTCATTTCAAAATACTTGTCAGTCTTAAAATACTAAGTGAATTTATGTGTCATTTACTTTATAGTTTGACAAAAAGCAAGATTTGTTAGACTGGTTGTTGGTTTGGTAAAGCCAGAAAAATGTCTGAATATTGCTCAGAGAAGATTTTCATATTTTGAGGGTCTTACATTCTAAATACACTACTTTTGGTCTTAAAGATTTCACTAAGAGTTAAAAATTCTAATACTATAAGAATGATACTGAATTTTTTAAAATATGTATAGAAAAAGAAATACAGGTGAATCTTTTTTAAAAAGAAAAAAAAGTGGCAGTCCCATTTTGTTTTCTTGATATATCGTAATTAGTATTAACTAGGGAAAGGAGAATAGAGTGGTAAGTACAGAAGTGGGAAGCAGCAGAGATTTTCCCCCCATTCTGCCTTGAAAGTGATGGAGGAAATGTTGGCAAGCCCATCCCTGGGACTCGGAATTATATTACTTAGGAGGGCTGATGGAGATGAGGAAAGTATAATGGGGGGGTTGTGCTGAGCTGACAAATAGACATCCTCCAAATATCTGCTTTCAAGCACCCCTGTCACTACAATAGGATCTGGAGATAGGACTTCAAACGTCCTTAATTTTCAAACCTTGACATTTCAAACCCGCCATATTTCTACCAGTATAATGATATGGGCAAAGGGTCTAATATGTAAATTGGTCAGTCATTTTTCTCTATAAAGCATACTGCCATCCCAAGACCTTATTTATTCTTCAACCCACTGAAGTCTTGGCAGAGAACATGATGTCGAATTTCAAGCCTTCAAAGAGAAAATAGATAGGGGTCTCAGTGATTGTTAGCAAACCTGCTGGTTCTTCTCAAGCAAATAAGACTCCATTTGAGTAACTTCAAATTATGCTCATAATGGTGAGAAATGCTATTTTACATCCACGGTATAAAAAAAAAAAAATCACAGCTTTCCTCTCCTTTCTTTCTCCCATTGATTTATTCATTTTCTTCCATTAAAGTATTTTTTTTAAAGATTTTATTTTTTTATTTGAGAGAGAGAGAATGAGAGAGAGAGAGCACGAGAGGGAAGAGGGTCAGAGGGAGAAGCAGGCTCCCTGCTGAGCAGGGAGCCCGATGTGGGACTCGATCCCAGGACTCCAGGATCATGACCTGAGCCGAAGGCAGTTGCTTAACCAACTGAGCCACCCAGGCGCCCTCTTCCATTAAAGTATTATTAAATTGAGTATTTGATTCTCCTGAGTCTTCACTTTGTGTCCCTTGACCAAAGTTAGTATAAATAATTAGTACTGGGTACCAAATGGTAAATATTCTTTGATTTAGTCAGGAATCATATTAAAATCATAGAACCCATTGGAAATGTAGTTGCATTTATTTGATAAATGCCTGTGGAAAGGAAAGAGGTTGATGAATTACTGGAGCTAATAGCAACAGGCTTTACCGTGTTTCATTGCCTGCATTTAGGAAGCTTTCCTTGTTTTTACTATCCTATGATGCAGAGTTATTGACTGATCAAATAAAAAAACACTGGGTCTAACATCTCCTAGGTTAAATATTATTGTTTGATGTCTTGCTAGCATTGCAGATGGCTTCTATTTCGAGGTCTCTCTCTTGCCAATTAAGTTGAGGGGTATGATGGGGGGCAGATACGAAGGCATGGGTAAGACATTTACTCTCTCCCTACCTTGGCTTGCTTATATATAATGGTGAAGCTACTATACAGCAAGAGATATTTCAGGAGGCCAAAAGAATTCAGTATTAAGATGAAAGCATAGATAACTAGGAGAAAATGGAATAGGCTGTTGAGAAAAATCTCTGACAAGTGGATACAGTTTTAAATTTAGAAATTAAGAAGGAATCACAAAGCAACATATCAACAAAAAGCTATAAAAAGTCTATTTCAAAAAAAGCTGCCAAAAGTATTTCCAGCAAATGTGACAAACTGGCAAAGTCCTTATTAATACAGAAAATTATACAAATCAATAAAAAAACACCAAAAAATTCAAGAAATAAAGTAGAAAAGGCCTGAACAAATCATTTACAAGATGAAATGTGAAACAGTTTTCAAGTATATGGAAAAAAAATTTCTATCTCAATAGTAATCAAATAAATGAAGACATTTTTAAGTTATAATATATCCCTATAAGACGGGCAAATATTTTATGCTTATACCTACATAATATAGATTATGTAATATATTTTACATGTAAAATAATATATAACATGATATATGTAATATATTTTATGTTATATAACAGTCATTTATGTACATATAAAGACACACATGTAACTAATAATTAATACCCCAAATGTAAGAGAAAACCAAGCAACCAACCAACCATTTCTTAAAGTGTTATTGCCAGTGATATCATCTTAGAGAATTAATCCTAAATGCAAATTTCTATGCATTAACATAATTTTTGCAATATTAGTAATACTGACTAAAAAAGTGGTAAACAACTGATTTATTCAATGACAGAGGTATGGTTAAAATAAACCAATAAATATTATGTTGCTATCAAAATTATATCCTGAATACTATACAGCAAGAAGAAAAATTATATGTGAATTAAATCCTATAAAAACTGAGAGCATAACTACTATTAACATTTTTTATCTCTAGTGTATTTTAAAGTAATGTGTGTGTGTGTGTGTATGTATTTTAGGCACAAAATCTTGGAAACTTCCCTGACTTCTTGCTGTCTTCTACAAACCATGTATAATCCATGAGGAAATCCTTTTCACTTTACCTTCAAACTATATCCAGAATCTGACTTGTCCAGCTCCACTACTTCCAAGTCATTCTTTGTCCTTGCTTCTGCAATGCTTCTTTTGGAATGGATTCTCTCAGAGGTCCATCCGCTTCCTGATTTTGTAATCATGCCGTTTACCACTACCCACAAGCATGGATATATCCCTTCCTTGGGCTACTTTCTTTCCTCACAAAATGGATGGCCAAGCACACAGTTCAAAACTCTGACACTGAGATTTCTTCCCACCATTCAGTCATTCAGTCAACCCCTGCGGAGGACTATAGTGTAGGAACAGGGCACTTTAGGCTTGCATCCACATACAAAGCCAACACACCTATACACAAACTTGGCCTTTTTCCTACTCCATCAATTGGCCATAGGTTCTTCCCTATGGTATAGGCACAAGCTGAAGGAGAGGAGGCTGTGTAGCAGTTGTTGATGATACGGGTTCTATGCCATTTGTTCATGCAGTTTTCATTTACCTCTGAACATACTCTGCCCAGCCTCTTGAATGTACCATTTCCAACTTAGGAAGGATTGTTGCTGATGCCTCCAACTCTAGGACTTACTGGAACTGAAAAAATCAAGTGCATGGTAGTTGTTTCTGGTTATATGGCCATTTGATGACCTATAATCAAATACTCTATCTCCATAAATACCTAATAGCATACTGGAATCTGTTTTTTAAATGCTATGTAGATTTCTACTATAGATAGCATGGCCTGACACCGGAACACTAGGATTCTACATTGCAATCCCCTAAATTGGCTTGGCATGAATTCCACATGGTATCTTTTTCCCTTATAGATGACATCTAATGTCATATAGTGTGATACATCTTATGGCCCAAGTGGCAGAGTAATCTGTACCACAGCTGGGACCTAATATCAAGTCCTTTCCAATTCTAAACTCCATTTAAGGTGGTAGTCTTCTGTATCATTCAGTAAACAGTTTGAAGCAATGTGTGGAATATGGTGCATACAGAATTGAAAATGAACAAAGCACCATGGTGCTTTCTTTTTATTTGTGAGAGATGTGAGGTGCGATTACTTGTATTTTACTTTAGAGATAATATCCTGGTTTGTTGCAGACCACCAGACCCTCACAAACTGTATTCATTTGCTGAGTCCTTGTTCGTATAGGTTTCATCTCCCATTTTCGGAAATGCGTATATCTTGCCAGCTCTTCCAATGCATTAGGCGAGGATGGCTTTTTTTATCTGATCAAATAGATATGAAAGATATTGTAGACAAAAGTTGTGTAGGAGATCCAAATAATATGAGATCCCTTTTATTATAGTTCTTATAATCCTGGGGTAGTTTTATTCTTTTCCACTTGGCCCTCCTTCACCACTGTGATAGCTTTTATCCCACATGCCAAGAAACTGATGTGTGTGGGGGGTGGGGTGGGGTGTGGGGGACTGCTTTCAGCAACCAAATATATCTGTGTTAAAATGATCACTGAGTAGTTCCATAAATCCAATGCACCCACTATGAGCCAGATATGCCCAGGACTCTTTTTTATTGCCTGGTCACTATAAATTATATTCCAGGGGAAGGAAGATGGGTATAATAAAGCTTCAGGTCCTAGGTCATTAACGCAAAAATGGACTCTGCTTCTTGCAGTCTTCAAAATGTCTAGATAGTACCTTTTCCAAGTATTTAGCAACCTAAGTAAACAGTCACTGGTCCATTTGGAAAAGGATGGGAAAAATCATTACTGTATACCATGTTTTTTTCTTTCTTTCTTTCTTTTTTTTTTTTTTTTTTACTGGATTAAGAATTCTGGCCTTTTCTTCAGCCAATGGGTTGCAGGTCTAAAAAGATAATCATTTCTATTGGGGGGCTTTATGATTATTCACCTTGGATTTATTTTGATTATATAGACTGATCCATATTCTTGTTGCCTGCTCATCTACCTTGCCCTCTGGGGATTCTATTTATCACCTCAATAGTAATATGTGCATTAGGGTCCCTTGCTGTCACTCCAACTTTTCTGCTTGTTACAATAATAGCTCCCTCCATGCTTCTAGTAACTAAATATCACCACTTGGTCTCTATTATTTTGGGGACCCTAGGTCCCTATTGTCATAATGGAACCAATTTCTGTAACCAAATATTCCACCATCAGCTCTGGCCCTCAGAAGTTACAATAGTTTCTCAGTATTGCTAGTGACCCTCTCACCAGCAAATTCCTTATCACTTAGTAAATCCAATGCCTTCTGTCTTTGTGTGAGATATAATTAATTTTTTAGGTGACAAAGTACCTCTAACCTCACGTGCCCATTCCTATAAGCCTTTTGGTCCCTTCTTCTAGTTTCTGCCATGGGAATACTGGCATTTCTGTTTTGCCTACTGTGGATCATCATTTACTCCAAGATTGTAAGAGTCATCCTAGCACAAAGTTAATACACTCTTCCATGGTTCTTTACATAGTGGTAAACCCTGCCTCATGGAAGAGTCCTCTTATAATGATAAATGCTCCATTGTCAAACTTTATGTTTAGCTCCCAACCTCACCCCCCACAACAAAAAAAAATATTATTATTAAATATTATATCCTTCCATGTAGTCTCTTTCCTTCCTTAGCAGGTCTAGAATTTTCCCAGTTGGCATATGTCATGACTTGACCTAGTTATTGGTCTGATGACTAGAAGAGGAGGTTGGAGCATATCTTGAGGAAGGCATCTGTCTTGCAAGGCAAGGCTCTGCATCATCTGCAAGCAAATGTATGAGGAGGGTCCTAGTCTTTATTCAGGATAAGAAAGATACTTCTATAGGCAGAGAAAATTTAGGGAAATTTGGGGATTCCAGATCGTTGAGTGAATCAACATAATGTTTCTATCCTAGATCTCATGGTCCCAGTTACTCTCATTAGAAATTCTGAACTGGAATGGTTTTAAAAATTCAACATCATCAAAAATATATATATATTATCTAGAAGCTCTGCTGTCATTAAAATTAAGTTTACAACTTGATCCTCTGCTTCTTCTGAGCTCAAACTCTAGAAGATGATTCTCTTTCATATGCTACCATAGAATGATTCTGACTTTTTAATTTAGCTTTTAGTTGGCTATTTGATTTTTAATTATTCACTTACTTTTACTATATTTCTCTAATACATTGATAGCTCCCAGCAAGAGGCATATGATTCTATAATATTTATCATCATAAGATTCATAGAACCTCTCAAATGCATGAGATATTACACCTGCCAGAGTATTTTCTTCCACAGTATCATTCATGTCTCAACTCACCACTGGTGAAAGTTTTCACATTTGCACCTCTGTAGCATTCCAGGTGATGTCAAAACACAATCAGTCATGTGGTCTATTGCAAGCTGGGTTACAAATTCTTATTCTAAATATGTAAAGAATCTTATAACTCAGTAACTAAAGGACAAACAATCCAACTGAAAATGAGCAAAGAATTACAAATAGCAAATGAGCATGTGAAAAGATGCTCTGGGGTACCTGGGTGGCTCAGTTGGTTAGGCAGTTGCCTTCGGCTCAGGTCATGATCCCAGGGTCCTGAGATCGAGCCCTGCATCAGGCTCCCTGCTCAGTGGGGAGTCTGTTTCTCCCTCTTGCTCTGCCCCTCTGCCCACTCATGCTCGCTCTCTCTCTTGCTCCCTCTATCTCTCTCAAATAAATAAAATCTTAAAAAAAGATATTCAACATCATTAATTATTAGTAATTTATAAATCAAAATGACAATGAGATGCTACTTTACACCTACTACAAATGACCACATTCAACAATACAGAAAATAACAAGTATTGGTGAGGAGGTGAAGAAACTAGAATGGAAATAACATTCCATTCTGATAATTATCCCAATGACCTTTCCATTAGAGTCTACCACTCCCTGGAATCTGTTTGTAATGAAAATAGTTCATACATTACTAATGGTGACATAAAATAATACAGCCACTATGGAAAACAGTTTGGCATGTCTTCAGCAATTCAAAACAAATACCATAGGAATGAGAAATATCACACCAACAGGGGCACCTGGGTGGCTCAGTCAGTTAAGCACCCAACTCCTGATTTCATTCAGGTCATGATCTGAGGGTCATTAGAATGAGCCCCACATGGGGTTCTTGGTCAGCATGGAGTCTGCTTGAGATTTTCCCTCTCCCTCTGTCCCCCACCCCATGCTCTCTCTCTAATAAATAAAATCTTAAAAAAAAAGAAATGTCACACCTACATACATACCCCCCAAAATTAAAAACAGGTTTTCAAGCAAAAACCTGAAGTATAAACTTCAAACATATGAATGTTCACAGCTGTGCTATTCATAAGAGCCAAAAGGTAGAAACAACCGAAGTGTCCATTAATGAATTAATAAACAAAATCATATATCCATATGATAGAATATTCTTCAGCTATTAAAAAGAACAAAGCATTGATACATGCTACAACATGAATGAATCTTGGAAACATTATACTAAATAAAAGAAGCCAGACATAGAAGGCTACATATTTTATGATTCAAATTATGTGAAATATCCAGAAAAGGAAAATCTATAGAGACAGAAAGCAGACGAGTAGTTGTTTAAGCAAGGAGGGAGTGGGGAATGAGGAGTTACTACTTAATGAGTAAAGGGTTTCTGTTCAGGTGACAAAAATTTCCTGGAACTGGAGAATGGTGATTTTGCACAAAATGTGAGGGTACAAATGCCACTGGATTATGTAGTTTATTTTTTTTAAAGACTTTATTTATTTATTTGAGAGAGAGAGAATGAGAGATAGAGAGCACGAGAGGGAAGAGGGTCAGAGGGAGAAGCAGACTCCCTGCTGAGCAGGGAGCCCGATGTGGGACTCGATCCCGGGACTCCAGGATCATGACCTGAGCCGAAGGCAGTCGCTTAACCAACTGAGCCATCCAGGCGCCCAGGATTATGGAGTTTAAAATGATTAAAATTGTGAGTTTTGCACATTAAAGGAAACAATCAACAAAACAAAAAGGCAACACAGTGAATGGAAGAAGGTATCTGCAAATGAAATACTAAGTAAGGGACAAATACCCAAAATATATTTAAAAAAAACTTATACAACTCAATAACAAAAAACCAAACAATCCAATTAAAAACTGGGCAGAGGACATTCTTCAAAAAAAAAAAAAAAAAAAGACATACAAGTGACGAACAAACATATGAATAGATGTTCAACATCACTAATCATGAGGGAAACACAAATCAAAACCACAATGAGATATCACCTCATACCAGTCATAATGGTTAGTGTCAAAAAGACAAGAAATAACAAGTGTTGGGAAGGGTATGGAGAACAGAGAATCTTTGTGCACTGTTGGTGGGAATTCGTACAACTACTGTGAAAAATAGTGTGGAGATTCCTCAAAAACTTAAAAATAGAAATACCATATTTACCCAAAGAAAACAAAAACAATAATCCAAAAAGATATATGCATGCTTGTGCTAACTGCAGCATTATTTACAATACCCAAGATATGGAAGCAACCCAAGTGTCCATCAATAGAGGGGAATGGATAAGTGTGGAACATTATTCAGCCATAAAAAACAATGAGATTGTATCATTTGCAACAACATTGATGGAACTAGAGGATACTATGCTAAGCAAAATAAGTCAGATAAAGACAAATACCATATGAATTCACTAATATGTGGAATCTAAAAAACAAAACAAATGAACCAAAACACAGATGCCTAAATACAGAGAGTGAACCAGTGGTTGCCAAAGGGAGGTGGGTGGCATATGGGCAAAACAGAAACAGGGGAGGAACAAACTTCTAGTTATAAAATAAGTAAGTCACAGAGATAAAATTACAGCATAGGGAATATACTCAATAATATTGTAATAACATTATATGGTGAGAGATGGTGACTACACTTATTGTGGGGAGCGTGAAGTCATATGCAGAATTGTCAAATCAATATGTTATATACCTGAGACTTAGAATATTGTATGCCAACTATACACTTCAATTAAAAAGATGCAACACTATTAAATACAAAAAAAATAGTAAGTTTTATTTTATGTATATGTAACCACAGTAAAGAACAGGGGCGCCTGGGTGACTCAGTCAGTTAGGTGGCTGCCTTCAGCTCAGGTCATGATCTCAGGTTCCTGGGATGGAACCCCACATCGGGCTCCCTGCTCAGCAGAGCCTGCTTTTCCCTCTCCCTCTGCCTGCCACTCTGCCTACTTGTGCTTGCTCTCTGTCAAATAAATATATAAAATCTTAAAAAAAAAAAAAAAAGAACAAAGTCCCATCCAAATTCTGCTGCATGAGACCAATGTATCATCAACATTTTTATATCATATCCCTCAGAAAACAGACTGTACCTTCAGGACATTTCTTGGAGAGAGCTAGAGAAAACAACTGTGAGGGACTAAAAGCAGCAGCAGGATTGGACAGAAGGAGAAGTTGCAAAGGAAGCCTCGGCTAATCCTACAACTAGCTCTGGTGGTGGCTTAATTGTTCGAATATTTCAAAATTAAGGCTAGGGGTAAGATCTTCATACTTGAATTTCTACCAGATACAGACTGTTCCCAGAGAGGGGACCCTAGCATTAAGTGAAGCTGTAAACTTTGGCCAAAGGCAGTTTCCTGAAGAAAGACAGCCATGAAGCATTCATATCTGCCATTCTTAGCGGCTGTAGAAATGTGAGCCCCAGCCTTGAAAAGTAGAGTCTGATTGCTGTCTACACCAGAGCAGTCAGTACAACACATTAAGGCAGAAATACTTTTTTTTTAAAGATTTTATTTATTTATTTGAGATAGAGAGAATGAGAGATAGAGAGCACAAGAGGGAAGGGGGTCAGAGGGAGAAACAGACTCCCTGGCGAGCAGGGAGCCCGATGTGGGACTCGATCCCGGGACTCCAGGATCATGACCTGAGCCGAAGGCAGTCGCTTAACCAACTGAGCCACCCAGGCGCCCAAGGCAGAAATACTTTCTATTCCTATATTCTGATTCACCAGCATGGAATAAAATTGACAGTAGAATTCCATTCTGACAATTATTCCAATGATGTTTCCATTAGAGTCCACCATTCCCAAGAATCCGTAATGAAAATAATCACCTCTCCAACCTTTTTGGCCATTTTGGTAAATGGAATGCTTTGAAATGGTGATGTCCATCTAGACGTTTATCCTTAGTTGGGCTACATGTCATAAATTTTCAGGAAACCCTTGATTGTAAATTGTCTCTTTCAAAGCCCGTATCACTTCTCATCAAACTTTTATGTATCCATATTCAACTAAATCATTAACTGATTGTAATTACTTTATTTCAACCAGATCTCCTTTAATACTTTTATTTACTTACTTAGCTCTTCCCAGCTTCATGACACTTTTTTCTTACAAAAGTCAGCATATGGACCTCTTCCTTGCACTCCTCTCAGGCTTGTGGAGCCAGTACGTCGAGACTTGGGAGTGCTTTGGAATGCAAGTTTCCTCGGGATCCTCTGAGGAAGAGTGTTGGAATATGAAGGTTTCAGAACCTTTGTTTGGTTTAAGACATACTGAGGCACAAATTACTCTGGAGACCTCCCCTGTGGCATCAAACTAAAGCCATCCTCTGTGGGACTGTCAGTAGACTGAGGGAAGGAGGATAGGAAATGGGAGAGAACCAAACAATAACTCAATTGCACGTGGATCTTATTTCAGGTTCTACAGCTGGAAATCTACCCTAAGACTCTAACTGTAGACAATGGTACCATATCTGCAACTAATAACTGCCTTAACTCTTGCAAACATTTTAACAAGAATATGTCCCTGGCAAGGGAACTCTACACTAAAGTTACACAGGAAGGAGTCTTCAATCCAATTATAAACTCCCTGCAATTTGGTTAAAAGCACTTTAATGATTACTTAACTGTATAGCAACAGATGGTTTTGCTGATTTCTTCACAAGCATAAAAAGCATTTGATATGGTATAATACTGGCTACACAAAAAGCAGACCAGAGAAAGGTTTTTTTTTGGTGGTGATATGGTTTCCTATCTTTTGCTTGGATTAATGACTTCTTGCTCAAAAGAACAACGTGGTTTATCTTTCCAAATGCCCTAGTCAGGGTGTTGATTGTCTCTCACATTGTCCTCAAGAGCACCTTTATAACAGTGTTCTGAAAGCAAGGTCCCCAGAGATGTTGGCCATGAGGAAAGTATGCTGAATGTAAGAGCCACCCCCGAATGGGCAGCTGTGGTCTTGTCGAGACATAAAGTAGCAAAGGAGACTGGGTGGTCAATCTGCAGAGTGGAGCATCATTCTGGGTTTATTTTGCTGAAGCCCAAATGGTAGAAATTCAACTTCTGGCCGTGTAAGGAAAATAAACAGAGACAACGGCATTTTCACTCTCCTAAGCAGTTTATCCAGATCAATATGGGAAAGATTGCTGCTTCGCTGTGGCTGATCTGAGCCTTAATTAAGGATTTTGCTCTCCAAGGTTGGTGTGCCAGCCACCTTCATTAGTATTAGGGTATTGAGTTTCTCTTTCAGAAATAGAGACTTAAGACAATATCAGCATGGCAAACACAACTGAGGATGATTTTTTGAAAAAAATCCATAAGCTAGGTTTGTTTAAGTTTTTCTAAAATAGATTTAAGATCTGAGTAAAAATATCCCCATGGTTCTGTTTTGCATTATGAATAGATCACAACATCATAATACAGCAGAGAAGACCCCTTTTAGTCTTGCTCCTTTTTTTTCATTATTTTCCCCTTTTGCCCACTCTACTTCTCTCACTCAGGCTTCAAACCCAGCTCGAGTATCACCTCCTCCAGGAAGCCTTCCTTCACTTTGGCTTCTTTCTGAGATCATTATGGTGGTTGTCTTCTTTTATTTGTTCCATAGAAAACACAATATCGTATGAAATTCTTTGCCTTATGAACTGTACTAATGGCTGGCTGAATAAGAGTCTTTTCTTTCTTGAATCCCTGACTCTTAGCAAAACCCTTAAACCAAGTGGTCCTAAAAGAAAATAAATAAATAAGTAAATAAATAAATAAATAAATAAAAATAAAAAAATAAAGTGGTGCTAAATAAATGTGTAATTACTGAATTTTTAATGCATCTGGTTATTCAAAAAATTACTATTTTGAGCCATTACATACTTTAAAATTAAAATGATCATTCCAAAGACAAATAATATGTATATGTTACTGTCTCTTGCAAATGCATAATTATGAACTGTGGTTCTTCAGTGAGTGAATTAAATGGCCTGTTTGAGAAAGGTGCTTTCTGGAAGTATATCCCTTGGAACTAGTCTTTTAAAAATGAATATGCAGAATCATTTACTTTTTATAGAACAGTATCCCTAGGAATAAGGGAAACCAATATTTCTAGAATCCTCTTATAGGGTTTTCAAATTATCAGTACTTGAAATTTTATCTCAGCCTTTACAAAGATTGCATTAGCATAAAATGTTGTGTTCTTTTGATTTAATATATTCTTTGAAGGGGAAATATTCACCAGAACTAAGAGTTGGGATAGGAAATTATTACCTGCCAGGTGACAAACAGTACTTTACACTGATGAGAAATGTATTTTTTAAAAATGCAAATTACAGAATTTGAGTTGATACTCAACCCTTTTGGGGAAAAAAAAAACTGCAAAATTCAAACTGAATATCCACTATTAAAGTAATAGGACTAGTAATAGCAATTGTAGCAAATTGCAAATCGAAAATTAATGTGTTCTTTTTTTGAATGTTACCTGCATTATTTCATTTTGCCAAATCATGTCTGTGCCATGATTCAGCATGATTAGGGTTCCTGAAACTAGAAAAACATGATTATACTTACTACATATGATTATTTCTTTGGAACACTGGGCTGAGGATGTAGGTAAATAAAATGGTTTTCCTGATTATAGTGAGGCATTTTGTAGACTCTAATTCAGCAAATCTTTGTCTTAGAAGATTCTTCACCTCTTAGACCCATAAGACCCTAGAGAAATGAATCTGTTCTTTACTGGTATGTGGTTGTAGTATTACAGCATTCCAAATACAAACCAAACCCAAAGATGCTATTCCTGCTGATACTATGTTCTCTAAAAAACACAGTAACAAATTAATGTACCAGGAATCCTTTCCCAAATGTTTGCACAACTTATTCATCTCACAGTTCTCCACTGAACACACACATTCAAAATAAGTAGAAATACTTATTTATCAAGAAATGTCACTGAAGGCATGGGACCCTGACTGGTCATCAGGAATACTCAATCCCTAAAGAAACTGTCATTATAAGGAAGGAGTACTTTTGCGCCTAAATAAATTGTATTTGTTGAGAGTGTTACTTTCCTCTGTTCAAAATCCTTCAGTGGATTACCACTGAATATCCTAACTTCTTACTATTGTCTATAAAATCCTACAAAATCTAGTCCCTGCCCCTCATTCTACCTTCCTTGTTCACTATCTTCATCACTCACTCATATCCAACTTACTTTCCTTCCTTCAAATATACTAAGTTCTTTCTCAGCCCAGGACCTTTGAACACATATGTCTGTGTTTCCCTCCAGAGAATGTACTAGCTCCTTCTCTGCCTTCTTATTCTGATTTAAATGTCATCCCTTCAGAAACTGCCATGAACATTTTTCCCACAAACTCTTCCCCCAATTAACCCCCAATTTTCACTTTAGCCTCATACGAACGTCTTCAGTTTTATTACTGTACTAGTAATTTGTTAACATTTGAAATGCTTTTAATACATTGAAGGAGGATCCACCTCCATTAGAATATAAGTTCACTAAGTCTGGATTATAACAATGTTTTCTCCATTACAGTCTCAACGTACCTGGTCCTCAATATATATTTTTGATATTTTCATAAACAGACATATTTTGTTCCCAAGTCAACTTTTTGCGCTGTTTTATCTATCTATTGCTACGCAACCCACCACTCAAAATGTAATGACGTAAAACCACAGTAACAAGAGATAATTTATCATGGTTCCTGTGTGTCAGGAATTTGGGAGTTTGGCTGGATGGTTCTCTTTGGGATCTCTCCTGAGGTTACCATCAGATGACAGCTGGGACCGAGGTCACAGGAAAGCTGTAGTGGGCCTGGAGAGTGTAATTCCAAGGTGGCTCATCCACAGGACTGGCAAGGTTGTGCTGCTGGCTTCTCGCCAGACTTTTAGCTTCCCTCCATGTGGAGCTTCTTGAATGTCCTTGAGGCACAGTGACTGAATTCCTCCAGAGGGAGTAATTCAAGAGATGGGGGCAGAAGCGGCACGCCTTTCATGACCTAGCTTGGGAAATTATACACCATCATTACTATCATATTTTACTGGTCAGCAGGCCAGCTTTGATTCAGTGTGTGAGGAGACTACACAAGACCGTGAGAAAACATTTCCATGAGGAAATGAAGAACTTTTTGAAGGCTGGCTACTACATAGGCCTCAATTTATTTCTGGCTATCAAAGCTCTGATTCTCCTCTCATCTCCTATTTTTTTTTTCCCCCCTAACATCCAATGCCTCCCTTCCTAACCTCTTCCCCATCTGTTCTTTACTCCTTATAATGGACAATTCTGATTCATTTTCTAGACCCTGCTAAACCATCTTCATTTTGTCAGAGTATCAACCAGACCAAAAGGCAATTCATGATTCCGAGCCCCAGGGCAGGAGCTCAGGAAGTAACATCTTCCGAGCCCTTCTCCTTTCTCTCTCTCTCTCTCCCTCTCCTCCGTGTCCATCTCTCTCTCTCCCTCTCTCTCACAGACACACGTGCTCCCCTGACTAGATACGACCTGACTTGTTTGAGGTAGGCAGTTTCAGAGATAGATTTTAAATTTAACTCTAAATGAGAAAAATTATGGGCCAAAATTATGTAACTCCTCAAAAACATACAAGAAATTACTCATGCGTGCATGGCCTAATTATTATAAAGAAGGATTTATTTTCCTTAACAAATTGATTCCTTTCCAAATACATTTCCTTGATCTCTAGCTGGTATTAAATACGCACTTGTAAGTTTTTTAATGGCAAACCTCCTTATTCTCTATCACTTCCTCAAGGAGTGAGACAGCTTATTTTAGCCAGGTTTAAAATTCATTTAAGATTCATGTATGCCGAGTTCTAGACAAAACACTAACCTTTTGGTGTTTGGCCTTAACTTTGTCAAACATAACTTCCTGCTTTAAAGAAAAAAAGTTTTAAATGTTAATTAAAAACACTCAAAGTGTCTTAGTCAAAAAATAGTCCTGAACTTAGACCTGTTCTCGCCTACAAAATGATGAGTTACAGTATGAAGCATATGGATTAAATGTCTCTGCAAATTTAATATGAATTCCAAAATTAGTCAGTATTTGGAAAACATATCTGTGTTTTGATGAATTAACTAGTAAAATGTTTGAGCATAATCTAATATAAATTGCAGTCATATCTAATTCCTCATATAAAAATTGGAAGCATATGCCCAAATTATACTCATAATTTTCCAGATTTTTCACCAGGAGTTCAAAAGTTTAATGGAAGCCAAAGGAAATTTATACTCAGATTAGACAGTTGGTGTTAGTGACAATGACCCAATGTCATTTTCAATCTGAACCATTTAAGTGAACACTGAATACAAACAGAAGTACCAGATTCTTAGGTTATGGGATTGTAGAGATGACTGAAAATATAGAACATTTGGTCTTCTGTGGGAACATGATCTGTAAATCACTATAATTTTCATTAATTTATGATTTATAATTACATTCTTCCAAAAGGTATTTGAATTGGCTCACAATAAAAGATATATGCAATTGGACTCAATTAAGCCAAGAGAAGTAGTGCAAGAACACCTGTTTTCCTAATATTTGAACAAGATTTTTTCAAGCATTGATTAAACAAAGATTGATTATTATCTTACTATGTGCACAGCATAGTATGGGGGGGTAGGATATATAAATAACAAAGCTCCTGCTCTCTCAATTCAGTGACAGTAGAAATATAGATTATGTTTGTACTGCATGTAACTACTTTATATAATAAGATGCCATAGGTTTTATGGGAAGTAATAGAGTTTTAAATAACGATATTCACTCTGGCTGAAAAAGAGAAAATAAAACGAACACATTGCCCCAGAGCTTAGTACAATTTGACATTAGGCTCATTTTTCCTCCGAAACAAATCATTAGAGCTCTGCAGTGATCGGTACCTCCTCTGTGAATAAACATCATTTTTCCAAAAGATGCTCAAGAGAGATTAGAAATCAATATAGATTCATTTTTATCTGCTAATGGGAACTACTGGCCCCACACAGCTGTAAGATGTCAAGATAGAATCAAGGGGTCAGGGACCTTGTCTTCCTATCTACCACCCTTGCTCTTTTATGTACAGGTAATTTTCAAATATTCTTCATTCTTCTGACAGGTACACTAAAGACACTTGAATTATTTACAGTGTTCCTAATGTAAAATGGTATGCATTTAGCAACTGAGCCAAAATCTTTTTGCAAAGAAACCTAGTTTTAAAATACCAGAGCAGTATAGGATTAGTGAATCTCAGCAGAGGTGTAAGAATTAGCCTCACTCAAGGTATTTTAACCAGCACAGGCAGTAGAGGCATAAGCAATGAATTCATGATAGCTAATTCTTCCATCACTATCTTAAATTTCTTCTCATACCTATCTCCTAGTCCTATTTTCCTCCTTCTTCCTTTTAACTCTTTGAATTGTTCTTTGTTCTTTAAGTGGCTGCAATTTCTATAGTACAGGGAAGTTTCTATAAGCCACTGGTTTGACTCTGTAGCATCTACAGAGCACAATATTAATGAGCCCTTCGATACACACTTCATTTGTAGCTTCACTCTTGAACCTCTATCTACTCTCAACCCACTCCTTCTCTCCTTCTCTCCACTTCATTGCTTATTTTCCAATTTTCAGCCTGGTCTTAAATTTAACTCAGAAGATACTTTTCACTTAGGAACACAATCTTGACTCATTTTAGAAGAAAACAAAATGTGACCTCTCCTACCCATGGGTTTGATCCAACCTTAAGGTCCTTACATTCTAACAGTACTGCTATATTGCAACAGTCAACATCATGGAACATTAGAGAAAAAAGTCACAGTTCATGTGGATACATGTGGGATGAGATTAGGGAAAATATCAGCTCATTTATACTTTTCTTCAGGAAAAAAAACAAACAAACAACTACTTTGAATTACAACCCAAATTACGAATAAGGATAAAAATAATGTGAACATTCTCATTTGCACTGCAGTTGTGACTTTAATAAACTACTCTGTCTATTAAAAACCATTCTGACTCTATCTGATGTAATGTCAGCCAAGGATAATCTTGAGATTTGCCCATCTCTTATTTACTATTTTAATTTTGCTCAAGACATTTTATGTTTCTTGGCAAGCAAAGGATAATTTTGGAGGGAAAAGTATTATAGAGTTTTATTTGTTAAAAAGGGAACAAAGCTTCATGTATGAAAATGGCATAGAACCCACCCTCAAAATGAATACATTGGTAGGATGTTAAGGATTTTTTACATCAGCTGTTGGTTTTGTGTTGTTCTTATTATTTTACATTTTTTATTTTACCTCTTCTTCCTACCTGCCTAGACATTTTTATGTTATTTTTTTAAAAAAATTTATTTATTGGGGCACCTGAATGGCTCAGTCCTTAAGTGTCTGCCTTCGGCTCAGGTCATGATCCCAGGGTCCTGGGATAGAGCCCCACATCAGGCTCCCTGCTCCGCAGGAAGCCTGCTTCTCCCTCTCCTGCTCCCTCTGCTTGTGTTCCCTCTTTCACTGTGTCTCTCTCTGTCAAATAAATAAATAAAATCTTAAAAAAATAAAAAATAAAAAAAATTTATTGATTGATTTGAGAGAGACGGAGAGCCCACAAGTTGGCGGGGGGGGCAGGGCAGAGGGAGAAGCCGACTCCTCACGGAGCAAGGAGCCCTATGCAGGGCTCATCCCAGGACTCTGGGATCATGACCTGACCCAGAGGCAGAAGCTTAACTGACTGAGCCACCCAGGCAACCCTAGACATTTTTACATTATTACAAACACTTTAAAACTAACATTATAATAGGAAATTATAATTACCTATTTTTGTACAAGGAAATGTGTTATTTTCATTTAAATTCCTAACACGGCTTCCCTCAAACTGTTCTAAATCGTCAATAACAATGGTCTGTTAATGAACACCATCACCACAAATGCCCAACACTATTTTTTAGAATTTAATTTTATTTAATTTTTTTAATTTTTTTTATCTCAATTTTTTTAAAGATTTTATTTACTAATTGGAGAGAGACAGAGAGTGCGCACAAGCACAGGGAGAGGAAGAAGCAGACTCCCTGCTGAGCTGGGAGCCTGACATGGGGCTTGATCCCAGGACCTGGAGATCATTACCTAAGCCGAAGGCAGATGCTTAATCATCTGAGCCATCCAGGCGCCCCTATCCCAATAATTTTGTAAAAGGATCTTTGTATTTCATATGTAATACAAGAATTTTATTCATATTTCCAGTGATGTTATCAAAAAATACCTATTTACCCACACATACTGTAGGTAAAAAACCTATAAGGGAAGATAAGGACCGAATCTTCCATCCTTCAACGGAGTCTACTTAACAGTGCCAGAAACCTACTGTTGTCTATTCAAGTGTCTTCACTTGAGTAACCAGTACATCTTCATTAAGTACTTATTATAAGTGTCACACTTCATCTGCTATCAATTAAAGTTGGTAGAGACAAAGGAGCTGCCTTGATTTCCCCATGGTCATATTGATTCTAATTTTATGGTGCCACGACATAATCTTCCCACCATATTCTTGCCTAAAATTAGGTGACAGAAAATCAGAGGACAACAGAAGTACTAAAGGCCAATCTTAGGATTTTCCTCACTTGATTCCTAACTTGTCCCCATTTCATACTCATTTCCACCAGGTATTCAGTACCTGCCTCCATAGTCTACTTACAATCCTATTAGATTTGTCTTTTTGTACTCTTTTTTATCTTAGCACCCCTGCTTTGGTGGATTTGAACTCTTAGTAATTCTCTGATATTCTTGTTCCAGACAAACTTGGCAGAGTATCCGGTTCCATTTTCCCCCCTTTGGCCTCAACTATTGTCTCTAGTTTACAAATGTATTTTGATCACTGTCGAAGGCAGACACCACTGTAGGTGATCAGTTAGTGTATTCTATACATCCAAGTTGGTTCAGAAAGCCTGGCAGATCCCTGTGTATTTTTATAAAATTGTATGTACTTGGTCCAATTCAAATGCTGTCATTCTTCATTTATTCAATCTGGATCTCCCTAATGACATCACTGAAGGTGAAGCTGTTAGCAAACTATACTGTCCCTCTCATCTTAATGATGGAGAGAATTATATGGGGCTCCCTTACCCTTTTATTGAAAATAACTAAAACTAATGGAGGTTATTGAAAAATCTGAGAACTAGTTAAATTAATAGAAAGAAATTACATTTAATTGGAATGTAACTGGACACTACTAAAACTGGATAAAATCCAATTGAAAATGGATAGGTTAATGCCTGAATTTAGATTTATATTAAAAACAGTCAATGCTTAAAGCAGACCATCATCCCATAGAGGTACCCTCACCACTCTCCAGATCTATATAAATGTTTCCAATAAATATATTTAGAAGAGGAAAGGGTACCTTTATTTTTTTGATCGGTGAAGTACTAATTTTATTTTATTATTTTTTATTATGTTAGTCACCATACATTACATCATTAGTTTTTGATGTAGTGTTCCATGATTCATTGTTTGCGTATAACACCCAGTGCTCCATGCAATACGAGCCCTCCTTAATACCCACCACCAGGCCAACCCATTCCCCCAACCCCCTCCCCTCTAGAACCCTCAGTTTGTTTCTCAGAGTCCATCGTCTCTCGTGGTTCGTCTCCCTCTGATTTCCCCCTCCCTTAATTTTTCCCTTCCTTCTAATGTCCTCCCTGCTATTCCTGATGTTCCACAAATAAGTGAAACCATATGATAATTGACTTTCTCCACTTGACTTATTTCACTTAGCATAATAACTTTAAATTGATTAAAAGTTTAGATCAGGTTGAATACATCCAAAATATTTTAAGAGGCAAATTTCTATATGACGGGAAAAATAAAAAAAAAATTCTGAATGATTCATAGTTATAAACATTTGTCTTCAAAGTATTCCAACCCCTTAAAGGGCAAAACTCTTAAAGTAGGCCGTGCTTAAAATTACAATATCTTCACCTACTTTTCATCTTCCTTCTCATTCTTTTTTTTTTTTGCCACCAGAGATGAAATTTAATTTCCAGAATTCTAGAATTTTCCTTATCCCATAAAATCTGAATCTCTCCCTATAGGCTTAATTAAATTAACAGTTATTTGATCAAAGCAAGTAAGTCTAAGATAATTAAATCTCACAGAGTCTGTAGTCTTATGGATTTAAAAGAGCGTAAGCTGAGATGTCAGAAATCATGTTTTGTATCTTGGGTTTGTTATAATACAGTTGTGTAATATTGGGTGGTTTATATCTTGTATGTCCTTGCTTAAAGTCTGAAATAAAAGGTATGCTTTCTTCCAAGGTCAATGATGAGGAATATTCCATGAAATCTTATATTAGACCTAACCTAATGCCTTGCATGTAGGGGACATGTCTTTAGTATCTCCTACTTTCTCTTCATCTGAATTAGAACCAAATGTGTGTGTATGTCTTCCTTCTGTAGTGCCACTTACATCTATCCAAATGGCAAGGGTAGTAAGAATGCTTTATGATCATGTAAACCTTCCTGACAAAAGTGGGGAATCTTCTCTGCCTTGAGATATGCGTAGGACAGTAAGTCAAGCAGAGAATAACTCCTCATGGAATAATGACATGCATAATGGCATACGTATCAATATTGAGCTAGTGGCATAATGTGCATTTTTAGCTTTCACATTATTTTCTTTTTAAAAGCTGTTGTCTTAGTAAAGTTACCATTGAAAGCAAAGCCTAAGACAGGACCCTGGGTTCATACAGTTTATTTTTATTTTAGAGGTGATCACAAGAACTCAGAATGAGGTTGTATGGAGAGTCAGACCAGGACAGAGGGAAAGCTAAGAAAGTGGATGTTAATAAGCTGTTGGGCACTTTGAACAACTGAATTCATTCTTGCTGGGTGTCCTCTGAAAAACTGCAGAGGAGTAATAAGAATTTTCCCTCCAAATTAATCCACCAAACCTTGGAAACCAAAGCCTGGACTCCACTGGTTGAGGGATGCCCCTGGGGAATTAAATTTCTTATATTTTCAGACTTCACCTGCTCAAGAACTGAGTAAGTTTCCATAGTTTTAGAGAAAGATGTAAGGCAGCAAAGCTGAGACCTGCCAGGTGCCTAGGTGACATATTAATAATAGCTCTCTTCCTGCTGCAGGCCCCCTTTGCAATGTAAATATAGGCAGCCGAGGAGGAGGTAAATAGCTTTTCCTAAATCTGCTGGGTTTTTACTGCCTTTTACTCAAAATAATCCTTACACAAAAGTGGCCAATTTGGGGGTAGATATTCTGCATCCCCTTCACTAGTAAGCAAAGAGATGAATTGCCAAATAATTAGAGGTCAACTTCTTAAATCATATGCTAACTGTGACTCCCTTCATATGGGACATGTACTCTTCAGTTTGCCACAAGTCCCAAATGGCCCACTGTACTCTTGCATGATACCTGCTTGAACTTGTTGCCATCTGAGTTTGTAATCCCAAACAAGATATTAAAGGATATGGTACATTGGAAGGAATGGTATGTACACTAGATCTGGAGAGAGAGACAGGGAGACAGAGAGACAGAAATACAACACAGAGACAAAGACACAGAGAGATATGGAGACCAACTAGTTGTTTTAGGCAAACTTTAGCCCAAAGCCCTAAAACAATCAATATATATCCACTGACACCATTGATAGCAGTCTCAGAGTTTGGAAAAGACCCTCTGCCTCCAAATCCACATGCCAACAGATTTAAATATGGAACTACTTCTTTTCCAGAGAAACCTAATTCATTGCAGAACACACCCACTGGAGTCTCACTAAACAGGGAAGTTTGCATTTCTCAACTAGATCATAAATCTTTTCTAAGCTGATGCATGCCCCTGTAAGTGCTGCTCAAAATTGTTTTAATTTTTATTACTCATTTGAACTCATCTCATGAGAGACCTTTTATCTCTCACTGCCCTCTGCTTATGAGACTGTTGTCTCACATCTGATAGTTAGCTTACAAAGGAGTTTGACTCTTTAGTGGATTTTATAATGGAAATATCTTACTTGGTACTTATTATGATATAAAAAACATTTCTAGCAATATCATTAAAGCCAAATCACATAAAGGTTGTTTTTAAAATAATATACAGCCTCTAGGAAATAGTCTTATAATTAGTTGTATATGAATATACATATACATAATTTCTATACTAATTCTATAAAATTTAAATGGCACTGGTTTATTGTAAACAAAATGCAGAGCAAAGTTTATCTCCCAATTTACCTGAGTATTAAAAAATTCTATTACTGTGGTTACCTGAAGCCTTGTATACATCATCAAAATATTTTCCCCTTTCATAAGGCAATTATAGAGTATCTTTGAAGACAAATGCATAAGATAGCTTTTTTAAAAAAAATGTTCTACCTCTTCTATCAGCTACTAGAGTGAAAGTAAACACTAATACACTCACACAAAGACTGTACTTTATAAATCATATATATTTAAAATTGAAAAAAAATGCCTATTACATTTATTCTGAAATGTGTTACTTTACAACATACAAGACTTTGTTCTCTCTTTTAACTTCATCTTTCATAGTGTTAGGTGTTTACTTCTGAGTTATAAGTTCAAATCTGTTGACGTGTCTTTTTTATAAAATGCTTAGGTTGGTGCTGCATAGGCAACATGAATTATTTTTCAAACTTGGATATTTCCTCTAATTTACTGCTACTGGAACCAACGTCACAAAGAAATGGATTAAAGTTCTATTAGAGGAGAAACTTCTTTGTTGATATGTGTCTGTCTTATTCACTAGTGCGCTATACTGCCTAACACAGTGTTTTGAACACAATAGCTCTCTATATAGAGAGAGTCATAAGTTATATATATATATAATCAGTACTTACAAAGAATTAGAAGAGTAATGCTAGTTTTGTTTAGTACATGGGATAAAATTTGGCATTGAATTCTTAGAACTGAGGTCTGTTAGTAGTAACACAAATATAGAACTCTTTATGATATTATGGTAAGTTCAGCCTATAAAAGTATGTTTTTATCTTAAAGCTATTGCTGTTATAACCAAATCTTCCACAACACACTTCCAGTACTGATTTTCCCATAAAATCTTTATGGATTCCCAGATTAAATGCTATCCCTCTTTTCTACATGACTCCAACTTGAAACAACACAACTCATCCAGAAGCCCACTAAGACTACAGAATTTTTCTTATAATCTGTGCTAGGTACTAAGCCCATTCAATATACTAATTATAACATTTCAGATAATAAAAGAAACCAAAAAATGGTAACACATTCACTATCATTCAACTAAAAGCCTACTATAATGTTTGTTGAAAACAGATGCGGTCTCTTGGACTGCAAATTTTTACTTTATTTCTTCTACTCCCTTACTATTTAAGAGCTCTATAATCTAATAATTTTGAATAGTAATGCAAAACTAATTCTTTTGAGAAAGTCTGGTAAGATTAAAAAAAAGGTAAAATTCCTACTATATCATATATATTTTCTCTCTCTCTCTCACACATACACACATATACACACGCACCTCACCACTATCACAATCACCACCTTGAGTATTCATTGTGATCATCAGTTATTTCTCTTCAATTTTTTATATGTAACTTACTAACAGTCTAACCTTTGTTCCCTTATCTACAGTAATGTATGTGTGTAACAGAGAGGGTAAGAGTATTGTTCCATCATTTTTTATGAGAAGTAAATAATCTACCACATAATACATTTTAAAAATTATCATTATTAATTATAACATAGACTTTTACTATAAGGAGATTGGGTATTTTTTCCATCAAGTTTTCTACCTACAAAACATTGTGAAGATTTTTTTCATATCTTCATATGGGCTTATAATTTTAACCAGACCTTTCTTGATGGGTTTTTATATAGGCTCCAATTTTTGGCTGTCATAATTTTTGCTAAGATGAATAATCCTAGAAATAAATGTCTGTAACTATTTTGTATTTTTTTTTCTTTTGGGATGTTTTTTGAGCTGATACATAGTGCTAAACTACTAAAAAGAAATGTGCCATAACCTCCCCCCAAAAGTATGGAAACATACTTCTCCCTATAGGTAATATAATGTGATACTATTTTTTTTTAATTATAGTTAAGGATTAGAATCTTTCTATAGAATTCATCACTTTAAAATTTTCTAAATAGTTTAAAAATATTTTGGGGACATTTCTGTGTGTGAGAGAGAGAAAGAAAAAAGAAAGAGAAAGAATAAGTGGATGAGATTTTATTGAGTACTCAAATTTTTGAATGATTATAGCCATATTAGTAATTATGATAGCAACAGCAGTAGGGCTAAGAGCTGTGGTGTTTAGTGCTGGTGGTAAAAGTAACAGTAATAGGTAATAAGAACTGACATTTACTCAGAGCTCGCCATGAGCTAAAATCTTCAAACACATTAGTTCCTTTAATGCCCACAGAATCCTATGTGACAGGTACTATATTTATGCCAATTAAAAAAAAAAAAACCTAAACTGATTCTGAGGCTTATTCAAGTAACTTCATTAAAGTCAGGATTCTAACCCAGGCAGTATGACGAAACCCTTCTCTCTAAAGAATGCATACTATAGCTTGTGGATCTACCAACCTTGTTATTTATATAGAAAATGTAACTTCCTAATTGTTCTGTTTAAAATTTTAGTGATTTTAACGTACAGAAGTGTTTTTTAATTTTTTAACTTTTTTTCAGAAATTGTGTTTTTTTTTGTTTTGTTTTGTTTTTTAATTTAAATGCAAGGTTTAGGTATCATTCTGCATTAGAATTATCCCCCAGCTAATCAGTTCTTTCAGGAAATTTTTTGTTTGCCTTTCGATTTTTAACACTTCTGAATATAAATATGAATATATATATATATACACACACACACATATATATACTATATATATGAGCAGGGGGTAGTTATTTTATGTGAACAACAGGCATTTACAGTTTTTACTTTATTTCTAGATGGTCTACTTTATTCAGTTTTCCCCTATTAATTCTGGAGACTATCTTTAGATTAATCTTCATGATATCTCCCTCAAGAACTTATAATGTTCCCTTTTGCTTCTACCTAATTTGCAGGATCTATCACAGTTTGATTTCCATCTTCTGACCCTTGTTTATATTCTCTATGGAGCACGTACTGTTGGTATGTCTGATATTCCCGCAGTGTTCACCAGGAACGGTTATGCATCCCCAATGGCTCCCAAAGCAAGCACATGCAGCTTTTCTAAAGGGGCTTCCTCTGTCCGTACTTACACAACCCTGTAGTTAGCAAACCACAGGGAACGGCCGGGTTTGGAGACTCCACACCAGGTCAGGTGCCAGAGATAGAAATGCTCGGTCACAGGCTCCGTGAGCAAGGAGTGGGGCCAGAGACCGGGAAGACGGGAGTGATTGACTGCTTTTCTCTGGGGGCGCACTGAGGAGCAGGACCCCGAGTTCTTGGCTCCACCAGGGAAGAAACTGGGAGGCCGCCATTTTCACTCTCGACCTCCAAAGCTGTACAGAAAACTTGCACAGCAAAAGAAATAGTCCACAAAACAAAAGACAACCAACAGAATGGGAGAAGATATTTGCAAATGACATAGCAGATAAAGGGCTAGTATCCAAAATCTATAAAGAACTTATCAAACTCAACACCCAAAGAACAAATAATCCAATCAAGAAATGGGCAGAAGACATGAACAGGCATTTTTCCAAAGAAGATATTCAATGGCCAACAGACACATGGAAAAGTGCTCAACATCGCTGGCATCAGGGAAATCCAAATCAAAACCTCAATGAGATACCACCTCACACCAGTCAGAATGGCTAAAATTAACAAATCAGGAAACGACAGATGTTGGCGGGGACGCGGAGAAAGGGGAACCCTCCTACACTGTTGGTGGGAATGCAAGCTGGTGCAACCACTCTGGAAAACAGTATGGAGGTTCCTCAAACAGTTGAAAATAGAGCTACCCTACGATCCAGCAATTGCACTACTGGGTATTTACCCCAAAGATACAAATGTAGGGATCCGGAGGGGTACGTGCACCCTGATGTTTATAGCAGCAATGTCCACAATAGCCAAACTGTGGAAAGAGCCAAGATGTCCATCGACAGATGAATGGATACAGAAGAGGTGGTATATATATATACCATGGAATATTATGCAGCCATCAAAAGGAATGAGATCTTGCCATTTGCAACGACATGGATGGAACTGGAGGGTGTTATGCTGAGCGGAGAAAGACATGTATCATATGGCCTCACCTATATGAAGAATTCTTAATCTCAGGAAACAAACAGGGTTGCTAGAGTTGGGGGGGGTGGGAGCAATCGGGTAGCTGGGTGATAGACATTGGGGAGGGTATGTGCTATGGTGAGCGCTGTGAATTGTGCAAGACTGTTGAATCGCAGATCTGTACCTCTGAAACAAATAATGCAATATATTTTAAGAAAAAAAAAAGAAAAAGAAGATAGCAGGAGGGGAAGAATGAAGGCGGGGATTCAGAGGGGGAGACGAACCATGAGAGACGATGGACTCTGAAAAACAGAGGGTTCTAGAGGGGAGGGGGTGAAAGGCTGGGTTAGCCTGGTGATGGGTATTAAAGAGGGCACGTTCTGCGTGGAGCACTGGGTGTTATGCACAAACAATGAATCATGGAACACTACATCAAAAACTGATGATGTAATCTATGGTGATTAACATAACAATAAAAAATTTAAAAAAAACCACACACACAGAGCAGGAAAAGCTCTTTACTTCCTTCTCAACCGCCTAAAAAGAATTTAGATAGAGGACCTGCTCCAGGATGAGAGCTATCATCATAGATAACTACATTATAATATGAACTAGGTATCATAGACAGGGAGGAGTCTAGCAAGTCCTTTATATCCCATGGTTTCGGAATGTCCCAGCAAACAGGTGTTTACCAATCATTTACTATTCCATATTCCTGTCAATCGCATCCTTTCCCTTTGAAGTCCCAAACCCCTACCCCTTCTCCTTAGTTCAGAATGACATATATACCTCATTTTACCTGTCTTTGGAATTTCATGTCTGTGTGGATTCCTTGTACGTATGAAATTAAATTTGATTTTCTCCTGTTAATCTGTCTCATGTCAATCTGATTCTTAGTCCAGCTAGAAAGATATTACAGAGGAAATTCTTCCTCTCCAGCAACATAAAACAGATTAACAGGAAAAAACTGAAAGTATAGTAACATGTATATCTCCTATAGTCATGAGAGATATGCAGGAAAACTGAGTAACTCCCTGAAACAGCCCAAGCCATCACCTTAAATACCATGTGCAGAGCAAGATAAGAGGTTGGGGGTGTGGTCATTTATGGGAGATTTCCAGGAAAAGCACAGTAAACAAGGGTATGGTTGTTATGCAGATTTAAGTCAGGTCTTCTCCATTGCTAAGTGTTTATAGTTTGACTCACCTCCTCTTCCTGTTACAGCTAGGGAGATACCCTTACAAATGAGTATTTCCCTTATACTCATACGAATTTCTTATAGAAGGATAACTTCTGCTTCCTTTCAAAATTCTCTTCTGTCTGCAGTTTCTTAAATATAACCAGCTTAATATAATCCTTAAACCAAAAAGCATATCTTGGGGCACCTGGGTGGCTCAGTTGGTTCATCGACTGCCTTCGGCTCAGGTCATGATCCTGGAGTCCCAGGATCGAGTCCCGCATCGGGCTCCCTGCTCAGCAGGGAGTCTGCTTCTCCCTCTGACCCTCCCCCCTCTCATGTGCTCTCTCTCTCTCACTGTCTCTCAAATAAATAAATAAAATCTAAAAAAAAAAAAGCATATCTTGGTGTGGGAAATTCTTCCCCCTTCACTGTAATTTCACATCTGTTTTTTTTATCCTTATTCTTTTCTAAAGTAATTAAGTAATCTTTGAAAAGATGCTCTTTAATGTCTGCATAGTATTCCTTCTATTGAAAATGTATTAATTTGTTGAACTAATTAGACACTGTTGGACATTTAAGATTGTTCCCAATTTTTCATTAATAAAAAAACACTGATAAATACCCTTGTAAAATACATAGATTTACATAGCTATGATCAGTTTTTCAGAAGAGTTGTTCTTTCTTTTGAGGGTTGACTGTGACAGTAATTTTTAATCTTGAATCACAAAAGCAATATACCATAATAATGATATTAAGAAAACAGCAATCATTCTAACAGAGCTCTTATTAATTTTGTATATTATCTTCTAGACTTTCTGCTTCTTCATGGCTATGCTGCTGAAGAAAACTATTTTAACATGAGTTTTTCATTTAACATTTTCTCTTTTGTAGTTCCAGTGTTGCAAGAGGTACTTGTTTATTATTATTATTAATGCATGCATCCTATCCAATCAAGTGTATAGGCCATGACTGACTACTAAAGGGGAGCAGAATTTGCTACTCCAAAATATGTCTCTTTGGCATAAGGATTATCTTGGTTACTTTTAAGAAAGTGAAAATACAGTAGAAGCTCTGAAAAATGAGTAAAAGTTATACTTTTGTAAGAGACATTACATTTATAAAGGAAATATGCATTTATAAGGCTGTTTTCCTCACTACACCAGGAAGAGAAGGAATATTTTAAATCAGAAGAAACTCTTATCAATGAAGAAGACAAATCTGCGTAACATCCATGCCTTGTTTACTGTACATTTTCTGATAACCTCCCATAACTGGCTCTCCTCACCCCCAACATCTTCTGGTTTTGGATGGAGATGGTATTTAAGTTGGTGGCTTGCACCATTCCTGGAAGTTTCTTAGTTTTTCTGGGTATCTTCCATGCATACTGAAGGTATACATGTTATTAAACTTTTGTCTGCTTTTTTCTTTCTTTCTTTCCTGTTAATCTGCCTTTCTATTACAGGGGAGGTCTCAGCCAAGAACCTAGAAGGGTAGAGGGAAAATTATTTTTTCTCCCCCACCCCCACACAACTGTTCTTCCTTTTGTAAGGTATTTAAACTTCTTCCAATATTTCATTATTATAAATAACCACTTCCTTGAATGCTTTTCAGGATTAATCACTGGTTTTCTGTTAAAAGATTCAATCATTATAAAAAAAAAAAATCCAAGTTACAGAAGGGTTAAGAAGTGGGAAGAGTTTTTTAACTGTTCACTCTTGAGCTGCTGGATGCAGTTTTTGTTGGCATCATACTCAAATTCCTTCTAAAGACAGGTGACAGTGACACTATATTTCATCAACATGACCTGAGCAGCTTGATTTAACTTTATATTGGATATTGGACTAACATTGTCCAGGAAAATCATTTGTCCTTCTCAGTGGGGAGGGACACAGACCAGTGAATGCATTTATTTTTATCCTTTACCATACAATGGCATATCCCTGCTCAGCTGTTGACTCAGAAGTATTTGCTATGTGTACTGGGACAGCCAATAAAACAACCAGAGTCTGTTATTTATCTTGATTTAAAAGGGAGATGCTATTTCTAGGCTAAACCTGAAATGTCACTTTTGCTATAGTCTTTTTATCCTAAAGTCAAACCTTTTCCAAAGTGGTTATTTAAATGACAAGAAAGTTGACTAAAGTTTATTGGCCATTTGAATTCCTTGATAGTGTTAGGCAATTTACATAAAATAATTTAGTTGTAACACCAAAGTCATGAGATATGTGTCACAAACACCTTTTAACCAAGAAGAAAGTTGTGTCTCTGAGATTCTGTCAGCCATACAGCTACTAAGTGCAGAATGAGAATTTAAATCCATTTTAATTCCTTCAATAAATATTTATATAAAATGTCTGAGACATCATAAACATCCCTGTAAGGGCATAAGATAAAAAGGTGATTTTTATATTTCTTTGTGATTTTATACTTGAAGCATCTCTACCACATTGGTGCTTATTTGAAAGTGGGTAATAAAGGTGCTTCTCCAACATTTTTTTCTAAATTGAATCCAGTATGATGGTTTGGGAGAAATGATAATGCCTGAAATCTGAAATTAAGAACACATAGCATTTACTGATCCTGAATATGAGACAGACACTGTGTACCTGCTGTACAAGAACTTTGCACATAATGCCTGATTACTTAAAATATAATTTAGGCCTTTTTTTTTTCAATAATTCAGCCTAAATATATGGGAGTGGATATTCAGAGAAAGAAATGTGAGGCTTCCTGAATAAGTAGCTCAAAAATAATCCCTTTCATTCAATCCCGACTCCCTTCACAACAAGGAGGTAGAGAAGCTTTATCCTTTGCCAGAGACTGCAATTCATTTTAGCATAGATATTCTTTGTGATTGGAGACTACATCCTCATACTGATAATTCTTTAACTTTCATTTATTTTGTATTCAGTCCTTATTTACTGATGATGGCAGATGATAAGCCCAATATTTGTGTCTCGATTCAGATCAAATGGGGCTGAGGGATAACTTTCAAATGTAGGTTGGATGGCAGAAATATCACCCCATGATTAAAAGATGTAGAGGGCAAGACAAAACTCTCCCCATGAATGTATGGACGTTTGGTTTCTCTGTTTATGTTAGATCAGGGAGAGTAACCCACTGTAGATTGTTTTTGGGTTTGTTTAAATGCACAAAATGCACAAAGAAGAAAACAAACAATAAAAAAAAGTAAGAGGTAAGCTTCACTGGATAAACAGGAACATAAATCACACTGGAGTAAGTGAGGGTACCTTCTATCAAGGGAAGGCAAAGGCTCTTCGAAACCCTATCAGTACCTTCCTTTAGAAGGTAGGCCAATAATTACATTGTCTGAGTAAAAGGGTATGACCTAAACTTTTAAATGTTAAGATATTAAAATAATATGTCTACAGCTTATTGAGAAGGACAGAGGACAGTGGTTCTGTATCCACAGAATAGAAAAGGCCTGTACCAGTCTCGGGCCAGCCCTCTTGGTTTCAAGTGCACCCTGGAGATCAGTTCTTCTTGGAAATGCACGTAACTGAACTCAGATAATGTTGAAAGTAAGATACAAAATTTAAAGTGAGGGTGTGTGATTCCTCTAAAATAACAAAACAAAAAAAACAAAAGAAACCAGAGTAGATTGGTCAAAACTCTGGACCAGCAAAGAATTATGATCATAATGGATCAGAACTCGTCAAGTCACAGGGTTGGGGGGTAAAATAGCTACTGGGGAAAGGAGAGTACTCCTGGAAGTGATAAAAAATACTTGAAGTGCAGCACATATAATGTGTCAATTATTTTAAAAATAGGAGATTTGAAGAAAGCCAATGTGATTATACTTGCTATCATCAGTTTGGGAGGGTGCACTTGCTTGCAAATGGCTCTTACTTTGTTCCAACTATTTCTAGAACTTCCCTCTGAGACGAGTTTCATTACTTTTTACTTCAAATTTGTAGGACCCAGCTTGATCATTTATCAGTTCCACAGACGTGGCACCCCATGGCTAGTCTTTATTTCCAAAAGTCATGTCATCCTCAGGGAACTAAAACTCTTTCTCCCCAAACACTCAAAATAATAGACTGCAGTCTCTAAAGTGAATTGGTCTTCATTTTGTCCTTCACAAATAAACCAATTAGATTGTTTAGATACAATCTAGTGCATAAGATAAATGTTATTTATTATCATTATTACAAGACTTTCAAATCCTGGATCCTTACAAGCAAAGTTCTTGAAAACAAAAGGATATAATATATTTTGGGTGCCTATTATGCATTATATACTATGCTACAGCATTCACTTAAGTCATTTGAAAATTATTATTCCTATCCCGACCTAGCACAGTTGCATGAAATAAGTATTATCTACAGATTAAATAGGTAAAACAATGTAAACGAAGTCACATAGCAATGGGTAACACAGGACTGAGTCCTTCTGTTTGTAAATCCCATCTTCTCCCACCAAATCACACTGTCCTATGGATTATTATCATTTACATCTGGCACATATTTAGTATGTTTTAGGTACTTATTTTACTTAGCATTAGGTAGCAGGAGAAGTAGAAATATTTGAAATCTCCATCTTTAGTCTTAACTTCACTAAAACAGCCCTTTGGATGACGGTCATGTTAAATTCATTTCAAAAACTACCAAAAGATTCATTTGCTGAATTACCAAAAAAAAAAAAAAAAAAAAACCTACCACATTTCATAGTTCTCAAGAAGGAGAATTAACTTTTAGTTTTCCCAGGATATTTAAAATATGCAAAATCTAGTGTACAAGACAGATGACAATCTGAAAATGCTCTTCTAATTCCAAGATATAGTATTAAAACTTTCTGAATTAGAATTCATCCAGTAGAGGCTATTCTGCTGGAATCATTCCATAGTTTATCAGTGAACAGGCAAATTATTTGTGAAATTCAGAGAATGTACGAATCTCAACATTTATCCCTAAGCTTTCTGTGTATGTGTATATGCACATGCGCAGGTGTATGTGCACCTAAAATGAAATAAAACAAATGAATAAGGAATAAGTCTCTTTCCTCTTCACAAAATTCTAAAGAAATAGAATTCTTTAACTTCTCTGGCAATTACTAGACCTTAGTTCTTCTGGCTGGGTTGTAGGGTAGAGAGAAGAGTAGCAGAATCTGAGAAGAACTGAATTTTTCTTCCTAAGAATGAAATAGAGAAATAATTGAGTACTAAGAAAATAAGAGAAGCAAGGGGGGTGGTATGAGAACCAAGAGGATTATTATAAAGTCTTTACGTATTCAGTCTTTATGTATTCCCCATATGCTGTCATTTCAAGAGAATTTACCATAAAAACCTATGCTGATATCTAAATATAGTCAAATTCAAACAATTTTGTTCGTACCCTGAGCTAAGAGAAGATTTTAGGCAGCAGTAAACTATCCATTTTAATTCAGGGTACAGGCTACCTCTCTGGAAATTCTAAAAGGGACCTATGGAACATCTCTTCAAATATACAATTATTTTCACCCATCCTTTATCAGACAAAGATGCTAAAATCCAATGATATGTCTATAAACACAAAGCATTTTCATGTTCTGTGACCCAGATCCACATTTGGCATTAACTCTTGGTCCAGTTCCACTAACAACACACTTTCTTTTCAATGCTCCATTGCAGATGATCAATATAATAGTACCTTGGTTTGCCAATGACAGACAAAATTCAGTAAAGAATCATAAGAGAATAATAGAGTGTTTTAGTCAGATTGGTGATGGAGCCTTTTTTTTCTTTAGTGAAGCTAGTCCGTAGTCATTTTTACATTGATTTAACCAGACCTTTGTCCTAATAGAGTCTAAATGAACCAAACTCTATTGCCCTCTATATAAATGTATCAATGCTCTGTATTAATGTATCCTTGAGATGTCAAAAAGTAAACAGATGGATATTTACAAAGGGCACTCAAATATGAACATCAGATACATGAACTGTAACTCTTTCTATGTTCTTGGCTTGTTACTATTAATACAAGGACTCCAGGGATCAAGGAATTTCAAACTTGTGGAGTAATACTCATAGATCATTCCATGAACCTGGCAATAGTTCTCTAAAGAAAAGTATTATAGAGAAGCAAATTTTAATGTGTAAGTTAACAGAGGTCAAAATTATAGAAGTACTCTCTCCACCCTTATTGACATTTTCAAGTTTTATTTGATAAGTATGGGAAGAACAAATCCTATAAACTAGAGTAAAACACACATTTCTCCAACATATCCTATAATACAAAGAGCAATTAAAGTCTGACCAATTACATAAGTTCAGTCCCACTGGGGACTCACTCAAGAAAGGGAAATGCACATAGAAATTGTCCTTCCAAAGTACATGGAGATGCAGTACATTTCCTGGGATTCCTATCCTTATTAGTTAAACATTGTATCTGATGGTAGATTTGCATGACTTCAGAGAAAACAGAGGTAGGAACCCATCAAAAGCAGAAAACCCTTCAAAGGGGCAACCTGGGCTGAGAGCATGGAGCTGTCCATGCTGTAGTATTAACAAGCCTAAGAACATAGAAAGAGTTACACTTCATTTAATCATCTTAAATGATTGCATTTGTCAACCATGTATCTGGTATAAATTGTTTACTGTATACAAAGTACCATATGAGATCCATGGAATACAAGTCATTGCTGCAGCCCCTAAGAGCTCACAGGAGGTATATACATTAATAAATATTGTACTAACATGGAGATACTGCAAATTCATGTATCTGCCACAATGATAATGTCAAGTGTATGGGAATGGGTAGGGTATATTCACCTTCTTTGGGGTGTCACTGGAGGCTTTATGAGCAGAAATGATACTTCAGTTGGGACTTGAAGATATATGAAATTTTACCATAAAACCGCTGAGAGAAAGTCTTTCTGGGAAAAGAAAACATGTGCAAACAGTATGGTATGTTCAGAGTTTATATGTTAAGTGACATATAAATAGTTTGATATCCTTAGAGGAAGACATACGTCTGGGAGAAGCTTTAGAGGACATAAGTAGGAGAAGCGGAGCAAGATGGCGGAGGAGGAGGAGACCTGGATTTCATCTGGTCTCAGGAATTCAGCTGAATAGAGATCAAACCATTCTGAACACCTAGGAACTCAACAGGAGATCAAAGATAAGAACAGTAACAACACTCTGAACAGAGAAGCGACCATGTTCTGGAAGGTAGGACGTGCAGAGAAGTGAATCCGAGGCGATATTCGGGAGGATAGATGGCGGGGGAGGGGGCCTCCGTCAGCCGCTTCTGGCAAGTGCTAGAGCCGCGGAGCACAAAATCGTAACTTTTAGAAGTCGGCTCCACTGAGGGACGTCGCTACAGGGGCTAAGCGGGGGGTGGAACCCTCGCGGGACAGTGTGGTCTCAGAACCCTCGGGGTCACAGAAAGACCGGGGGTGCCTGAGTGTGGCAGAGCTCCCAGGTATCGGAGCGGGGAAGCTGGCTGCAGAGACAGAGCCGAGGCGCGGGCTCTCAGCTCGGGGTGGCCATAAACTGTGATCAGCAGCCCACTCGGGCCACTGCGCCTCCAGCAGGGACCCAACAAGCAGCAGAGCCGTGGAGACTACCCTTCCTCGCCCAGGAGGAGCGGCGTGGAAGCGCACCGCCGGGATTCGCTCAGTTTGGAGACTCCACACAGGGTCAGGTGCCAGACATAGAAACGCTCGATCACAGGCCGGGTGAGCACAAGGTGCGGCCGGAGACTGGGGAGACGGGAGTGACTGCTTTTCTCTGGGGGCACACTGAGGAGTGGGGCCCCGACTTCTCAGCTCATCTGGGCAGAAATTGGAAGGCCACCATTTTCACCCTGGTCCTCCAAAGCTGTACCGAGAGCTTGCAGGGAACAAAAGCTCCTGAGAGCAAACCGGAGCAGCTTCCTTAGCCCAGACTCACAAGGGCGGGGCAATTCCGCCTCTGGCAAAGACATTTGGGAACCACGGCAAGAGGCCCCTCCCCCAGAAGATCAGCATGAACAGCCAGCAAGCCAAGACCAAGTTTACCGATCAAGGAGAACGGGAGAACTCCAGCACTAGGGGAATACTGCACATAGAATTCATGGCTTTTTGACCATAATTCATTAGTTTTACAAAGTTAATTTTTTTGACTGTTTTTTTTAATTGTTCTTTTTCCCTTTTTCAAACAACATCTTATCAATCCCTTTTTAAAAAAAAAACTTTTTATTTTTCATTTTTAGAGTCATATTTTTAACCCTTCATAGTAGTTACCCTTATTTTTGCCATATATATATAAGTTGTTCTCTCTTTAAAATTTTGAGATACAATTTCTTCTAACAGATCAAAATATACCCTAAATCACTAGTGTATGGCTTTGTTCTATTCTCCTGCCTGATCACATTCTCTCCTTTTTTTTTTCTTTTTCGTTTTAAATCTTCTTTCTTTTTAAAAAAAAAACGTATCAATTCCTTTTATAAAATCTTTTATAATTTTCATCTTTACAGTCATCTTCTATCCCTTCATTGTATCAACCCTTATTTTGTACATATATAAGTCTTTCTTCCTTTAAAATTTTAGGAAGCACTTTCTTCTAACAGACCAAAATATGCCCAGAAGCTAGTGTGTGGCACTGATCTATGCACTAGCCTGATCATATTTGATTATAGTCTGTTTTTGTTTTGTTTTGTTCTGTTTTTGTTTGTTTTTATCTTTTCCTTTTCCCTTTTTTTTTTCTCTTCTTTCTTTCGGTTCTTGTCCCCTGGTTCCAGGTCTCTTCTGATTTTTATAGAGTATATTTGCTGGAGATGTTCTTAACCTGTTAGCATTCTGTTCTCTCATTCATCTCTTCTCTGGACAAAATGACAAGACGAAAAAAATCTCCTCAGCAATGAGAACAAGAGGTAGTACCGTCTGCCAGGGACCTACTCAATACTGACATTAGTACGATGTCGGACCTAGAGTTCAGAATCATGACTTTAAAGATACTAGCTGGGCTTGAAAAAAGCGTGGAAGTTATTAGAGAAACCCTTTCTGGAGAAATAAAAGAACTAAAATCTAACCAAGTCGAAATTAAAAAAGCTATTAATGAGGTGCAATCAAAAATGGGGGCACTAACTGCTAGGATAAATGAGGCAGAAGAGAGAATCAGCGATATAGAAGACCAAATGATAGAAAATAAAGAAGCTGACAAAAAGAGAGATAAACAACTACAGGATCACAAGGACAGAATTCGAGAGATAACCGATACGATAAGACGAAACATTAGAATAACTGGGATCCGAGAAGAAGAAGAAAGAGAGAGAGGGGCAGAAGGCATACTGGAGCAAATAATAGCAGAGAACTTCCCTAACATGGGGAAGGAAACAGGCATCAAAATCCAGGAGGCACAGAGAACCCCTCTCAAAATCAGTAAAAATAGGTCAACACCCCGACATCTAATAGTAAAACTTACGAGTCTCAGAGACAAAGAAAAAATCCTGAGAGTAGCTCGGAAGAAGAGATATGTAACCTACAATGGTAGAAACATTAGATTGGCAACAGACCTATCCACAGAGACCTGGCAGGTCAGAAAGGACTGGCATGAGATCTTCAGAGCACTAAACGAGAAAAATATGCAGCCAAGAATACTATATCCAGCTAGGCTATCATTGAAAATAGAAGGAGAAATAAAAAGCTTCCAGGACAAACAAAAACTAAAGGAATTTGCAAACATGAAACCAGCCCTAAAAGAAACATTGAAAGAGGTCCTCTAAGCAAAAAGAGAGCCTAAAAGCAGCATAGATCAGAAAGGAACACAGACAATATACACTAACAGTCACCGTATAGGCAATACAATGGCACTAAATTCATACCTTTCAATAGTTACCCTGAATGTAAATGGACTAAATGCCTCAATCAAAAGACACAGGCTATCAGATTGGACTAAAAAACAAGACCCACCCATATGCTGTCTGCAAGAGACTCATTTTAGACCCAAAGACACCCCCAGATTGAAAGTGAGGGGGTGGAAAACCATTTACCATGCTAATGGACACCAAAAGAAAGCTGGGGTGGCAATCCTTATATCAGACAAATTAGATTTTAAGAGATTTTATTACAAAGACTGTAATAAGAGATGAGGAAGGACACTATATCCTACTTAAAGGGTCTATCCAACAAGAAGATCTAACAATTGTAAATATCTATGCCCCCAACATGGGAGCAGCCAATTATATAAGGCAATTAATAACAAAAGCAAAGAAATACATTGACAACAATAAAGTAATAGTGGGAGACTTTAACACCCCCCTAACTGAAATGGACAGATCATCTAAGCAAAAGATCAACAAGGAAATAAAGACTTTAAATGAAACACTGGACCAAATGGACTTCACAGACATATTCAAACATTCCATCCCAAAGCAACGGAATACACATTCTTCTCTAGTGCCCATGGAACATTCTCCAGAATTGATCACATCCTAGGTCACAAATCAGGTCTCAACCGGTACCAAAAGATTGGGATCATTCCCTGCATATTTTCAGACCACAATGCTTTGAAACTAGAACTCAATCACAAGAGGAAAATAGGAAAGAACTCAAATAGATGGAGGCTAAAGAGCATCCTACTAAAGAACGAATGGGTCAACCAGGAAATTAAAGAATTAAAAAAATTCATGGAAACCAATGAAAATGAAAACACAACTGTTCAAAATCTTTGGGATACAGCAAAGGCAGTCCTGAGAGGAAAGTATATAGCCATACAAGCCTTTCTCAAGCAACAAGAAAGGTCTCAAATACACAACCTAACCCTACACTAAAGGAGCTAGAGAAAAAAAGGCAAATAAAGCCTAAACCCAGCAGGAGAAGAGAAATCATAAAGATCAGAGCAGAAATCAATGAACTAGAAACCAAAAGAACAGTAGAACAGATCAACGAAACTAGGAGCTGGTTCTTTGAAAGAATTAACAAGATTGAAAAAAACCCCTGGCCACACTTATCAAAAGAAAAGAGAAAGGACCCAAATACATAAAATCATGAATGAAAGAGGAGAGATCACAAACAACACCAAAGAAATACAAACAATGGTAAGAACATATTATGAGCAACTCTATGCCAGCAAATTAGATAACCTGGAAGAAATGGGTGCATTCCTAGAGACGTATCTACTACCAAAATTAACCAGGAAGAAACAGAAAACCTGAACAGACCCATAACCACTAAGGAAATTGAAGCAGTCATCAAAAATCTCCCAAGAAACAAAAGCCCAGGGCCAGATGGCTTCCCAGGGGAATTCTATCAGACATTTAAAGAAGAATTAATACCTATTCTCCTGAAACTGTTCCAAAAAATAGAAATGGAAGGAAAACTTCCAAACTCATTTTATCAGGCCACCATTCCCTTGATCCCAAAACCAAAGACCCCATGAAAAAGGAGAATTACAGACCAATATCCTTGATGAACATGGACGCAAAATTCTCACCAAAATACTAGCCAAAAGGATCCAACAGTACATTAAAAGGATTATTCACCATGACCAAGTGGGATTTACCCCTGGGCTGCAAGGCTGGTTCAACATCCGCAAATCAATCAACGTGATACAATACATTAACAAAAGAAAAAACAAGAATCATATGATCCTCTCAATAGATGCAGAAAAAGTATTTGACAAAGTACAGCATCCTTTCTTGATCAAAACTCTTCAGCGTATAGGAATAGAGGGTTCATACCTCAATATCCTAAAAGCCATCTATGAAAAACCTACAGCGAATATCATTCTCAATGGGGAAAAGCTGAGAGCTTTTCCCCTAAGGTCAGGAATGCGGCAGGGATGTCCACTCTCACCACTGCTATTCAACATAGTATTAGAAGTCCTAGCCACAGCAATCAGACAACAAAAAGAAATCAAAGGCATTCAAATTGGCAAAGAGGAAGTCAAACTCTCACTCTTTGCAGATGATATGATACTGTATGTGGAAAACCCAAAAGACTCCACCCCAAAACTGCTAGAACTCATACAGGAATTCAGTAATGTAGCAGGATATAAAATCAATGCACAGACATCAGTGGCGTTCCTATACACCAACAACAAGACAGAAGAGAGACAAATCAAGGAGTCGATCCCATTTACAATTGCACTCAAAACCATAAGATACCTAGGAGTAAATTTAACCAAAGAGGCAAAGGGTCTGTACTCAGAAAACTATAAAATGCTCACGAAAGAAACTGAAGAAGACACAAAGAAATGGAAAAACGTTCCATGCTCATGGATTGGAAGAACAAACATTGTGAAGATGTCAATGCTACCTAGAGCAATCTACACATTCAATGCAATCCCCATCAAAATACCATCCACTTTTTTCAAAGAAATGGAACAAATAATCCTAAAATTTGTATGGAACCAGAAGAGACCCTGAATAGCCAGAGGAATATTGAAAAAGAAAAGCAAAGCTGGCGGCATCACAATTCCAGACTCCCAGCTCTATTCCAAAGCTGTCATCATCAAGACAGTATGGTACTGGCACAAAAACAGACACATAGATCAATGGAACAGAAGAGAGAGCCCAGAAATGGACCCTCAACTCTAGGGTCAACTCATCTTTGACAAAGCAGGAAAGAATGTCCAATGGAAAAAAGACAGTCTCTTCAACAAATGGTGTTGGGAAAATTGGACAGCCACATGCAGAAGAATGAAACTGGACCATTTCCTTACACCACACACAAAAATAGACTCCAAATGGTTGAACGACCTAAACGTGAGACAGGATTCCATCAAAATCCTAAAGGAGAACACCTCTCCGACCTCAGCCACAGCAACTTCTTCCTAGAAACATCGCCAAAGGCAAGGGAAGCCAGGGCAAAAATGAACTATTAGGATTTCATCAAGATAAAAAGCTTTTGCACAGCAAAAGAAACAGTCCACAAAACCAAAAGACAACCAACAGAATGGGAGAAGATATTTGCAAATGACATATCAAAGGGCTAGTATCCAAAATCTATAAAGAACTTCTCAAACTCAACACCCAAAGAACAAATAATCCAATCAAGAAATGGGCAGAAGACATGAACAGACATTTTTCCAAAGAAGACATCCAAATGGCCAACAGACACATGAAAAAGTGCTCAACATCGCTCGGCATCAAGGAAATCCAAATCAAAACCTCAATGAGACACCACCTCACACCCGTCAGAATGGCTAAAATTAACAAGTCAGGAGACGACAGATTTTGGTGGGGATGTGGAGAAAGGCGAACCCTCCTACACTGTTGGTGGGAATGCAAGCTGGTGCTATCACTCTGGAAAACAGTATGGAGGTTCCTCAAACAGTTGAAAATAGAGCTACCCTACAATCCAGCAATTGCACTACTGGGTATTTACCCCAA
>NW_027397099.1:12007582-12079847 GCF_003265705.2 Callorhinus ursinus
TTCTAGAGGGGAGGGGGGTGGGGGGATGCGTTAGCCTGGTGATGGGTATTAAAGAGGGCACATTCTGCGTGGAGCACTGGGTGTTATGCACAAACAATGAATCATGGAACACATCAAAAACTAATGATGTAATATATGGTGATTAACATAACAATAAAAAATTATTTGAAAAAAAGAAGACATAAGTAGGAGACAGTTGCAGATGACCTATAAATGGTGTTTTGTGAGCTTGACTATTTTCCTGCTGAAGACTTTTGTAAACTGGAAGACTTTTTATTTTATTATTAACATATATTATTTGTTTCAGGGGGTAGGAAGACTTTTTAAATCAGGCTCCAATTTATCTTGTGCACAATCCTAGAAATTCCCACCATATCTCAGCTGCATCTTATCTCTCCATCAATAAACAATATCACTGTATTTATAAATCCATCTGACACAAACTGTGATTTGGTGTCTTAGAATAGTATGTAACATTTGTGCTAAAAGCTGGGAAGCATCTCCTCACTTTGCCAACTTTAGAAAACTAGGGGTGGACAGCTCCATGCTCTCAGCCCAAGTTGCCCCTTTGATGGGTTTCTACCTGTGTTTTCTCTGAAGTCATGCAAATCTATCATCAGATATAATGTTCAACTAATAAGGACAGGAATCCCAGGAAATGTACTACATCTCCACCCACTGTGGCAGGACAATTTCAATGTGCATTTCCCTTTCTTCAGTGAGGCCCCAGTGGGGCCAAACTTCTCCAGAAGCCCACTGTGATAACCAGTTCAATCATTCACCTTTATTAACCTTCTTTTCATCCCTGTGTCTATCCCCTCACTTTACATTCTTAATTACCTCTGAATAAACTACCTACGTCTAAGTCCCTATCTCAGGCTCTGCTTTCAGGGAGACCCAAACTAAGAAAAACACATGATCTTTAAGGACAAGGATCTTATCAGGCTGCCCAGTATGAGGAGACAGTTTGTGCTCCTGCATTTAATGTAGTATGCTGGTTGAGAATTACTGGGTATTCATGGCATACTCAAATCTAACTACCTCTGTGGGGAATATGTTGCTTTAAAATATTCTTGGAAGGTCCTGGTGATAAAGCCTGGATTAAGTATAAAATTGTCCTATTCTGGTTGGTTATATGAGTAGGCATTCCCCAAAATTGATTGTTAAGCAGATTTTTCCAATAATTGTTTAGTGTATAATGAAGTGTCTGGGGCTATGGTAGACTGGTAGACACTGTGAATGATTCACTAGAGGAAAATACATGTTATAACAATTTCAAAATCCAATATAATCTTTACATAAATTTAAAATTCATCAAGAAAGATGGTGTGACTGTTAACACTGGAAACACTGTTTCCCTGAGCAGCAATTTTTCAACTCTTCCATCTTTAATTAAAATTAACATAATCATAGCTACACAGAAGAAAAAAATGAGTATTTCTATGTTCCTTTAATGCAATAACCATATGATTTGCATTGATAAAAAGTAAGGCACCATCATTTCCTTTTATCTAATTATAAGAATATGGAATTTTCCTCTCTGTTTATTCTGGAAAAAAAAAAAGTAATAACCTAATGGACTATTCTCTTTGTATACACTGAAGAAGAAGATGATACCAAGGAAAGAAGCATTTCTTAAAACCAAAGTTTGTTTTAGTTGAAAATGAGGGTAAAGAGGTCTAAACAAATAACTCAGCACATATGATTTTATTTTTCAAGATAAAATGTACAGGTAGAGGATGACTGAAGCTTCTAAGTTCTGAGAAGTTAAGATTTGTAATAGAAAGGCCTTTAATTAATCTATGTTGCCATAGCAACCCAGTGTGCAGCCACAGATAGAATAAATGTGGCATTTACATTCTGTGTTTCATAGTGGCATGTGATAATTATAAATATCCATATACATATATGTATTTGGGTATTTGGCGGATTATATATCTGTGTGTGTGTAATTGTAATGTTTATTTTCTGTGGCACTTTTCCCAGCCTCTAGGTAGAACTAATTGGGAGAGCTTTGTTGCTCCCAACAATAATTTGTTTTTAGCAGAACAACATGCATCATGTTATAGTCAAGATGGTTGTTCACATATTTATCTTCCATGTCTAGGGTGTGAGCTCTTTCAAAGAAGGGGCTATGCCTTTATAATACCAAAATGGAGTGGCACATTTTATTTAGATTCTAAAATTGGCAAGAAACCCAGATATCTGCATGGAGCTGAACCTACAGAACAATTTTTCAAGAGCCCAAACCTTTTCTTAACAGCACCTGATCATTGTTTAAAATGACTAAATAAGACGATTCAGGTGATACAAATAAACTTTATATAACACTTCAAGAAGGAAACAGTCTGTTCACATGGGTTTAAAGAACTTCAACATAAGGTAGAAGGAAGGAAGCTTTTAGAGGATAAAGAGTAAGGAGCAAGTTAGAGAAAAATAGAAAATGAACAAAGAACAAAGAAGTAAGTAGAGAGCCCAGAGCTGGCTTGTTATTTGGGGAATGGCTGACTGGATATATTGTGTTTCTGGTCAAGGAGAGCATTTCTAGCATTATGAAAGTTATAAGTTTCAGTTTCCCGACAAGGCACTCAGGACAGGAGAGGCTCCATCTTGGGCCTTGAAATTTATTACAATATGGTGGTGGTGGTGATGATGATGATGATGGTCGTGGTGATAAAGAAGATTTTGATTAATACCACCACCACCACCATTGCAACTACTGGTATTACAGCTTCTGCCACTCCTACTATTAAAGAGTTGGCTTGAATTTCAGGGTGTTTTATAAAATGTTTACTTTTTAAACCTTTATATTTTTATTTTTTTTATTATTTTTAAAGATTTTATTTATTTATTTGAGAGAGAGAGCATGAGAGGGGAGAGGGTCAGAGGGAGAAAAAGACTCCCTGCTGAGCAGGGAGCCCGATGTGGGGCTCGATCCTGGGACTCCAGGATCATGACCTGAGCTGAAGGCAGATGTTTAATGCACTGAGCCACCCAGGCGCCCCTAAACTTTTATATTTTTAACTAATAGATAGATTTTCATAAGCCAAGTGAGGTGCTCATACTATGAGAGACACATGGAAGTTAGATCTCACTGTAGAAACTATGAATTGAAATACTCCATTTCTTCTTCATTTTAGGGCCTAATGTCTCTAAGAACTAACAGTAGCATAAATTGCATTATCAGTTGTATTTTTTGTCTTCATTTTGGGGAAGTTTGTTATTGCTGTTTTTGCATGTTTACATGATGTATGTACATTAATTGTGTAAATAAGGAACTACATAATCCTGATAAAAATAATAAAAAGTGTCAATGTAGCACACAAAGCAGGATCACTTACTGATTTTTTTTCCTTTCATGGAGGATAATCTGATTTTAAATTTTATTTTCATTTCTTTATGACTAAAAAGCCAAAGTGATGTCAACAATGTGTTTCCTTACTTCAAAGAAGACTTATAGAGTTTTATTTCATTCATTTATTTGAGTAATTACTGAGGACCTTCTATGACCCAGTCACCATCCTAGGAGCAAAATAATGAGCAAAATAAGGCAAAGTCTCAACTTTTGGAAGTTATGATCTGGTGGGAGAGGATGACAATTTAATAGTGGTAAAACTGAAATAGTAGTATAATTACTTGAGATCAGGGTTATGAAGGAATAAGAAGCAGTGTTATACTGATTTATTTTTACAAATATCAGTAGTCACAAACAGATCCCAGGGGGTAGATTGGTAAATCAAGTGAGTTAAAAGATCCAGAAAGAATGCTAAGAAATGCAATAGGGAAACCAGGATGATGAACAATCAATGAACTACAGCCTCAGTATCAAGAGGACAGTGGTGGGGCTTTGGCAAATGGGAGGTGAAGCCATTACTCAGCTTCAGTCAGTGTTGCCTTGCCAGAATACCAGACTAGCGATGTGAGAGCTTACGATTTCTCGGAAAGAAATGTGAAAATGTGACATTTTCTGCCCTTTAATGATTGGGAACACCATTATTATTTTTAATCACAGTATGAGCCAACATTTTGTGACTCATTTAAGAAAATGAGTCTCTGTGGTCTCAGCAACAGATCCAAAGAAAAGTGACAGCAGGAAGAAAGAAGGATGGAGGCTGACTTCTTCAGGCACTGAAGGGAGAGAAGTGTTCCCTGAGAATGAGGTTTTGTATCTCTGCAGTTGCAGGACCAAAGATTCATGGTGGCAGGTGTGGGTGGTACTGGTGCTGCATGGGTGCTATGCAATTTGGACATGGAGCACATTGACTTTTAGAGATGTAGAGCCCCTGCAACTTTCCAAGTGCAAAGGGACTGCTGTCAACAGGAATGGTATCCATCTTATAGGAAAGTATTTGGGCATGGGCAAGAATGAAGACTGAATTAGTTTTCACATTCAACATAAAGGTAGAAGGGGCCACAAAATGATTGCTATTAAGGTTCTTACCAATTTTGGCAAATAGGCACTTATAATTAAATTAAATTTGATTCAAAGGAATAGGGGATGTTGCATCAAGAATCCTGGAGAAATTCCTGCCAATTGCACATATTTTAGATAATTTGGTACTTCACGACATGCATATGGTATATGTACTATATGGTCACAATTTTATAGATGTGGAAACTGAGCTCAGTGTTTAATTTCTCTCTAGTGTTGCAATTCCAGGAACTGTCTGTTGGACTTGAATGTGAACTCAAGACCTGATGCATAATTTTGGGCTGAAATCGGGGTCTTAGACTGTGTTCATAGTGGACCCACATTCACCTTGAAGTGAGAAATTCTGTGTTAAGATGCAAATCCACTATTTAGTGACATCATCCTTAATCAGGCTATGGCCTAGTTCCTCAATATTTTCAAGTCTAAAATTAGTGTGATGCCAAAATTTGCAGGGGGGGGGGGCATTTAAAAGAAATCTGAAAACATATTTTGAACTGCAAAGCATTAGAGAAATATTATATATCATTAGCATTAGTGATGCTTATAACAGGTGCAAATAAAGGTTTTTAAATAAAGGCAGTAAATTTATTTACAGTAAATAAAGGATCAGAAAGCTATTTATACCACAGGTATATTTCACAGATATTGCTAATATGGTGCACTCACAACACTTCAGGAAGCAAGGTACCATTAGTATTGATTAGCAATGCATATATGAGAAAAGAAAGGTTCAGATATTTTAGTTACCTACACTAACCCTGGAATGATTTACAGCTGAGAGTATAACATGAAATCTAAAAAGAAATCCAACTGATTCCAGCTGATTCCAGAATTCACTTTTGCCTTCAAAACCGACTTGTCTCTTATCCTTAATTATGCCATAATGGTAGCTCTAAGTGTATCCTAGACTCCCAGTTCTGAGGCACTGTTGAAAAACAGTGGGACAATAGATATGTCATTTCAATTCTGCTGGATTTCTTCTACACTTCACTGTATACTTCAAGTTGCTAATTCTATGACTGCCATCAAAGACATACTACACCCAATATAAATAAATAGTTGTATAGCCTAAACATTAATGAAACTGAAGACCCTGGAAATGGGAAAAGAACACTCTGTTAATTTCCATCATATATCCAGCAATGTTAGCATGCTTTAACAAAACCGTTCTCAAAATCAGCATTTTTATTATTGAGTCAGCATGTGAGACAGTGGTATTAACCACATTACTTTAATATCTTTACAATATAGCAATGAAGAGAATTCTCTAAAACCACAGTCTTAACAGAGTCTCAAATTTTTCCTTTATTAGCTGTAAACAATAAGTGTACTTTGATGGAAAGAGGTGAACAACTTTTATTTGCATCCCAATCTGGGTGTATGGGAGGAGGTATATAGTAAGAATCTCATAATTTTGAACAGAAGAAAGCAGATGCTAATGCACTGGTCAGTCACACCTGCATGAAAACTGTTTTCATTATTATTGTTGTTTTAGTTTTAGGCAAACTTGTCATCCTACTGCAGAGTCTAGGCCTCTATTCCTTAATTTGCATTTGTATGATCAAGATTAAATTCAGCAGATGGTTTTGTTAATACTAAAACAAAATATAAAATCACCTATTTTTTGATGCCAACTTCTTTTGCATTTGAGTGGAATAAAAAAGTATGATAGAATTTTACACTGTAGCAAGCAGGTCATCTTGGGGTGAATGTTTGCTTTGATAGTTAATACTGCCTTTCAGTTTGATTCCATTCACAACTCTTTTTCAGATATTATTACCTGCTTTTATCAAATCTATGTTATTTAGCTATTCACTGTTACTAAGGATTGCAAGAATATCTTACCAAAAAACCAAAGTCACCCATGCATCAATTCATTATATAAGTATAAATTGATGAAATTAACTATCTCATCTATATCATATAAATGTAAATTGGAAGGAAACAGTAAAAGTGTAGAGCCTGTCTCAAAAACACCTCCCATTTATATGGCAATGATTAGTTAATAATTTTCTATTGATTAAAGCAAACTTCAAAAGTATTTTTCCATATTCATTTGCTCATTTGTTGCTTAAACACTGAGTTCTTCCTATTTGATATCCTTAAACACACTGCCAAAAACTGTATAGTCTCAGTTTCTGTAACTGTTCAGTAAGAGAGAAGGATTAGAAGGGACACCTTGTATCTCTGTATGCACATGTATTGCAAAGAGATCAAAGAATATTCACATTCACCACTGAGCTAACAGGAAAACTATGTATTTAATTTCAAACCAATAATATCCTAAAAATATATACCATATTTAACATATTTCTAGCAGTAAGATATGAAGCAAAACACATATTTTATTTATATAATGTGACCCTCTCCAAGTAGCTTCTTCTAAAAATTCACACATAAAATTTCCAGATTTTCTGTCACAGATAAGTTATCAAAATAAAAGCCTTATTTTTATATCTTCTACTTAAAAGTTACAGCACTATAAGTAACTTGGAATAATTCTGAATATTAAACTGTCATAATAAATGCATAATAAATAAATAAAAACGTAAGAAATGGTTACAATTCTGAAAGCCTAAAGGAGAATATTTCTTCAAGAAATATTTTGTTCTTACACCTAATGAGGTGGAAAGAGCCCCAGATTTAAAGCGTGAAGAACCAAAAAAGGAATCCTGTCACTTTCCTTGCTACTTATTTAGTAGTAGTGTGCACGTGACACAAGTACCTGTCTCAACTTTGGTTTCCTCATCTGATTCATTCATTCCTTTATTGAGAATTAATTTATATACAATAAGCCACATCCATTCAAAGTGCATTACTTTGGGGGCGCCTGGATGGCTTGGTCAATTAAGCATCTGTCTTTGGATCAAGTTATGATCCCGGGGTCCTGGGATGGAGCCCCAAGTTGGGCTCCCTGCTCAGTGGGGAGTCTGCTTCTCCCTCTGACCCTCGTCCCTCTCATGTTCTCTCTCTCTTCTCTCTCACTTTCTCTCAAATAAATAAAATCTTTAAAGAAAAGTGCATTACTTTGATGTGATTTGATAGTTTTTATATTCCAGGAAAACCTCTCCCCAAATCAAGAGGCAGAACATTTCCATCATTAACAATATTCTCTCATGTCCCTCTGCACAATCCATCCCTCCTCTGGCCTTTGCTATAGGCAACCATGGTTTACATTCTGACATCATGGATTAATTCATATTTCATGTAAGTGGGATGTTTTGTGCCTGGCTTCTTTCACTCAGCATAAAGGTTTTTAAACCCATCCACAGTCTGTGAGAGTTATGGTTTCCTATTTTTAATTTTAGTGTTGAGCAGTATTCCACTGTATGAATACACTTCACTGATGGATGTTTATGTTATTTCCAGTTGCCCCAGGTTCTACCTGCTGTAAATGAAGTTGCTATAGACACTTACCTACAAGTCTTTGCGTGAACATGGTTTCATTTCTCTTGTGTGACTACTTAAGTTGGAATGTCTGATGTTGATACTTAATACTTTCAATTATCTTTCATAGTTTTAATTATTGTTAGAAATAATAAATTGGAATGGTCTCACATGTTGCCTGACATTCTGTAGAAATGAACATGTAATAGGTAGAATTATATCATCATGAATGTTTTTAAAACACAGTGCTCAAAATTTCTAGACCACGTATAATATCACAGAGCAAATCACTGTACTGTCTGGATTGAATCAGCTTTTTCCTTAGAAAAACTTTGCAATTTTTGTGCTCTGCCTGCTTACATCTTCTGTTTTCTGGGTACAGTCTTTATTTTAATCATGGGCGAAAGCAATTCACAGTGAGTAATTATGTCTCGTTTCTCCTATAAATGTTGCCATTCCCAATATGAGTTAAAATGACTGCTAAGACCAGTTTAAATTCTCCATGGTGAACTCAAGTCTGTTGCTCTTCAAAAGCAAGAATTCAGGCTAGTAAAATACAGTGTTATTCTTATCTCTGTGAAAAGGTGTTTTATTAGCTAAAGATGCTGCTTTGCTGCCATGGGCAGTGATGCCAACCTCTAATTTTCCTTTTTCAAGATGATCAGGATGAAATTCATCAGATGGTTTTATTCAAGTTAAAAGAGAAAAAAAATCACATTTCTCTCTTATTTCTTTTTATATGAAGAGAACAAAAAAATGATAATCACACAGAATTCCATATCAAAGCAATGGTATCACCTCTTCGATAAAATTTTGGTGTAATGGTTGGTGCTAATTTTTATTTTTTCTAAGACAAATATACTAAACCTCTTTTCCAGCCAAACATGACCACTTTTAGAAATCTAAATTTCTATTTACTCCTCAACCAATCTCAGATTTTACGCATCTAAAATGTGACAAAACAGGAGATATGGCACACCTGTGAGTGCAAATGGGATTATTATTACAAAGCACCTACAAATACAACTCAATCTGATTACCTTGCACACAGATACTAGGTCTAGGTTCACACTAACCACCTCCATCATTCCACAGCATTCTCACTGCTGAGTGCCTTTTACCAGTCTGATGTCCTTTCGAAAGCCACCTCCTCCCACAAACCTCCACTGACCACTCTAAATTAGCCTTATCCACCAGCTGCTCTCACATAATGCTGTTGTATGTTCCTCAGAGCATTTATAACCTCATCCTATTATTCATTCATTCATTTACTCTGTCCTCTATGAGACTTTGTTCACAGATGTTACTTTAAAATGTACCCAAGACTCTGGTTTTATTTAGGTATGGGAAGGTCAATGGATGAGGAGATGACCACAGTTCAAAGTACAGTTTGTTACCAGAATTCCCAAGAGGAGAGGGCCGGTAAAAGCACCAGGGTCTGTCAGGAAGCAGAAGGAGCAAGGCAAAGCATGGGCAAAAGCCCTGATGGTGGTTTTTGTGGGGAGGAATGGATGAGCCAGGATAATCAGCTAAGCAGATTTAGGATTGTATAGGGCTTTTTGTTTGTTTTTTTTCCTATAGTGAAAATTAGTAAGAACTAGCATTTTGGGGTTTAAAGTGCACAGAGATGCTTTTGAAATATGATGCTTTGTTTCCCTAGCTCCTAGCAAACTGTAGGCATTCAGTAAATATTTGTGGAATGTCAAATGAATGAAGCCTAGAATTACTATGACTGGGGCTTTCAGTAAAAGATACGGTCCATTTGCATAGGCCATTTTCTCCAGAAAGTTAGGTGACGGTCTCAACTGAACTCTTTATTTCTAAGTGCAAAATATCTCTAAAGGAGATTCAGTACCCATTTAGAAATGCATAACCACCTCCTTTGAACTCTGTCACTTGAAATTGCTTCACTCCTCTCAACACATACAGTCCTTCTCGAAGCTCATTTTAAATTCAGTGGCAGAGAAATAAAATAGGGTTTAACATTCTTGCAGAACTAAGCTTTTTGTGCCCAGTGTAGGGCTCAGGTTTTTTTCTTCCTCCCTTTCTTTCTTTCTTTTTAAAATTTTATTTGGTTTGTTTGTTTTGTTTTTGGCAAGACCGGGCTTTTATCCGCTGCATGCATGCACAAGATCTTGCTGCCTTTCAATCAAGCATATAAATTAGCCACAAGCCTTTGAATGAAGATACAAAGAAATAATGGCATCACAGTATAATCTTAGCACAAAAGATGCAGAGGCTGATTGTGCTTTCATGTGTCTAATCCCCATCTCCCCCACAAGTTCTTAAGTGGTATTAAGGAAAGAACTGTGACTTCCATTCTCTGGACTCCCAATGAGCCCTATTCAGTCCTCTGCCATGGTATTTACTGTGTTTAATATGATTGACATATTTGCATATCTATTTTTCCACTATCCTATGAGGTTCTTCAGAAATCTTAGTCACCCTATTATTCAGCTAATGATAGGTATTCAACAAATGGTGTCTCAAGGTAAAGGAGCACACAGCATTAAGTGTAATAAAAGTCTTAGATGAAGTAGTTGCATGCCACATCAAATTAATTATGAAAAGAGTTAATTTCAATCAGCCCCCAAGATTTGACTGACTGAGAATGGGACCTATCTTGAAAGATTCGTTCTCCTTCAGCACTTCTAGTATTTAGGAGCAAGTGAGAGAAAAAAACGCAAATTAGTTTTGGAGACAAAACAGGTTAATTTTTTTTCGACAAAATGTTATAAAAAGAAAACTACTTTATTTAATTTTTGTCTAATGTAATACCAGAGTATTGCCTTTAGATAAGAGGACAAGTTATATAAGCAGAAAAATAATCTTTGCCAAAAACAAAAACAAATCCTTTCCTCTTTTTTTCTTCTTTTTCTTCTTCCTCTTCTCCTCCCCCTCCTGCTTCTGCTGATCCTCCTCTCTTCTTCCCTTCCCTCTTTCTTCCTTAATTTCTTTCTTTTTCTTTAATTTTCATTTGACTGCTTTCATTAATGGTATTAAGTAAACCTTCAGTACTTAATCACTGAAAACATATTCTTATAAAAAGTGCCAGAAGATATTAGCCCATGAAGAGAAATGGTGAGGAATTTTCAACATTTTAGGAGAACTTAGGCATCATGAGAAAGACACATAAAGACAGAAAGAGAGACAGAGGAAGATCTTAACAGGTCAAATCCTGGGTTACAGAGAACTGTAAGTGACCTGGAAAATACCAAGGGAAAGGAAGAAGGTAAAGGAAGATCAATATATGTTATGCAATGATAACTGGATGGCATAACAATACAAGGTGATGTTATTTAAATGTTGCATTTTGTAACTTCTGTGACCAGAGAATAAGATTAGACTATGTATTACCTTTTTAAAAAAAGGAAAAACAATTTTCCTTATCCCAGCCTTCATTAATGAAATTGGACTTGCAGAGAATGGAAATCCCAGACAACAAAATATCTGTAACACCATCTCCTACTTCTACTTTGAAAGCCTGTCAGGTTAAAAATAGGTAGTAGTAGTATAGTACTCCCTTCTTTAGTTGCATCACTCACTGGTTACCATTTTAACAGTGTATAAATCCCAATTTCAAAGTTGGGTCTTCAGATGATCATTTATCAGGACTCTACCACTGGTTGTCAAATTCACTGAACATGATCAGTTTAGAAAACATGCACAGGCCTTCTTGAAACTGAATATGAGTAATTTATACTACCAAACTTAGACATTTCTAACAATGTAATAACTTTCAAAGATTTCTGAAAATAATCCACAGGGAACATCACCAAATACAAATACAATTATAACTCTCAGTCCATGTTTGGGTACAATACTTCAATTTGATCACTTATTTACCAGAGATAAAGAGAACAAATATTTCCACTGATCATAACATCTTCATGCTGGACCTTATTTATTCAGAAGAAAATTGACAGAATTCTACCGTGTTCAAGTAAACATGGGGGACAGAAAGATCAATAACCCATGGGCAGCAACTTAGAAAAAGAGATGTTTTGTCTAGTAGAATTTTTTTTAAAAAAAGTACAAGTGGCCATCTGTACATTCTGTCTGAAATTATAGTTAAGAACCATAAAAGAGGTATTAATGATGTGTTCCGGGAGCAAGATGGCATTGTTTACAACTGAAAAAGCTTCAGAGGGGAGCCATCATTTTAACCTGGATTTCAAAATACTTGTAGAATTATGGTAAGACAGAGCAGGGATGGTACCTAGGGGTGCAAATAGCTTGAACAATGGCATGATGATAGAAGTGCACATTTGCAGACAAATGGATTCAAAAGAGACTGCAAAAGACTGCAAAGCTGAGAATCTGTTATTGAAATGGTGTTTTTTTAATCTAATCACATGTGGTAACTAAAGTGTTAACCTATTATTATTATCTAGAATACTGATTACTTCAAAATTATAGGATTCACAAAAAGTTAGTGCAGTTTCTTTTTTGAGAGTTAGCTGAAAACAATGCTTATTTTGTTGTTTTAGTAACTAGAAAATGTGTATGACCACTGTTTTGGTGGGGATGGTTGGCAAACAGAAAGCCAGACTCTCATGACAAATATGGTGATTGTAATCCTTGTTAACTACTCAAAATTACCGTTATCACTCTCCCAATTAATGGCAGTGACCCAGTTTTGACAACTGGCTCCGCCTCATAAAGGGCCACATTGGACTAACAGTATAATCTTTCTCTTTGGCAGTGATATGTTCGGGAAGAAGATATGAACTAAATGGGAGATATGGTGTGCTGAAGTGTTCTGGAAGAGTTCTTGCTTCCTGCTAAGTCAAGTCCCAAAAAGTTTCTAACTTTTTCAACTGTCGCGGGAAAGGCTGTAGACTCAGCTGCTATCAACCACCATGTTTGTGGCTCATTGTAACCAACAACACTTTAGCCTTGAGCCACCGTTTTAGACTTCAAAGAAGAAGAAACATGGTGGCCTTGACTGCAAAGCGAGCTGTTAAATGAACCTACTTGAACTTGCCATATCTTATGACTTCAAGTTATGGGAGCAACTGTTTTAGGGCAGCATCCCCTTATTGATACAGCCAATTAGACTGGAGCTTACCATTTCTTAAAGCTGAAATCATTCTTTTTTTTTTTTTTAAGGTAGAAATCATTCTTATTGGAAGAGCCATAAAGATGACACCAATATTGCTTAAAATAGAAAACAAATAAGAAGACAAAAACCCTGACTATAAAAAAAGAATAAAAGGATACATGAATGCCAATGTTCTCAGTAACTCCAGAGAAGGTTAGGTAAAAATACAACTTGTGCCTGCCAGAAGCAGGTGGTTGAGGGCTTCATCTTTATCTATATCGTGTTAATATTTAACCTGATCTTTCTCCACATAGTTTTAAAGAATTAAAATATTTTAAATCTAGGTGGTGGACACATGATTAAGACTTATTTTATCATTCTATATGATCAAATATGATAGTCATGAGCCATATGTGGTGATTAAGTATATAAAATATGACTAATCCAAAGTGAAATGAATTAAATGTGTAAAATGCACATTGAATTTCAAAGATTTCATACCAAAAAAACCCATAAATATAAAATATCCCAATAACTCTACAATGATTACATGCCCAAACTATATTTTTAATATACTGGGCTCAATAAAATATTGTATTAAAGTACTTTCACATGATTTTTACTTTATTCAAATGGGACTATTAAAAAATTTGGAATCATGTGTGATGTGCATATTTCTATTGGTCATCACTTACAGATTTTATTTGAAACATTTCATAATTAGCATTTAAAGTAAAATTAAAAGTCTGTTTCATACTGAAAATTTTCTTCCATATAGAAAACATTTTGCTGTAAAAATTAATAAAGGAAAACTCCAACAATTTGTGCACAATTATTAAATTTATCCATCTTTTCTGCCCCAAGGGGTGGAGTAACTATATTCTAGAGATTTAGGGTGATAAATAACATTTTCCACCTATTATTTTTTCTGCTTCAAAGATAAAGAATGAAGAAAAAATAGTAGCAATATCATCTTTTTTTCCATGTTCATTTAATAGAAGTGTTCTCATTAACTGGGTTTTTAATTACTTTCATTAAAAGATCTCCTTGACTTCCCCTGACCTTCTTGATACTCATTACTAACTGTTTAGAAGCCTGAAGACTAAGAATTTTAACTTTGGGGCCAAATCATCCATGAGATAGCTAATAATTCCAGGAAATTACAATGGTTATGATAAGATGGGTAAAGATATTTTTCTCTAATAATTCTTAAGAATTGTGTTTATATTAATTTTTATGACTATCAGAAGCATACAGCAATAAATTTTCCTTATCATTTTCTCAGGCTCTCAAATCTTAATTGAAAATCTTTAAATTTTTAATTTAATTAATAAAATATTCTTTCTCAATCATAAGTAGAATATTTGCTAAAAACTCCACATTGAATATATAAATAATAAGAAAAAATGCCCATAAGACCATCTATGAAATATAATAATTATCATTTTGTAATATTACTTTTCAATGTATGGATATATCTATATTGTATTAAATGTAGTATTATATACTCATGAATTTCTAAAAACTTCATAAACGTCAGTACAAAATGAGCTTACTATATAAAGTACAGGTAGGCCATAATTTACTTAAAAACTCCCTTATTTAGAGTCTTTGATTTTAAGAGATAGACAATGAGATCAAAAGTTTAAATTATTTATACAGAGTCACACAAATATATGCTCCAAACTGAGGTTATTTTATTCCAATAATTTTCAGAGAAGCTCAAAGTTCTTTTCTATCTATAGTGAGAGGCTATAATTAAATTTGGGCCTATTTTTGTGATGCAAATAGTAATTAGGCCTACTTAGTTTAACAAATCCACAAAAAATATGCAACACAGCTAGATAGATCTACATTGATGAACCTGAGCAGGCAAATCAGTGAACTTATTGAATAGCCACATACCTATCTTCTGACATTAAAAGAACCCAATAGCTTATCAAAATTTTCCAACTCTTTATTTAATTGGATTATCGAAGCATAAAATATTAATATGGGATATGATAAATAATTTGTTACCTTTTTCAACTGTACAGTGATTTTTTGAAGGAATATTTTTGAAGGTATTTGCTTTATAATTATTACCTCTGAATATGTGAACACACAAAATTATATATATGTGTATATTTTAAAATTTTATATATTTATATGGATAGAATATATGCTATAAAGATGAATATATACTATATAATATTTATGTAATATTATATAGTATTATACTCATATTTATATTAAGCATATATAATAAATACATATGAATATACACATAGCATAGTACATATACCTATAAAAATTATATATATATTATATTTTTGTTGCTCTTATCGTGTAGCCAGTCAAGTAAAATGTATGGGATAGCAGAGAAAAAAGTTCATTGGGTCCATATCCAGGTTCTACCTCAGACTTTGAGACTTAATTAAACTCTTAGATTCCCTATTGGAAAAGGAGATATTATTCTTAGTTGCCAAATGGCTGTGAAAATTAGAGATGAAAATATGAAATGTCTGCATTATCTGTTACAGTTGAGATATTTACTCAATGCTGGGACTAAATTTTTGTCATTGAAGCACTACTGTCGAATTACTGGCGAAAAGTTGCCAAGCATATTTCTTCATCAAATAGGGCAATATTATTTGTGTCTCATTGGCCCAAAGATGCAGTAAAATATTTATTTTCTAGCTCCCTCAGATTCATTTAAATTCACAGAGTAAACTTTGGATGGGTATCAGAAGTACTCCTGATTGACTGATTGGTTGATTGATTTATAGCAATTTCCCCTCTCCTTAGAATTCTAGGGTTTTTTTTTTTTTTTTTTTTTTTTTTTTTACCATTTATGAGAAAGATGCATTTAGAGCTTTATTCCAGGGAAAAATGTTGGATCCTTGTCTTAGAGTCAAGCATCAAAGAGTTCTAGAATTATAATTCTATTGTGGTTCAGATATATTGGCATGCTGAAGAACAGAACAAGAAGACTTTTCTTTTCACTTATGTTTTAAAATGAACAAAAATAGTTCATTAGAAAGTTCAAGGATTCAAACTAACAAAAAATAGGAAGTTTTTCTTGTATCAAAAGTTAGCTTAGAGGCGCCTGGGTGGCTTAGTTGGTTAAGCATCTGGTCTTGATCTCAGCCCTGGTCTTGATCTCAGCCCAGGTCTTGATCTCTGGGTTATGAGTTCAAGTCCCATGTTGGGCTCCATACTGGGTGTGGAGCCTACATTAAAAAAAAAAAAAAAAAAAAGCCTAATCTGAATTTGGCACAATATCCATTTTATTTAATTTGTTGAATACCTTTCAAATGTACAGACAAGCTATCATTTGGCCAAATACATTATTTGACAAGCTAATGTCTAATATCTGTTTATCTCTAAACTTAATAAGTACCATTTTCACACATATTTCAGGGCTAGCTAAGTGTTAGAAGCCATGCTGTGTTCCGGACAAATTTGTTTGATGTGACATTTGTAGTCTTCATGGGGAGAAAGACAAATAGTCAAGTAATTACAGTACAGAGAAATAAATGCTATAAATAGGAGTCAACGAAGAACATGCAGGAACACAGACAATGGGCATGTAATCCAGTCTTAAGGAATCCGTGAAAACACTCAAGGACATTCATCTAAGTCAAGTGTTAAATATTAAGGTTTGACATTCAAGTGAGTGGAGAGTGAGAAGCAGGACATTCACAATAAAAGAAGTCACAAATATAAGGGCCTACAAGAAAGACAACATAGTATTTTGGGAAAACTAAAAGGTGCTCAATAATATGCGATCATAGAATTCAAGGGAAAGCATGTTGAACAGAAAGGCAAAGAAAGAAAAAGACCAGTTCAGAGAAAAAGTTGTATACATTGTAAGTCATATTAAGAGTCTTTCCTCAAGACTGTGCTATATAATGTAAAGAATCCAAAAAGGAATGTGGTCTGAAAAGCATCTACTGCACCAAATCTACCATGTGATATGACATAGAAAATGCTGCAAAAAAGAACTGATAGATGAAAAACATGATTAAAAAGACTGGCTGCAATTTCAGTGAAATTCCAGTGACGATGCCAATGAATTAAGCAAGTAGCAGAGAGATATGAAGAAAGTCGAGCAATTCTAAAAATGATAAAGTCAATAGAATTGCTCAGAACTCCTGCCCGATTAGATGTTGCCTTCTCCCATAAGCCAAGTTTGACACTCAAATTCATGAGCTAAATTGCTTAGCCAATTAACTAGGTGGATGGTGGCGCCACCAGTATAATAGCAATAGGACTACGGGGACAGACGGATGTGGGGGTACTGAGTCAAAAAAAACCTGGGTTCAAACAGCTGGTTCGTGGAAAACTTAAGACTACTTCCATCCATTAGTCACTGAAGAGAATACAGAGGTAGACAAGCAGGTCCCTTTCCCAGAAAACCTAGTAAGCACTTATCATGTTTCAAAATGTGTTTCATAGCTACAAATAAATTGAGATTGCTAGAAAATGCATAATGCATTTGACTTAGGAATAATTTGGCCTTATCACCTTGAATGATCTATTTTTACAACTATCAAAGCATTATATCAGAAGCCAACAAAGCACAGTATATAATGATCACCTAGAAATTCAGAAACACACCCAAACATATACACACACACACATACACGGTGGATTTTGGTTCTGATGCCTGCTGTATACTACTAGATAGCAGGTGTTCAATCAAAATTGTTAATGTACTTTCAGTGGGTCTCATATGCTTTAAAAGCAGGTAATTAGAATTATTCACAGATACTTTGAAGCCATGAATAATTCATTCCCTTCACATCAATAAAATAATTATTGAATATTTTTGTTCTTTGCTTTCTATTTCAATAAAATTGCTCATGTTGTGGCACTGTCACAGGACTAAACTTTTTAAATATGTGAAATTAACATGGTCCCTAGTGGATGGAAAATGTTGGGCAGACTGAGAACTTTCCAGAAGCTCCATTTACTTTTTATAAAAGCATTTCAGGGTTAAATATTTTTAAAAATGTTCTATATCAATACATACACCAAATGCAGTGCATTGTCTGTCCTAACTAGATATTTTCAGTCCTATTTCTTATACAAGCCTTTAGGAAAGATGGCATGCTTATATATTTATAGATACAGATGTTTTAAAATATGTACACATAGTATTAAAGCACAATACTGTAAAATATTGTTTTTATATATTTGAGAAAAATGAGATAGTTTCATTTTAATAGGTTAAAAGCGATCCATGATTATAAAATATAGACTTTATAGACTTTAAAACTGCTAAAATTTTTATTTCATGAAAAAAATTCTATTTAATTTGATAATAATAAGGTTTAGAGCACTACAAAATAAAACAAACATAATCTCTGAACCTTCATAATAAAATGCTTTTTTGTTTAATAATCTGATGGGATATACCAACAATGAGTTAAAGCAATTATATGATTAACTTTAAAATTCATGCAATAACATTACAACCAAAAGCTGACATTTCTTACATTATCTATGGTAATGATATGTCATCTTCATTTATAAGGAGTTTGATATTACATTTTTTAAAGATTTATTTATTTAGTCATTTATTTACTTTTTTATTTTAGAGACAGAGTGCACAAGCAGGGTGGAGAGGCAGATGGAGAGAGAGAATCTCAAGTAGACTCCCTGCTGAGTGCAGAGGCCAGTGCAAGGCTTGATCCCAGGACCCTGAGATCATGACCTGACCAAAATCACAACTTAAGTGGAAATCAAGAGTTGGTCGCTCAACCAACTGAGCCACCCACATGACCTTTGATATTACATTTTGTTAAAAGGGATTCTTTATCCACATAAGACAGTAAAGAATATATTATCTTCTAAAAATAAATATACAATTTAAAAGTTTGGAAACACTGTGAGGAAATACAGAGCATTGTTAGGAAAATGCAGAGTAAATATATCTAGAAAGAGCCCTCCAGTAAAGCAAGGAAGGTAACTCTAAACCAAGAAGGACAAACTGAGCATCACTGCTCATTTCCAATTCATGCAGGTGTACTAATTCAAGCAGTGTGCAGATTCAGCATTTGGAAATTCTTAAAAGTAAAACTGAATTTAACAGAGATATTAATAACAAACATAAGTGCCAAAGTATATGGTTCATCATGTATTTTCAGTCTGGGTGGGGAGCAAAGAAACCAGAATTTGTGAGACAAGATGAATATTCATAAAGCTAAATTTCCATTTACGTGTTATATTTCTTCTATGATTTACATAAGCAGTTTACTGTTAATTCTCTAACCATATGAAATAAGTTCTCGTTGGGTTATAGATAGTAAGTTTTGAGGGCAGAGGGTTAGAGATTTTGGAGAAACCAATGATTTGTATTCCAACCTCTATCTGGCATTCATTCACTATCCTAGATTATCTATTTTCACTCCAATTTTATTTCACACAGCCATTAACAGTGTAAAGTGAAGATTTGCTTTTTCTCGCCAATAGTTTAATTTGGTCACAGGATTCTCTGAGTGAAGATCAGCTAAATTCTCTTTATCATTCTCCAATATGACACACCTATTGTGCTGTCCTGGACAAGTCAGAGACATTTGCTTCCTATTTGTTGGGTGTATTTTTCCAACTAAAAACTACTTGAAAAGTCTATCTGCCCATTTCTTTTTCACCACCTTCAGAAATTCTTGGTGATGCCAGTTTTCTTTTACTGTATTGATGTCCTTAGATAAGAAACTCTCTGGGCCTTCAAGGAAACGGGGCAATAGAGAAGAAAAGTGAATAAGGATTTGGAGAAGCCATGATTAATAGGGTGTGAATCAAACAAAACGGCCCAAGTTTAGAGATGGGTTGTTTAACGAGAGTTAAGCAAATGGAGACACTTCGGCCAAGAGCCACTGTAAACTCAGAATTTATAGCACCTGGTAATCAATCCCAAGTGGTCCCAGTAAATATGATCCTAAGTGGGGGTGGCAGATTTTATTTTCCAAAAATGGCTGCAAAGCTATTAGAATACCACATGCTTCTACAGAAATTTTCCATGCCTATTAAGAAGTGAAATCTATGTTCTCTCCTCCAATCCTTGGGTGTATGTTTGTTACTGCCTCAACTATCAGGGTATAACGAAAATAAATGACACATGTGACAGCTAAGGTAGGTTATGAAAGGTGACACCAATTCTACCTGTCTCTCTGATGAGCTCATCTTTATAATCCAGTCACCATTACGAAGAATCCCCGGTTGCATGAAGAAGGTACATGAAGTTATACTGGATGACAGACTCGGCTAAGTTCCCAGCCAACAATCAACATGAATTGTTAGACATATAAGGGAATAAGGCTTCAGAAGATTCTGATCTGTAAGCACAAAGTTACCCTCACCCAGCCAGGCTCTGATCTTCTGGATGAGGTCCCAGATATAGCGGAGCAGAATCAAATCATCTCAACTGTGCCCCATTGGAATTCCAGACTTACAAAATCCAGGAGTGTAATAAATGGTAGATCTGCACCACTATGTTTTGGGGTAATTTGTTATGCAGAAATAGAAATTCAGAGAAAAGGGAAAAAATGAGGATAAAATCTTTTCTGTCTAGTATGTGGGATGAATTACAAATATCTTATAAAGTCAGGCCAGTATGTCTTGATATGTTCCAGCATGCTATGGAGTGAAGCTGTCTTGAACAGAGTTGAGGTGCCATAATACTGTGGACTAGGAAGGTATTTGGAATATCAGTCTTGAGGACACATGTAGATGTCCCTGTTAGCTCTTTGGAGCTATATAACTTAGTAAAAGTTAACCACAGTTTTCCACAGTGAAAGCAAATAAGTATTCATGAGTCCATACTAACATAAACAAAAAACTGAATAAATAAATGAGGAAGAAAAGACAAATCATCCATGCAGAAGAATTTTAAATAATTTATATATTCAGCCCTCAAGTAGATGAAGCTTAACTCCCCACCTTTTAAGTGTAGGTGGAACATAGTGACTTCCTTCTAAAAAGTACTATATGGAAGGGGGAGAAAAAAACAACCTTACAATAGAGACATCTCAGCCAGATGATCAGTGTTAATACCACTAGTGATAAGTCATGTTAACAGCATGTACCACTGATATGATAAAAATGCACTTCATTTCTGTGGTCTTCCTCCCTAAAGCCCATAATTCCAGTCTAATTACGAGAAAGACCATCAGACAAACCAAGACTTAAGGACATTCTACAAAATGCCCAACCAGTACTCCTCAATATTATCAAATACTGTCAATATTATCAAAAATAAAAACAAAAATTGTCATAGCCTAGTGGATCCTCAGGAGAAATGATGACTAATTGTAATGTGGTAACTTGGATGGGATTCTGGAACAGAAAAAGGACAGTAGGTAAAAACTAGGGAAATATTAATGAAGCATGACTTTACTTAACAATAACATATCAATATTATCTTATTAGCTGTGAAACACATACCATACCATTTTAAGATAAGAGAGGAGAAACTGGGCACAGGCTGTATGGGAACTCTATATTATCTTTATAATTTTTATATAGGTTTAAAACTATTCTAAATTTTTTTAAAGCTTACTTTTAAAAAAAAACAGGGATTTTCACATTAAAATCATCAAAGTTATTGTTTATCTCTAGGGTCATTCTGAGACCTGGAAACGGGAATTAACTCTTGGTCCTTTATTACTTGCATACCCTCAGCCTGCAAGGAGGGGCAGGAGCCCAGGTTGCACACTGGGGCTTCCAAGGACAGTGGAATTTTGAGCGAGAAACTAGTTGTGGAGAGTAAGGAGGGACTGGAAGCACAAAATCAACATGCTCCCTATACTCATCACTTTACATCACTCTCTGGTAGAGACAAACTTAATAAAGTAAATACAGAAGTAAAAATAGTTTTCTGATAGTTTTAGATGGATATGTTGCTCTGAGAATATGTGGCAGAGGAAGTTTACCTTGTTAATAAAGACCCCTCTGAGAAAGGGATGGGTGAGCATAATCTGAAGAAAGAGTACAGGTTAACTCAATGAAGTGAAGTGAAGTGGGGTTTAGGACGGGACTCATTCCAGGCAGAGGATCTAGCTCATGCAAAGACACTGTGGCAAGAAACAGCATACAAGAGATTGTAAACTGGAAAACAGAGAATGACAGGAAGTCTGGAGCAAGATGTGTCTAAGCGAAGGTATCTGGGCGGGACCAGTAAAATCGGAAGAGCCTTCTGCCTGGGAGGTAAGCCACCCAATGTCAAGTGGCTGATGGAGGCTTGAAAGGCAGAGTTAATGCCAAAATCCAAGCTTTTTCTAACATAGCACCTTGCCTCTCTACCGATGTCATCACCTAAATAAGGCTGCCATTGTTCTATTTATAAAATAGATGAGTTAGTAAGTGCCAATATTAAACCGAACGATTAAAAAGGAAAAAAAAAAAAACTTTGGAGGTTAAGAGCAAATTACTAAAACTGCCTTTTACTGAAACAGGAAAACACCAGGGCCACTTCTCTCACTATTTGCTTGTGGCCCATCTGTTGCAGGATAGAGTCCCTCTCTGGGTTTTACAGGCTGAGAAGTGACATTTGCATGAATTCAGACTTTTTCAGGCAGAGCCTGACAGATGCAAACTGGGTTTGTGTGATTGCTGGGGAGCTCCGTGAGGAGGGTGACTGATGGGAATGAGCTGCTGAGAATAATCAGAGCAGAAGAAGGGTTTGCAAAGGGCTGAACAAGCTCGGCAAAGCTCAGGTCATTGCCTCTGAGAGTTGAAACCTCTAAAGAAAGGAGTTTTGCATATTGATTTCCTCATTCGTCTGCCTAGTGGCCTGGATTGCTAATTATGGGTTGGTGTCCTGGTATCCGGTGAGACATATGCTAAAAATCTAAATAGCAAATTTGCCCTGACACACACACACACACACACACACACACACACACACACACACACACTCTCTCTCTCTCTCTCTCTCTCTGACACATGCACACAAGGTGTCAGATCTTAAAACAGAGTTTATTATTTTATTTCTACATGCTTTACTAGACTTTTATTTTTATTTACTTCTAAGATTTTATAAACTGTGTTCTAGAACCTTTTGCAATTGCAATTTTATCAGAGTCCCTGTCTGCAGGGTAACCACTGTACTAAATTTGCTGTTTATCATTCCCAAGCATGTACAAATATATTACTGGTATTTTGATTGCTTTTAACTTTATAGAACACTGTACATAGCATTATGCTACTTTTTTATGCATAGCATTATAAGGGGTTATTACCCATGTTGATATGTTTTATTCATTTTTACTGCTTAATAGTATTTCTAAATACATAATGATTTAATTATAAACTTGCTGTTGGTGAACACAGAAGTTTCATGTCTTTTATCTCAATGTTTTTTTCCTAAAATTCAAACTTTATATTACTGTTGCCACAATAGTTACATTCATTTAGTGTGTGCACAGATAACATTTTTTTTCCAGCCCTTTATTGGAATCTCCTTGTGTACTTTGCAAGATAGTTGTCTCTTATCAACACAAAACAGTTGTATATTTTATTTTTTTTTAAAGATTTTATTTATTTATTTGAGAGAGAGAGAGAGACAGAGAGCACGAGAGGGAAGAGGGTCAGAGGGAGAAGCAGACTCCCCGCTGAGCAGGGAGCCCGATGTGGGACTCGATCCCGGGACTCCAGGATCATGACCGGAGCCGAAGGCAGTCGCTTAACCAACTGAGCCACCCAGGCGCCCCCGGTTGTATATTTTAAAAAGCCCATTCAGATCATTTCTGGCTCTAATTAGTGATATATTCTAATTATGTTTATAATTGCTTTTATATTTGGATTTAACATACCTAACACTGGAAATTTTTGTTTATTATTCTTTGCCTTTACTTTTTATTCCTGGATATTTTATGTTGATTTAAAAATTCACTATTTTTCTTTTTTTTATCTATGGATTCATTTTTATTATCTAAATTAGCTAACAAATGGTACATCATTAGATTTTGGTGTAGTGTTCAATGACTCATTAGTTGCCTATAACACCCAGTGTTCATTACATCACGTGCCTTCCTTAATGCCCATCACCCAGTAACCCTATCCACACACCCACCTCCTTTTCCATAACCCTCAGTTTGTTTCCCAGAGTTCAGTCACTCATGGATTGGCTCCCTCCCTGATTAGACTCTAAAAATAAAGTTTTAATTTCTATCCTTTAGAGAAAAACTTACCTTAAAAAAATATACTCATTTATAAATCTTTCCCACAAACCTAGCCATTTCTATGCTTGACCAAAACAAAACATATATGTCAGCATGTTTTCAGCACTGAGAGATCTCTGGCTTGTTACTGTTAGGGAGAGCTTTAGTTTAACCTTTTCTTAAATAAACAATTAGTGTAGGGTGCCTGGGTGGCTCAGTTGTTAAGCATCTGCCTTAGGCTCAGGTCATGATCTCAGGGTCCTGGGAGGGAGCCCTGCATCACATCAGGCTCCCTGCTCCGGGGTAAGCCTGCTTCTCCTTCTCCCACTCCCCCTGCTTGTGTTTCCTCTCTCATTGTGTCTCTCTCTGTCAAATAAATAAATAAAATCTTTTAAAAAAATATTAAAAAATAAATAAAAGAAACATTAGTGTATTTAGCTCTGCTCAGCTTGTTCATAACTTCTCTTGACTTCCTTCCAGGTTCCCTTTATTTCCGTTTAAGTGCATCATTTAATATTCTTTTAGAGTGGATTTCTGGATGGGTCTCTTTTACGTAACTCTGAAAATTCATTTATCTTATAAAATTAAGGGCAAAGTAAACTAGCTAATGTGTACCTTATTTTTCCCCAGCTCTGAAGATATTATCCTGTTATTTTCTGCTATTTATTTTTGTTGAGAAGTTTGTTGTCAGTCTACTTAACTTGACTCTATAATCATCTACCCCTCATTTTCTGTAGATTTTAAGACCTTCACTGATCTGTACTTTCACTAGGATGTATCTAAGGTATGATTTATTCTTATTTATGTCACGTTGGATTCAGCCTCTGAGCTAAGGACCAATGCCTTCTTTCAATTGTGGAAATACAAACTTAAATCTCCCCTTCAATGTTTTCTATACCCTGCCCTCCATTTGCTCTTTCTGAAACACCTGCCAGATAGGCTTGGAATTTATAATCTGTTCTTCATCACTCTGAACTTCTCATCTATTTTTTTTATTTTAAATATTTCTTTGCATCTTTAAGTTGGGGTCTGGATGAATCCCTCACTGCTCCATTTAAAATCACTAATTTTTTCATTCACTATTCAGAATTACTGATTACACACATATATTACTCTACTATGTATACTACATATACTGTATATAATACATAGACAATATTTTTCTAAGAATTCTAGTGGTTATTTCCTGCCCACCCTCCAACTTCCACCCTTCCAGTTTTATTTACGCTTTTCATTTCATTTAAAACATTGAATTCTTTTATGGGTAGGTCTCTCTATTCCTCTAGTTGAACTAATTGTACTCATCTTTTTCTGAGTCTCTAGCCAAGTCTATAATAAAGTTTAAATATTACTGTTCTACAAATTTTAACAATTATCTCTGTTCATAGAGTATTTTTTAATAAAGGTAAAGGGTCTTCCACTAACAGTCATTCATTTAATATTCTTATTTTCTTTTTTTTTAAGACTATTTATTTATTCATGAGAGAGAGAGAGAGAGAGGCAGAGGGAGAAGCAGGCTCCCAAAGAGCAGGGAGCCCGATGCGGGACTCGATCCCAGGACCCTGGGATCACGACCTGAGCTGAAAGCAGACGCTTAACCATCTGAGCCACCCAGGCGCCTAATATTATTTTCATTTGCTTATTTTTATAGCCATTCATAACCTATTACACCAAGGGTCTATCTGTACGAGTTGAGACAGATGACAGCAATGCATCTTTAATTTACTTGTTCTTTCCACTCAGATTCCTGCACTTCATAGCTACATAACTGTGACTAATCTACCTAATGTCTCTTAGCCTCCGTTCCTTTATTAATGTTATGGAAATAGAAATACCTTCTTCACAATTCCTGTGAGAAATAAAAATTATTTTTAAAACTGTCCCTAACACAAGACAAACCCATATAATGCTGGTTCTTTACTTTCGCATTCTTACTGTATTCATTTTACTTAGGATCTATATTCAGGACCAAGGAGGAAGTTATGGAGATGTCAGATTGTTGGCCTAAATCATTAACATGTCAATTAACAGAATACTTGAGGTTGCTGCCAAGTTCTTATTATTTTTATGAGTCTCAAGTTACCATTCAATAAACATGGGAACTGAAATCTTTGTATGTAATTCGTGTAAGCATCTGTATGAGTGGGAAGATGAAAAAGGGGGAGGGAGGAAATGAGTGTTCCAATAAAGTCATTCCTTAGGGCAACATTAGTGAGGGAGGGAAAACACCTAATTTTGATACATTGTTTAAATACCCTGCTGAAATCTGCAAACCTGGGAGATAAGGCCCAACATTCACTCAATAATTCACTTAGCAAATATTTCTTGGGCACCTTCTATGTGCCAAGGAGTTCTTTCAATGCTGGAAATATAGAAGTAAACAAAACCATTTGTTATCACAAATATAAAAGCTAAGTTTGTTCACCTCCTAATTGCTATCAAGTACTCTTTTGCAGAAGGAAATCTCCAGGGTTTTTGTGGAAACAAGTCCAATGTTAAATAGTGGTTGTTCTCCCTAAATCAGGTAATACACATTTAGGCAACATCAGTATGAGCGTATGCTCTAAAGGCAAACTTCTCACAATCTTCCTGGCCATTACACATACAAAAGAGCAAGTTACGTTTCTCACACTATATTTAGTCATATTTTAAAACAAACTAGGGCATCCTCAGGGTAGTAAGTGTTCTGATAGCCATGGGCTCTAAGAATATTTCATGGATCGAGCTAAATTTATCCTGGATAAAAGTGGACTTACCTGTCATGTGAAAGCAGTTTTCAAAATCTTGAAGATACAGTAAAAGAAGGATTAGAAATAATCTATATGCTTCTGGAGAACATGATTAAAATTAACATCTGTCAGTATCTATATGTTCAGGATAAAATGCAAAATATTACTTCAGCACAGTGATTCTCAAAGTGTTGTCCTTGGACCACATCAGCATCAATCAGGGATTTGTTAAAAATGTAAATTCTGAATTTACTGAATCAGTAAGGCCCAGCAATGTGTGTTCTAAAAAGCCAGGGCTTCTTTTTAAAAAATTTTTCTAGCTTTATTGAGATGTAACTGACATATTAACATTGTGTAAATTTAAGGTACACAACATGATGATTTGATTCATGTATACATTGCAAAGTAATTACTTCAATAAGATCAATTAACACACCCATCATCACACATGGTTAGTATTTGTTGTGGTGGTTGTTGGTGGTGAGAACATGTGAGATGTATTCTCTTAGCAACTTTCAAGTACTCGATACAGTTAACTTTAGTCACCGTGCTCTATGTTGGATCCCCAGAATTTATTCATCTTGTAACTGGAAATTCATACCTCTGACCAACATACCTTCATTTCCCTCTACCTCCCACACCCTGAACCCCTGGTAACCACCAATCTATTGTTTCTGAGTTCCACTTTTTTAGATTCCTCATGTAAGTGAGATCATACAGTATTTGTGTTTTGTTGTCTGACTTATTTCACTGAGCACAAGGCCCTCAAAGTGCATCCATATTGTCGCATGTGGCAGTATTTCCTTCCTTCTTATAGCTGAATAATATTCCTTTGTGTGTGTAACATAGTTTCTTGTTTGTTTTTTTATCCAGTCATCCAAAGATGAACACTTCCACTGTTTCCATGCTTCGGCTATTTATGAATCATGCTACAACGTACATCCCTCCAAGTGTTTGATGTGTATTACTATTGGAGATATACTACCTTAGCATGAACTCAGGACAAACTTATCCGTTTCTCCAGACTGATCTCTTTTTACTTCAGCACATGTGCTTGTGTTCTAGCTTCACTGAACTTCTACACAAGCTTTCAAAATCCAAGATCTATGTATATAATATTAACCCTTCTCCATCTTCCTTTCTTGACAAATTTCTATTCAATCTTTAACACTTACCTTCTTTGTTCCTTCAGTAGCTCCTAGTCAGAGTTACTTATCCTTTCTGGACTTCCAGAGTATTTTTACTTAACAACATTAGACAATTACCTGTCTGCCTATTTAGACAAGCAATCAGGTAAATGGTAATACCTGGATTTCTGGTTATTACATACTCATGATTACATGTGCTTTAACTGTACCTCTAGAGTGGTCCATTAAATGAGTGTTCCAAGTGACTCTTAACTGTCTGAATGGTTTTGGGAAATTTTCACGTCCACTAAGTACTGTAGAGGATCATGTAGAAAGGAAAAGTAGCGTCAGTATGGCTAAATGACCAGCAACTCTTCATAACAGTCCAGAGACTTCATTCATGAGATTTAGGCTAAGGTAAAAACAAAAAGAAGGCTTAAGGAAAAATTTCCCGGAAAAATCTAAAGCCAGCAGCTTATCTAATTGGTTTACTTCTGAGCCATATCACAAAGTTCAGTACAGAATGGTAACAATAATCCAGAATATTAAGAAAAAGTTGAAAATGCTTAAAATATCTTTCCATGAGCCCCAAAGGGGAAAAAGAAAAAAAATCAGATTCTTTTCTGAGCCATAAATTTGCTAGGTGTTTATACAGAATATAATTCAGCAGCAATCAAGTTTATTCTAATAGGTAATAATGAAAGCTTAAATTTATTAAGCCAGTGTCGGAGACCAGTATTTGAGAACAGAGGTCTCCTTGGGAAACAATCTCAGGAAGGCGTAAAAAGGGAGTGTAAAAGCCAACATATGGTGTATTAATGAGAAGGCGATTGCTGTGGGAGACTAGGGGTTGAGGTCCTTTGGGGATCTTTGCAAGGCCTTTTTAGCATTTGACTCAACTGAGAGGCAAAATGGGGTATTTAATCATGAATCCTATCAAGTCATTAGCTGAAGACTGCTCCTCGGAGCCAATCATCTTCCGGAGACAGAGAAAGACCTCAGCAGAGAATGCACATCATGTGTTCCAGAAAAGCAAGGGCCAAGAGTATCTGGATGAGACTTCTCAGCTCCTACTATAGATATAGCTATCATACTCATGAATACATATTTTTACAAACATTACCTAATACACCCTTTTCAAGAACTCCATGAGTTAAGCATTATTATTATACTATTGTCTCCATTTTACAGATGAGGACTCTGAAGCAAAGAGAGGTTTAGTAATTGCCCAAGGCAGCAACAAGAAAGAGTGGAAGTGACTTGGCAATTTGACCTTAGACTTCGTGTTTTCCAAAATCCACCTGGGAATTGCTATCCACCCACCTGGTTGACCATCTAAGATCAATGAAGTTTATCAAATCTTGATTCTTCCCATCCCTCTGCAAATGTATCTGTTTCTAGTAATGGGCCATTTTCTCCCGGAGCCCATGTTTAATTAGAACTGTCCCTCTTTCATGCTTACCATGACTATGATATATTCTGCTAGAAAAACACATGCTTTAAGTAGTTCAATAATTTACTGAACTCAAAGGTTAATACTATGAGACAATGGGTCGATTCAGTCAAACCTTTGGTTAGTGACCACTCAAATCAATGAAATAGAGAAATTTGTAAACACAGTCAGAGATGGTGAAGTGATTAGTTGTGTTTCCCTGAAAGGCTTCATCAAAATATTCTGAGAATCCAAAAAACAGGGAACAATGGTGCTTTATATCCTATCCATGATGTTGGTTTTTTATTTCTCTGGTACAATTTAGTAGGATGTCTGCTTTGTTTTAACTTTTTGGACCATGTTTCATATTTATATAATAAATTCTTGAATCTAAAATATTGTATTTCTCAATGAAAACTGCTGTCAGTACACCTGCCTCAAATTTGTATTCCCAAACCTCCTTTGTTTTATATTTCATTACCCAGAGAAACTTAAACTCTGGTTAGCCTGAACTTTAAGGAAAAAAATCCATAAAACATGTGTTATTGACAATTCTTTTTTTATCTGTATTTACCACCCACACTTCTACCAAGACCCTCACTAACTTTCTTAACTAATATTTTACATAAATCCCCCATCTCAAAAAAAAAGTAGTGATATCAACTAGAGATATCTGTTTCCAATTAGATGCTATTTACATTCTATTTTGTGGAAAAGACAAGGATAAGAAGACTTATGCTACTTGCTTCAAATATATTACTCTCCAAATATAAAACAGAATTCATTAATTCATCCTTTGAAATATTTTATGCACTTATGCAACAAATATTTGTTCACTCTTTATCAATTTCCAAATATTTTGTTAGTCACTGAGGACAAGATCATGAATAAAAGCAAACAATGTCCTGGCTTCATGATGTTTACCACCAATAGAGTAGATAGCCATTAATTAAGTAATCAGAGCAAGAGGTTTTAAATTTCCAAAGTTATTAGCATTAAAAATTGAATTATTTGGGGCTATGAGCATATACAATAGGAATTTTAGAAAGTCAGGAAAATCTTGGTGCATTTAGGAAAATAATAGCTTAGCTGAGATCTAAAGGATGAAAAAGCATTAGTTAGACAAAGATGGAAAAAGGAAGGCAGCAACCTCTTTGACCTCAGCCGCAGCAAATTCTTCCTAGAAACATCACCAAAGGCAAGGGAAGCAAGAACAAAAATGAACTATTGGGATTTCATCAAGATAAAAAGCTTTTGCACAGCAAAAGAAACAGTCAACAAAACCAAAAGACAACAGACAGAACGGGAGAAGATATTTGCAAACGACATAGCAGATAAAGGGCTAGCATCCAAAATCTATCAAGAACTTATCAAACTCAACACCCAAAGAACAAATAATCCAATCAAGAAATGGGCAGAAGACATGAACAGACATTTTTCCAAAGAAGACATCCAAATGGCCAACAGACACGTGAAAAAGTGCTCAATGTCGTTCAGTATCAGGGAAATCCAAATCAAAACCTCAATGAGATACCACCTCACACCCGTCAGAATGGCTAAAATTAATAAGTCAGGAAACAACAGATGTTGGCGGGGATGCAGAGAAAGGGAAACCCTCCTGCTCTGTTGATGGGAATGCAAGCTGGTGCAGCCACTCTGGAAAACACTTCGAAGGTTCCTCAAAAAGTTGAAAATAGAGCTACCGTATGAACAGGCAATTGCACTACTGGGTATTTACCCCAAATATATAAATGTACTGATCCGAAGGGGTATGTGCACCCCGATATTTATAGCAGCAATGTCCACAATAGCCAAACTGTGGAAAGAGTCAAGATGTCCATCGACAGATGAATAAAGATGATGTGGTGTGTGTGTGTGTGTGTGTGTGTGTGTGTGTGTATCTATACACAAAATGTGTATCTATACACACACACACACACACACACACACACACACACACACAATGGAATATTATGCAGCCATCAAAAGGAATGAAATCTTGCCATTTGCAATGACATGGATGGAACTGGAAGGTATTATGCTGAGCGAAATAAGTCAATCAGAGAAAGACATGTATCATATGACCTCACTGATATGAGGAATTCTTAATCTCAGGAGACTAATGGAGGATTGCTGGAGTGGAGGGGTGTGGGAGGGATGGCGTGGCTGAGTGATAGACATTGGGGAGGCTATGTGCTATGGTGAGTGCTGTGAATTGTGTAAGACTAATGAATCACAGACCTGTACCTCTGAAACAAGTAATACATGTTAAAAAAAAAACAAAAGAAGAAGAAGAAGATAGCAGGAAGGGAGAAATGAAGGGGGAAAATCGGAGGGGGAGACGAACCATGAGAGACTATGGACTCTGAGAAACAAACTGAGGGTTCTAGAGGGGAGGGGGTGGGGGGATGGGTTAGCCTGGTGATGGGTATTAAGGAGGGCACATACTGCATGGAGCACTGGGTGCTATGCACAAACAATGAATCATGGAACACTACATCAAAAACTAATGATGTAATGTATGGTGATTAACATAACATAAAAAAAAAAAAAGATGGAAAAAGGAAACTCTAGTGGAAGGAAACAGGTTTAAACATACTATGAAGCAGTAGGATATTGGGAAATTCCCCGGGATTGAAGGAAGCTGGAGGAGGGTCAAGGGTAGGCGCAGGTTAATTGGCTAGGAAGTCACTGAATTATTTCACCAAACTCACAGGATTCAGATAATCACATGAGATAACAAAGATTTGGGCAAAGTCTTAGGTACATTGCAAATGATGAATACTACCTGTTTCTAGCATTGCTATTATAAAAAAAAAAAAAAGTAATGTATATGTTTTGTGCAAAGCTTTTTAAAAAACATTTTACATACTTTCCTAACTCACAAACTAGTAATGTTTTTAATTAAAAATGCCTATTTGGGAAAATTAAATGAAGAGAAAGATAAATTAAAAAATAATTGCTATGCTACAAGATATATGCTGATGTATTCCTGTTTTTTGGGGGTTCTTCTTTTATCTTCTTATAACATTATGGTCACACTGTTTGCACTGTACCAAAAAACAAATCTTAAAAAATGTTATGAACATTTAATTCCATCTCATTAAACTGTTATTTTTTAATATCTTACCCTTACCATCTACTTTAACTAAAATGTATAATGGCTTTTTCAATTTTATTCTTGAACATCTTTTAGTGCAGTGAAGAAATGGTACAATATCCTAGTGTTCTTCCAGAGGGAGAGCAACTACACCTGGGGGAAAACGCAGGAATTAGAGAGACACGTGGAGATGTTCCAAATGTGCATTTTCTTAATAATTAGCACATCACAGACCTAGTTAGCATCTCATAAATAATCATAAAGTATGTATTTAATGAATCATTTTACTTTGCAATGTCAGAGGTTAACAGGAAAGCAAAATGGTTTGCTTATTTTAAAAATGAGATGCAGTTGTTCTTTGGGTATACTATGACTAAAAAATAATGAAATGCAGTAAATAAGCATCCATCATACTAGTTTTAAAAACACTGATAGCAATAAATATATATGTATACATATCTGTCACATCTTTCAAAACACCCTATATTTATATATGTTAAAAAATAGCTATCTATATACATTTATGTTGTGACAAGCATATGAATATGCATGCATACTGTGATTGTACATTTCATTTTTAATCCAAGCCTTTCTGTCAAACTCTTGTCCCAAGCTGCATTTTGATGGTATACATTTTTCCCTTTTTCTACCCTATTAGGAAAGAGACTTATAAAACCAGGGACCATCAGTATTTTTACCTTTTCAAACTACCTTGTTAGAATACTCTTCTATCTGTTCATCTTAAAATATTTTATCTGTTAGGTTAATTCATCTATTCATCTATGTAAAATGTATTTCACAACCAATTGTGTTAGAATGACAACAATTTAGAATTTTTTGTGATTTTATAAGTTGACAGGGCAGTTCTCTTGCTGTTCTCACCTAGGCTCATTTATGAATATTCAGCCAGCTTTGCTAGAGTAGGATGGTCTGAGATGGCCTTGCTCAACATGTCTGGGATCTCAGCTGGGACAGCCAAAGGGCTGAGATTAATGGGCCTCCCTTTCCACATGGTCTTTCATCCCAGTCTTTATTCACAGCATGACTGGTCAGTTTGTAGAGAGAGAAAGCCCCAAATGCAGGGCATCTTCAGATCTGGTTTTGAAAGTCAAACGACATCTACCACACCCTATTGGTCAATGCAAGTCCTAAGACCATTCAAGGCATGGGGAAATAAATTCTTCCTCTTGATATAAAACCTGCAAAATATTGTGAGCATATTATTCTATTTACAATATTATGTTGGAGTAATAAAATCAGCAGTCAAATATACATTTTTGCTAAACGGAGTTACTGATTGTTAACCCCCACTTGCCCTGGCTCTGAGATCTAGAGTCATCGATACGCTTTCAAAAGATGAAATGGAACAGAGAATGTTCACCTACATCTGTGATAAGGAATCTTGATACACCTCGCAACTTCAGTATTAAAAAGCCCTAACTTTCTCTAGAATAACTTTATCCTTTTACTAAAACAGAACACCAGGCACTTCTCTACAAAATTGTTTCATCCACATCACAACTCTGTCTTCCCTAAAACTCGTTGGAATGTAGTCCCAAGATCAGGATTCCCTTGTCTCATGATCCTTTGTTCTCATCTAAACTGCCATTACAGTAACATTCCAGGCATTCCATCTTCCTGTTTAATTCTGTTGTCTATTTCCAAAACCAACTTCTCTCTTGTTCTCTCTCTCTCTTTTAAAGCATTATGTGCTCTGATCTGCAAGAAATTATCAATTACTTTACTGTTTTGATACATTCTTTACCCTAATATTTAAAAAAAATCTTTCAGAGGTCATGATATTTTTTTAATTAGGTTTTTGAAGATAGGGACTACTTTGAGTCTCTGATTCCACTGTTTACATGGCCTCCTGATTCCAGAGATTTTAACTGGGGAGACATTATCCTCAGAATTCCAACTTTTGCATGTATGGAGCAAAATTTTGTTTGCAGAACTGTGACTGGCTGTAAAGAAAAGAAAGGAAAAAGAAAAAAAAGAGGAACAGATCCCAGTAAAAATTTAGAAACAAAAAGCATTGGGAACAGAAAGCTGGACAAGTAACAGAGCTGAGATCTGGCATCAGGCACTGATCATGCTGAGGGAAATATTTTGTTCCCTATTTCTCAACACTGAGGAAAAGTGTTTCCATAGGATGTCTCTTGCTATAATTATTCCAAGTGATAACATTTTTAAAAAGATGCTATGTTTGTTTTTTTTAAGTTACAGATATCTCAAAAGGCTGAAATAATATTCAATATATTACAAAGAATGAGTTTCTTCTAACGTTCGGTACCACCACTTTTATGACCTAGTCGCTGCCATGTAAATGTCATGACTCTCACGGGGGGGGGGGGGGGAGAATGGGTTTTACACATGCTCTAGAATGTGAACAAATATGTATCCACATGGATCATATGCCTTGTTTGTGATGGGGCACAGTAAATCTTGGGAAGTGCATTTTTGTCATTTCTACTAGACAATCTACGAGAAATGCACAGGCTTATTCAGATTGTCGATTTTTTTCATGTGTGAGTTTTGGCAAAATGGTGGTGCTCAAGGAATTGGTCCATTTCATCTAGATTATCGAATTTGTGGCCACAGAGTTGTTCACAGTATTCCTTTATTATCCTTTTAATATTCATGTGATTGGTAGTGGCATTCCCTCTTTCACTTCTGATATTAGTAATTGGTGTCCTTTTTTTTAATTTGTTAACCTAGCTAGAGGCTCATCAATTTTATTGAACTTTTCAAAGAACCATCTTTGGGTTTCACTGATATTATTGATTTTCTGTCTTCAATTTCATTGTTAACTGCTCTAATTCTTATTATTTCTTTTTTTCTACTTGTTTTGAATATAATTTCTTTTTCCCCCTAGTTTCCTAAGGTGGACACAAATTATTGATTTTAGATTTTTTTCTAATAAATGCATTCAATACTATAAATTACCCTCTAAGCACTGCATTCACTGCATCCTACAAATTTTGATAAGTTCTATTTCCATTTTCATGAGTACAAAATATATTTTTTAATTTCCCTTGAGTTATCTTCTTAACCCATGTGTTATTTACAAGTGTGCATTTAATCTCTATATAGTTGGGGGTTTTCTAGTTATCTTTCTGTTATCAATTCGTAGTTTAATTTTAGTTCGGTCTGAGAGCTAAAATGATATGATTTCTATTTCTGTAGTTTGTTAAGGTATGTTTCATGGCTCAGAATGTGTTCTATCTTGGTGAATGTTCCATGTGAGCTTAAGAAGAATGTGTTCTCAGCACTTGTTGGATGAAGCAGTCTACAGATGTCAGTTATATCCAGTTGATTGATGGCAATGTTGAATTCAACTGTGTCCTTACTGATTTTCTGTCTGCTGGACCTGTCCATTTCTGATATTTTCCAACTATGATAGTGGATTCATTTATTTCTCATTACAGCTCTATCAGTTTTTCACTCTAATAGTTTGACATTCTGTTGTTAGGCACACCCACATCAAAGGTTCTTACGTATTTCTGGAGAATTGCTCCATGTATCAATATGCTATTCTCTTCTTTATTCCTGTTAACTTTTCTCCGTCCATTTACTTCTAATCTATATGTGTGTTTATATTTAAAGTGGGTTTCTTAAAGACAATCTATAGCTGGCTCTTGTGTTTTGATCCACTCTGACAGTATCTTTCTTTAATCAGTGTATTTAAACCACTGGCATTCAATGATTACTGATACAGTTATTGATACAATGATATTGACATACTTGATATACTGATACAGATTAAGATCTACCATATTTGTTATTGTTTTCTATTTATTTTCCTTGTTTTTCTTCCTATTTTTGTCTTCTACTATTTTTCTAATGGCTTTGAGTATTATTTTATCCCATTTTCTTTCTTTTCTTAACACTTGTTATACTTTTTTTTTTTTTACTCCTTTTAGTGGTTGCCCTAGAGTTGTAACATACATCTATATATAGTCTAAGTCTACTTTCAGATAACACTATACCACTTCACAAGTATTACGAGTACCTTATATTAACAAAATAATCCTACTCTTCCCTCCTATCTCGTGTATCATTGCTGTCCTTCATTTTACTTATGTATAAGCATATATAAGATGATACATGTAGGCATACATAATAGAATACATTGTTGCTCTTATTCTTGAACAGACTGCTACCAGTTGGATCAATATGAAAAATAAAAGTTGTTATTTTCCGTCTTCATAATCTTTCTTTCTTTATGTAGAACTGAGCATCCGACCTACAATATCATCCCTCTCTCTAAAATATGTCTTTTAACATTTCTTTTAAGACAGGTCTACTGACACAATTTCTCTCAAGTTTTGTTTGAGAAAGTTATTGTTCTTCTACTTTTGAGGACAACTTTCAAGGAGTACAGAATTCTAGGGGTTTTTTCTCTCTCTCTCTCTCTCAACACATTAAATATTTCACTCTACCCTCTTCTTGCTTGCATAATTTCCAAAAAGTCATATATAATTCTTATCTTTGCTCTTCTGTAGTCAATGTATTTTATTCCTCTGTCTCCTTTCAAGATTTTTTTCTTCATTTTTGATGTTCTGAAGTGTGAAAATGATATGCCTAAATGTAGGGTTTGGGGGAGGAGGGAGGCATTTATCCTGCTTAGTGTTCTCTGAACTTCTTAGACCTGTGGTTTGGTGTCTGACATTAATTTGGGGAGAATTTCAGTCACTATTGTTCCAAATATTTCTTCTGTAACTTTCTCTTTTTGCTCCTTCTGGTATTACTATTACATGCATGTTATATTTTCATAGTTGTCTCACTATTCTTCAGTATTTTATGGTGGTTTTTTTTTCCACTGTTTTTTGGTTTTAGGAATTTCTGTTGCCATATTCTCAAGCTCAGAGATTCTTTTCTCACTTGTGTCCAGTCTACCAATAAGCACATCAAAGGCATTCTTCATCTCTCTTACACAGCTTTTGATCTCTAGCATTTCTTTCATTTTCTTTCTGAGGATTTCGGTCTTTCTGATTACATTACCCATCTGTTCTTCCATTCTGTCTACTTTATCCATTAAAGCCCTTAGCATATTGATCATGGTCTGGTATTTACAACATCCCTGCCATGTCATATTCTGATATTTGCCCTGTCTCTTCAAATTATGTTGTTTTTTGTTTTGTTTTGTTTTTACTTTGAATTTTTTTCTTGAGAAAAGGACATGATGTATAGGTAAAAGGAACTGCTGTAAATAGACCTTTAGTAATGTAAAGGTAAGATGTGGGAAGAAAGGAAGTGTTCCACAGTCCTGTGATTTTTGTCTCAGTCTTTTAGTGAGACTATGCCTCTGGACTGTCAACTTCACCAGTGTTTCTCAGTTTTTTCTCTCCCACCCTCCCCCTTAGGTGGGACAGGGTGGCTAGATTGGGCTGGAGTTTCCCTATCTCTAGGTCAGTTAAGCTCTCATAATACACCAGCAGGTTAGGCTCCCTCTATGAATGAGTACCCCTGAAGTTTTTAACTCTCAGACTTATCCACACTGAGTCTCCCACAACTGGTCAATCGTGCTACAGGTTTTCCTACCTTGACACTGATTCCCTAGCAGTTTCTGCTTGTGAGTCTGTGCTCTGGAAAACCTTCACTCTCTGTATTAGCAGTCTCCAATGCTGGGGGCCCACATATTGCCATGATCTCATGAGTCCTAGAAGAACTGACTCATGTTTCATGAGTCCTAGAAGAACTGACTTTTTAGTCTGTTCAGCCTTTTATTTGTCTTAGGATGTTGTGGCAATTTATAAGCTCCTTACATGTGGAACCAGAAATTACTTTGTCTAATTTGTTACTAGATAAAAAAATAAATCAGGGTTTAGTCTTCAAGCTTCAGATGGGAAAATTAAGTGTTAGATGCTATTAAAATTGCCTGGAGTCATAAAATTATTACAGATCTAAACTGGAACTAGAATTAAAGACCTCAGATACCTAACCAGAGTTATTCTTACAAAACCTGAAAGTTTAAAAGATATTTATTATTGATTGATCTTTCTATGGTCCTCCTCCCTGATTTTCTTCTCCTTTCAACTTTTCTTCTTTCTCTTTTTCTATGGTTTCCATAATTAATCAATTAATTTATCAACACTTGAATTTAGCAAATATTTATTATATAACAGCAGTTGTATAGCAACTATGCTAGAAATTTGGCACAAAATAGTGAGAAAAATAAGCAGGGCCTCTATAATATTGAAGCCTATAATTTAATGGGGAGAGTTACATAAAATATAGAATCATAAATAAGAAAACACAATTTTGATAAATTTCTATAAAATAAGTGCATGGTGTGTACAGAAGATAGTGAGGACCATCTTAAAATTGAGTAATTGAAATGAAATATGGAGGAAAAATACCTAAAACATGTGCCAAGAACTCTTCTAAATGTTTTACATAATTTTTTTAATTTAAACTTCATAAAACTCCCCACCAATATAGTAAATGTTCTCACTCACTCTTTCTTTCACTCTTGCTCTCTCTCTCTCACACACACACATATGAGGCCAAGGTAACAACATAATTTAAAACTTGCCAAACATCATATAGCTATTAACTATATGTCACTCCATAATCCGTATTTTTCACTGACACAATACCTTTAAAAGTAGAAAACTGAGGCAGACAGAACAAGATTTCTCTGTAATGGTTCCATTAACATTTTGGCTGGATGATTATTTGTTGCGGGAGGCTGCCCTGTGCATTGTAGAATGTTTAGCAGAGTCCTTAGACTTTACCCACTAGATGCCTCCCTTCTTCAGTTGTGATGATCAAAAATGTCCTTGATTTGGGGGGAGGAGGTCAATTCCATTCCAATGAAGGACCACTGATATAGAAGGACTTTAAGGTTTTTTTTTCCTGCTGAAAGGGCTTTAATATATAGATTGATCAATAAGTCAATACGTATGTTAGTGCTCCTTATAAAAGAAAGAAAATAACCACTTATTACCCATTTTTTCTTCTAAATTCTCTACCCCAAGCCTAATCACTATGAGGCATACAAAAAGCCTAGGTCAGGTTTTATATTACATGTTGTGAGGAAAGCTATGTCATTTCTGTAATTAAAGACTCTCTACTATTGGAACTCAAACCTAATATAAGAGAGGTGGGTGTTTATTTTCAGTTCAATTTTAAATATGATGCAAATTTCTTTCAAAAATATTTATGATTTATGTGTTTTTTGGAATGCTGGGAAATATAGTGAATTATCCTAAGTCCTAATTCCCAATCTATCAGAAGAGAACCGAAAACTAATGACTACGAAACATTCAAGGTTGTCATCTAGTGGTGACCAGCAAGCTAGAGGACTGAGACCCAAAAATATTGCCTACAGTATCACTAGCTCACTATCTTCTCCTCTTTATAAATTTGAAACATCTGTTATATAATTATTTAATACTTCTTTTGAGGAAAAATATGATGAATTACTTGTCTCGGTATATTTCCTCCTGCAAAACAATACTTATTCCCGTTTAAAAGAAAAGTAGTTGAAGAATACTAATTCCAAGATTGTTTATATTTAATGAAAATCTTGAACATTTATCATTCTTATTTAGATAATGGGAAGTAATAACATGCCTTCCTGTAAACAGAAGATTCAACATAATCACATTACATTAGTTAGAGAACACAGAAGATAAATTTTAGCATATGTCAATGTTGCACACCACCCAGGCATATTTCATTAGATGTTGTCAAAGGCACAGAAAACTGCCAATCACAGTAACAACTAACTTCTTTTAAAAGCCATTCAACTGAGTTTAATTATGATTAAATGTATTTGAACTGAAGGAATATTAAATACACAAACGCCTTCTGGCGATCTTTTGAGTCTGCGATGAATAGTTTCTGCTCAATAGGAAGAAACATTTTTTATGTATTCCAAAAAATAAAATAATATAAAATTAAATTAAAATGGAAATCTGGTTAACATTCAGTAAATTTTTCTTGGCGGAAAAATAGCAAATGGAAATGCCCAGCTCTTATAGGGCAGATTAGTACCACTACCATTCACCTAAAATCAGGAACCTCAAAGACAGTCTTGATTCTTCTATACAGTTCCTGTCCACCAATGTAAAAAGTTAACCAACATAAACTAAAAATCACAAATTCCATGCATGTTGCTTATGATCCATCTTTTTCTTTCTACCCTTGATTGCACTGGTTTTATTGTTTAGATCATCAATAATTTTCCCTAGGGCTTCTTTAACAAAATTGGCTTTTTCACTTCTCTAAATTCTCTCTTTTCCATTCTTAATTCATTTTCCCCAATAGAAAAGGGAAATCTGAACGAGGTTTTACTCTTCAAATGTGCCTTGCAGAAGTTTAGCATAGCTGAGGAGGTGCTTGTGGGACAGTCAGTGGGAGTTTTTGTGATGTGGTGATGTTGGTGTGGGCAAAAAATGACCAAGTTGCAGAGGGGAGGTTTAACAGTTGTGCGCCCCTGTCCCCAATATCAGTCACAGCAGCTCCATTCTTCTTTCTCCATCAAGAATTCCTTTAGGCAAATGATTCTACAGCAAGCAGTCTTCACCATCATCATCAACAACAGGAGCAGTATAAGGAATAAAGCTCAAAGGTCATACTGCTCTGACTCCCACCTGATTTCCATTCTCTCTCCCCCCCAAACCTTCTCCCTTTTTATATCCCTCTTTATCTCTCCCTCTATCTCATCATATTCTTTCTTTCAATGCACATTTCCTAATACTCCACCTGCTGTCCATTTGGTACTTCATTTTTAAGCAATTTAGAATTCCCTCAGCACAAACTGGTATTTCTTGTATCTATACCCTGGAATCTATTATTCCCATTATGTATAGTTAGTAAACACCTCCAATCTTCTTTAGTTTTGGATACTCAGTTGGCTTCTATATCTACTTTTGAAGTGAGCTAACCATGAATTTGTCACCTTGTGCTCAAGATGACTTTCCTTATCCATGTAGATAAGGTGAATCACATATCCCTTTTATCTCCTTGTTTAAAAAAAAAATCAATGTGACTAATACATGCTTTATTGTTTTTTTCTTTAGATATTCATTTACAGTAAATAACCTGTTAAGATATTATTTTAGGTCTTCACTTAACTGCTTGTCTAGTCTGGCTCAATGACTCTGTTGAAATAAATCAAAAAGTAAATATTTCATTTGTTCCAGAAAATATATTGCTTCAGACCTTCAGGATTCCAAATACCCACCTTTTTTAATCTTGACCACTGTACAACCTCAAGAGCATGGGAAAAGACCAATCCAGGAATCAATCAATGTTATACTCTCTGCTCCCAAGTGATGGCATTCAATTAGAGCCTAACTTCTGTGTCAGAAGGTTTGGGAGATGCCCGTTAGACACAATGTACTTATAAACTGCTGGTTTTATCAAAGAGGATATTACATTAGTTTGGTAACTGCTTAACATTAGTATATTCTCAAGTAGCTGAAATAATATGTTGTAATCATAAAAAAACAATATACTGTGATTGGTATAAGGGAGAAAAAATTGTTCTATAGTCTCTCAATCATACTGGATGAGTTGCACTGTAATCAGTCCTATTATTAAACTTCATGATAGAGAAATTTAGGGTTCTTTTGTATTTTTCTCTATCCCTATCTCCCCTCTTCCCTCATCCCAATTTTGGGATCATGCACAACTTGGATTATAGAAATGTGTATATTAGATTCATGCCATAAGAAAGGCCAGATATTAACAACAACAAAAAAGTTTTTCTTATAAAGAGATAATGTTGAAGGAAAATGAAGAACCTATAGAAACTTTTCAACTCTATGAAGGAGAAAACCAGATGGAAGAAAGGGACTGAAAATAACCCACGGAAGAGGGGTGAGGTGAGGGAAACCAAGAAGCATGTATATGTTGGGTGGAGTAGGAAAGAAATAGGAAGAAACAAGAGAGGCAGCCCTGGCAAAAGGGAATTTGTAAGCATCAGATACACTGGTGTCCAGATGGTCCCACTGGGGATCCAAAGAGAGAAGAACCTCTGTGCATCATATTCTGAATTTTGTGTCTCTGCATTATTGTCTAATAATTGCATTTTCCTCCTGGCGACAGATTGCACCTTCTAACTAATGAATATTTAAACAGTTTCAGAAAACATGTCAATGGAAAACATAATCATAATGCTCCAAAAGTAAAATCCTGCTTTTCAAAGAACATACTCACACTCCTTCCTAAGTTCATATTAAATTCAATACAAAATTCAAATTTTCAGAAATGTTTATGTCTCCACATTATATTTTCTTTATTGGTAAAATAATTATACATATTTTTTATATAAAAATACATACTATTTGTAATCACAGTTTGGATCTTTATCCAGTAATTTTAATCAGTTGAGATAGGCAATATTATTAATTCAGATTTTTAAAACATCCTTTCTTTTTAAGAAAAAAAAAAAAAAACTCTCCACATTCTGCAGGGTGCAGCCTCCAAGAGATTTTATACTTCATCTGTAGTAAATGCAATCTTTTTGCCTGGTCTTTAAAACACCACAGGGAATTGCAGGAATCATTGGTTTACTGATTACTACAAGCAATGGACCTATACTATACTCAAAATCAGTACTCTGAAGGGCTTTTATTGTTGGTCATTATTTGAGCACAAATGAAGTTCTTAGCTATTTGGTGGTTCCTAGCCATCATAAAATAGGACGGACATGGAGTCATGGATAAATACATCCCAGAGTGGAAATAAAAAATCATGTGATCTAGGGATAAGCAATGCATTCCAATCCCACATCAAAATTGTCCATAAGCAGAAGACCCCTTTTTATAGGCCACATGCACAGGTCTTACAAACACATACTCTAAAATGTACAAATTTAGAGACACCACCTTAAGGCTGGCTAGGTAGAACATCTCTTTAGAAAAGGGCTGGAAAAGAGTTTTGATTACTGTCTAGGCATGTACTAAACTTTTAGATGGCATGCATATATTACCCACGGAAATGAGGAAGTCAGTCAGTTGAACATATTCCCATTGTTTTAGAAGCCTGTTCACTGCTATGATGTTCTGGCAACTCCATGGTCTTCCCACTGGTCTTGGAAGATATTATACATTTAGTAAGCCAATTAATATGAAGAATGTAATGTCTTATGTCTACAATATGTTTACATGTTTCCATTTTGCAAGTGATGGAGATGCCTTTAGGACACAACTGTTTAGGAATCATTGTCGGACAAGTCAGAAGAACAGAAGTAAAAAAGAACTTGAGGAAAGATGCACTGATCAGATAGTGATTAAATGATAATCCCATCAACCACACAATTTAATCAAATGAAACTGTGTTTGGCATTTTTCTGGACTCAGGATAGCAAAGAGATCTACACATAACAACATAATGACACAGTAAATATTAAATATATGTTAATTTTAAAATTGTAGTTTTAGCCTTAACTGGTAGGTCATTTGTGATGGATTGATAGTCCTGACTGCTAAATGTGAGATTAAGAAGCCCTGTCTCCTGACACAATAGAAGTCAGCTGAGATAAGATTAGTGATGCCTGTCAAAGGAAAAGGAAAGCAAGTGCTGCAACAGTATTGGCTGACACTAAACTATAATCCGAGGAGGTGGAGAAATAGGTAGATTTATTTCAAGAGAGGGAGATACTCTCCTGGTAGAAATATGGCAGATGTAAACCAAATATAGTTAGATCATAGTTGGACACAGCATAATTCCATTTCTGCCTAAATGGGAAATTTAATACAAGACATCTCAGGAGCACAGTAGAGAAGTCTTCATATCTGCCTGATGAGTCTCGGGAAGGTTTCACAGTAGAAGAAACTTTTGACCGACCCTGGAAGGCAGAGACAGGGTAGGTAGGAGTCATGAATTTAAGGCAAAGAAGGCAGCATATGCAAAAATGACATCATCAGAAAAAGAAAATGCATGTGGGAAACTTTGAGCAGATCAATTTTGCTACAGCATAAAGTGTAAGGAGGATTATGTTAAAATTGAATCTGGACAGGCAGACAATGGCAGGATGATAAAAACACTGTCAACAATGTTGAAAGAGTCTCAATTGTATGCTGTCAGTGGTATTCCACCAAAGAAACATAAACTTGAGAGAGCTGATTATACTGGCAGTTTCCACAGAATTTATCAGACCACCCTTGTTCGTGTCTCCCTCATTCCAGGTTCACATTTTTCATTGGTATTCAGTTTGCATTTATGGCTTCTCAAGCCTGTATTGGACCTGGCTACTTACACAAAATACCGTGTTGAAGATCCCAGAAAAAATCTGTCTCTTTCACACTAATTCATTGTCCTGATGCTGAATGCAGCTGACTTTATCTCCATCCTCTTCTCCCATCAGACTGAGAGTACCTTCATTAGACTTGCTTATCCCTCTGCAATTCTCTTCTTCCAGGGCTGATTTTGAGACACATTATTATGAACTGAATAGGTCTGTACTCAAAGTACCATCTTTGTCAAGGCACATTCTGAAAAGCTCTCTATGTGGGACAAACCATGAAAAACAAGAGTAGACAGAACAATTAATGAAGGAAACCCAAAGACTGAACTGCACAAATCAATTTTGTGCTTCCATTTCTTTTCCAATGTGTCTTCATTTATATTTCAATACTTCACCACAGCTTAATTTTAGAGAATTTATTTTCCTGTCAAAACCCTTTGAGATGGACCTAAATAAAAGTAAATTAAAATGAAGATTGCTATTGCCATGCAGCTGTACATATAGATTTTAAACTTGATGGGAATTTAAAGCCATTTCTTCCTCATCATTCTTAATGGAACCCAGAATTAACAGCCAGCAAAGTTTTCATTTCTAAATTCAGTTATGCATCCTACCCTACCCACCAGTTTTTGCTTTGCTCTTTTTCTTCATAAGCTAGGCATGGTAGGATTGGAAACCCTGGAGCCAGGCACACCTTCTCTTATCAACTTTGTGAATGTGGTAGGTTATTTGGCTTCCTTCAGTCCAATTTTTCTGCTTTACAAGTCTGAAATGGTGCTAATCACAGTGACCTCTTGGTTATTGTGTGGTTTCAGTAAGACATATGCAACAAAACTAATATAAAACTAAAACGAATGATTACTGTTTAGATATTCAATTGCTACATTTAGACACTATAAGGACAAAATGGCCAAGAAGCAACTCAAGAATATTCCCCAAATCTAGCAGAAATTGATAAACTACTCTGAGACAAACACGCAGAGGAACCATAATGAAAAAGGAACACAAGTGTTATAAACAGAGAAGTATGTGTATGTCAAAGGAGTCAGAGTAGAGATCGTGATGGGTAAGTACTACAAAGCCAATTTTAGTTTATTATTAAAGAAATATTTACCATAAGAATCAGGTGCTCAATTAATGGATTAAAAAAAAAAAAAAAGAACTCTAGGGGTGCCTGGGTGGCTCAGTTGTTAAGCGACTGCCTTCGGCTCAGGTCATGATCCCAGGGTCCTGGGATCGAGCCCCGCATCGGGCTCCCTGCTCCGCGGGAAGCCTGCTTCTCCCTCTCCCACTCCCCCCACTTGTGTTCCTTCTCTCGCTGTGTCTCTCTCTGTCAAATAAATAAATAAAATCTTAAAAAAAAAAGAACTCTAGATGAATAAGATGAGAAAACAAGTCCAAAGGTACAAGACAAAAGTTGACTAAAAATTAGGATTGGTTTCTTTTAGTTGTTTCCTGGGCCTCACTTTATGAAATGATTTCTCTACATAAGTGAATAGTAAGTCTCTATGTCTACTAAGTGGCCTGATCACAACATGGTGCGTGCCCTGAAAGCACTAAAGGACTAGATTTTATTTCTTACAGTGAGGCATTTTGGAAATATTTATTCTGATACCTTCAGGAGAAAATTCACATATTTTATTTATTCTATTCTATTCTATTCTATTCTATTCTATTCTATTCTATTCTATTCTATTTTAGAAACTTACAGAAACCTTTCCAGGTCAGGTGAGTCCCCTGAGGAAATGCAGTTGTAATAGAAATGTTCTTGTGCATCTGTCTTTGTAAATATTTGTTTTTTGTGGTTTATGATGTGTTTAGTGTTCCCAGGCTATATGAAGTCAAATTATAATTTGAAATGTGTTTCCACCAGAAAAAATTGTCCCTAAGTTATAATAAATTATCAGAAACTTGCTTATGTGAAAATGCAATTTTCTCTATTCCTGTTCATCATTGGACATTGATTTATACTTCCCAGTTCAATGAGGGTAAAGGAGTCAGGGAGAAACATGTATCTTACACCTACACCAAAACTAATGTTTCACCAAATGTTGTCCATGAATTTATTACTTAATGTAATTCTTCTAATTAAATTTTGAGAACAAAAGTTATCACCAATTCATAGAAGGAAAGGCAAACTAAGAATCAGGGAGGTTAAATAATATGAGTGTTTGAGTAGCTGCAGTTGACATTCTAAATTAGGTATATCTAAACTGAGGAATTATATTAACTCAACCAACATCAACAAGCCTTTGAAAAGCACAGAAGTTATTAAGACAATAAAACAGACCTTATAAAGAAGAGTTGACTTCAAGAGGATTTTAGTCTACTAGAGAAAATAATTTCTCTGAGTTTCAAGAAATCCAATTGAAATTTGAAATGTAATCCATAAAATATTTCTTCTATATAATAATTATGAATGTACAAATATAGTTTTCTTTTTTAAAAAAAGATTTTATTTATTTATTTGATAGAAAGAGACACAGCGAGAGAGGGAACAAAAGCAGGGGGTGTGGGAGAGGGAGAAGCAGGCTCCCCGCAAGGAGCCCGATGTGGGGCTGGATCTCAGGACCCTGGGATCCTGACCTGAGCTGAAGGCAGACGCTTAACGAATGAGCCACCCAGATGCCCCTAAAGTTTTCTTTTGATATATATTCTAGACAGTGATTTACAGTGCCATTTTATGTGGTACTATGTTTGGCAAAGTATAAGAATATATATACATATGTATACATAGATGATATTCTCTCTATATATGTAAGTGTATATGTATATGAACATATATGTATATATATCAAATATAAAACTTCAAGCTCATTTGATATATTTGATGTCAACTACTCAAGTCTTCTTCATGTTAAGTGTTCTTTTATACCATTTTACTGTCAGTCAACAAAGAAATCAGGCACAGGAAATAGCATTGTATTCTCACTACATTTTCAACAACTACATTCTTCCTGTTTCCCTAAGAGTGAGATGAGGAGCTAGGGCCAACAGTGCACAGCCTCTCATATGTGACTTAATGTATGAATCAGCCTGTCTGATACCAAGTTCATCATTACCTCCCCAAGGCCAATTCCTTCTCATGCCTTCCTTAGTCCCTTTACTGTCATCTACACTTCCAGAGTCACTTACACTCAGAGAATCATACCGTACATTATGAAGAACAGAGAAATCTCACCTTAAAATTAAGCTTCTGTCTACCTACACTTTCACTACTACAGGTTTTTGTCATGTTCCAGGTCAAATACAATCACTTTAATTCCTGAGTTGTATGATCAGTTGTAGTAGTTAAGACAAATGAGAACAAGAGACATGACTTAAACTAATAAAAACATTTTAGAAGTATTAGCTCTACTTTATTAAAAAGTAAACATAATTTAGAGAGGTTAAACAACAGATGATAATGGTAGAGTCAAGATCTCACTCAGTCTGACTACTCTTTTCAGCTCAAGAGCTGAGTGTGTTCTAGAGCTGTATCAGAGATCACTTCTTAGGGAATGTGTCCTTTCCACCTGAAAGAGACTGAGGAATTGTAGGAGTTGGTGCAACTGGAATTTATGTGCTTATGTGTTATATATTCATCACCTAATTTATTCCTCATAGTAATCCTAAGAAATGCATATTACTGTCTTCCTAGAATGAAAATTCCATAAATGACAGGCTTTCGCCTTGGTGACCACTCTATCCCAAGTGCCTTTCAAGTGACTGGCATACAGCAGAAGCTTAGTTAGATATATCTTAACTGAATAACGGAGTGGAGACACATAAAGGCTAAGGAAATTTGCCAAATTAAAAAAAAAGTAGGTTTTAACCCATATTTGAACATCTAAGCCATATGGGAAACAATGCACAGTGGAAAACAGAACAGAAATTGTATCAGTTAACTCTTGCTATATAACCAATAGCACAAGAGCTTAATGGCTTAAAATAATTTATTTAGCTTTCATTTTTGTGGAGTGGCAATTTAGACTGTGCTCACCTATACTGTTCTTATGTAGGGTTCCTGCAAATTTCAAGTAGCTGGCCCTGCTAGTCTTGGCTAGGATAACCCACTGGACTCAAATTATCAAAATGTCCCTAATACTGGAGCAATGGGTGTTATACGCAAACAATGAATTGTGGAACACTACATTCATTCATTCAATCAATCAATCAATAAAACATGTCCCTAATACTGTATTCTATTGCTTGAAACAAGTAGTAAGACCAGACCGGACTCAAGAGGTGAAGAAACACACTTCACCTCTTGAAAGGAGAAGCTCTGAAGTCACAGAGCAAAAGGGAATGAATACAGAAAGGACACTGATTGGACCATTTTTACAAATAATCTACCATAGAAGGACATAACCAAATTAGTCCACGTTCCCTTCTTTGTAGATAATGGTTTATTAAATCAGGCACAGTGTTATCTACTTCAGTATTTGAAACACAAGATGGAAGACTCTATATTCCGAAAGCATATGAAGACTCTCTTTTAAATTTTCATTCATGGATTAACTATATTCAAAGAGTTGGTATAAATAGGCCTTGGTCAAGAGCCAAAAATGGTCTCCATAATCAGAAACGCTGCAAGAAGCAGGTCAGATTTCAGAAGTACTGACTGCAAAAGCTCAATTATTTAAATCAAAAACCCAATGCACTTGATCAAATAAGTAGTTGACAGTATTTGATCTGGAGCACAGGGAACCATCTGCTCTTCTATAAACTAAAGTTTAGTAATAAATTCAGGCAACCACGTGCAGATTTAAAATTCAAATGCAGGCTCCATTATCTGGACTTAATTCTAAAGGAATTCAGGATCTTAATTTCTAAAGAACACTGGATTATCTGCATAGGTTAGGGGGAAAAAACTCATAAAGACGGTTTTTATTGATTTTCCCCCTGAGATCTAAATTTTGCCTTCTGTTGTGAAAAAAACAGGATGCCCCATATCTAACTGAAAGGGGCAAACTGTGAAAACAAGTGAGTGCTTTGCTATTTATCACCATTTCATAGGAGATTAGGAGTATCTCTGTTGGCTGGGAGGGAAGGGTTCCTCTCTCTGCCTCTCTCTCTTCCTTTTACCTCTGTCTCTCCCCTTCCTCCCACTTCCCTGACAAACGCATTAAAGACACATATTTTGTTACACTATTTGCTTTTAAGAAAGTAACAATATGGAACAGAATAGAGAGCCCAGAAATGGACCCTCAATTCTATGGCCAACTAATCTTCAACAAAGCAGGAAAGAGTGTCCAATGGAATAAAGAGAGTCTCTTCAACAAATAGTGTTGGGAAAATTGGACACCCAAATGCAGAATGAAACTGGACCATTTCCTTACACCACACAAAATACTCAAAATGGATGAAAGACCTCAATGTGAGAAAAATCCATCAAAATCCTTGAGGAGAACACAAGCAGCAATCTCTTTGACCCCAGCCACAGCAACTTCTTCCTAGAATTATTGCCAAAGGCAAGGGAAGCAAGAACAAAAATGAACTACTGGGACTTCATCAAGATAAAAAGCTTTTGCACAGCAAAGGAAACAGTCCACAAAACCAGAAGACAACAGACAGAATAGGAGAAGATATCTGTAAATGACATATCAGATAAAGGGCTAGTATCCAAAATCTATAAAGAATTTACCAACTCAACACTCAAAGAACAAATAATCCAATCAAGAAATGGGCAGAAGACATGAGCAGACATTTTCCAAAGAAGACATCCAAATGGCCAACAGACACATGAAAAAGTGCTCAATGTCGTTCAGCATCAGGGAAATCCAAATCAAAACCTCAGTGAGATACCACCTCACACCAGTCAGAATGGCTAAAATTAACAAGTCAAGAAACGACAGATGTTGGAGAGGATGCAGAGAAAGGGGAACCCTCCTACACTGTTGGTGGGAATGCAAGCTGGTGCAGCCACTCTGAAAAACAGTATGGAGGTTCCTCAAAAAGTTGAAAATAGAGCTACCCTACGACCCAGCAATTGCACTACTGGATATTTACCTCAAAGTTACAAACGTAGTGATCCGAAGGGGCACATACACCCCAATGTTTATAGCAGTGATGTCCACAACAGCCAAACTATGGAAAGAGCCTAGATGCCCATCAACAGATGAATGAAGAAGATGTGGTATATATATCTACAATGGAATATTATGCAGCCATCAAAAAAAAAACAATGAAATCTTGCCATTTGCAACGACATGGATGGAACTACAGGATATTGTGCTAACTGAAATAAGTCAATCAGAGAAAGATAAGTATCACATGATCTCACAGATATGAAGAATTTGAGAAACAATGCAGAGGATCATAGGGGAAGGGAGGGAAAAATGAAACAAGATGAAACCAGAGAGGGAGACAAACCATAAGAGACTCTTAATTTCAGGAAACAAACTGAGGGTTGCTGGAGTGGAGGTGGGTGGGAGGGATGGGGTGGCTGGCTGATGGACACTGGGGAGGGTATGTACTACGGTGAGTGCCATGAATTGTGTAAGACTGATGAATCACAGACCTGTACCCCTGAAACAAATAATACATTATATGTTAATTAAAAAATTAAAAAAAGAAAGTAACAATAATTTCCCTATTTCCTTGAAGTATTACTGCACTATTACTGACGTAGAAAAGGAAAACAAATAAACAAAAACAATGTGTCTCCTTTGCATCTGTCTCCCCACAATATTTTAAAACCCTAAAATGGTATTTGCAAAAGTTTATCTTAGTGGATTGATAAACCTCAAAAAATAATTCTTTTGAGTCTAAATCTTTGATAGAGTAACAACTTAAAAATGAAGATAGTTTTAAAAGGAAGTTGAATGAAATATATTTGACATTTGCATTAAAGTAATAAAATTTTAATTTCTGAAAATTTGGGGAGGAAAAAGGGCAAACACATATGAAGTGAGAAAATGTATGTTATAATTAAAGGTAGAAGTATGTGAATATTAAAATTAACAAAAAGGCTTCCAGGTTTGGAAAAATCACAATAATATATTTTCCATTTTTTTAATATTTTAAGCTCAATGAATTGTAAATTTTTACAGGAAAGATTACTCCTAAAGTCTGTTTAGTTTTTTGGTCAAAATAGGTAATTCCACTCTGCTCATATCTTAGTAGGGGGTAAATGATGACACTGTGTAGGAATAAAACACAGCTAGGGATTTAAAAGCTGGAACAAGTCAGACTTACAAGTTTCATGAATTTCAGACTTCTCCCCATAAAAAGTGAGGGTAAGATTTCCAGGCTAGGCTCTGTGGTCTGACAGACGTCAGTGACGAGAAGACATTATATTAAGGTTCATGCATGTTGGGAATACCACTGACATCTGCCCATAAAGTCTTTTATACACAACCAGCCACTGGTTTCACAAAAACATTGCTTTCCAGATACAAGAGGGGAGGAAAAGGTTCTCCTTGATTTTCCAAGGGTCCCTGACTGGGTCTAAAAATTAAACTGATAAAGACAGATTAACAGAAGAAAAGAATACAAAAGTAGGTATGTTTACGTGATGAGAGCCTTCACAAACAAATGAAGACTGGAAGAAACAGACTTGAGTATTTTTAGAGTGGGCAGTCCTGGAGGAATAAGATAGGTTAGAGCGTATGAGGTGCTCACAATAAACTGGGGGAAACAGTAATGCCTGTTTGTTAGGATTCTTCCAGGCATCTCTTTGTTTTCGGAGATGAAGATGTTGCTTTCCTCTGGGTATAGAAAGGGCACCTTTCTTGGGAGGCTTTTATGACCTATCTCAGGGGAAAATGGCGGAAAGATCAAAGTGACCCTCCTACTTCAGCCATTTTCTCAAACGCTTTCAGCTTAAACTATTCAGTATACCAAGGTGCCATATTTTCCCATGGTGTGTTCTGAACCCCATCAAAGCTTCTATTCATATTTTCTTAAAACAACATAAAAGTAACCTGAAACTCTGAGAAAGAAACTGAGGGTTCTAGAGGGGAGGGGGTGGGGGGATGGGTATTAAAGGAGGGCACATATTGCATGGAGCACTGGGTATTATATGCAAACAATGAATCACTGAACACTACATCAAAAACTAATGATGGAATGTATGGTGATTAACATAATAAAATAAAAAAAAATAACTGAAAGTAACCTGGAAAGGCAAAAAATAGGAGAGTACATATGTTTTTGATTTTAACATAAGGAAAATTTAGATAGATTTCAACTACTTCTAAGCTTTACTGTAATAACAGCAGCAGAAGAGTATAGTTTAAGATGATTAGAACCAATACTATTAGAAGACACTGGATATCCTTCCAATAACAGAGGGATTATACTGAAGCTGTGAACACATACGTACTAGGTATTCTGCCTGGATCTCAGCCACGATGCAACTCCTTGCTAAGACTCCAGAAGCAACTGATAATGTTGTGATTCTCCTGATTATCATTCCAGATAATGGTGGGTTTCTTCCCTTTTCCCTCTTTCCCACCAAATTTTACTTTAAAGGCAATAATTATGCCAATGGTGAAAATCATTAATTAATACTGTTATAACCATTCTCCAACTATCCTAGATTGGCAATATGATTTCCCCCAAGCGACCAAGCCTCCCTACTGAAATTCATACAATTACTGATTTTTTAAAAAAGATTTTGTTTATTTATTTGAGAGAAAGAGAGAGAGAGAGAGAGAGAGAGAGAGAGAGAGCGAGCACAAGCAAGGGGTGGGGGGATGGGCAGAAGCAGAGCCAGAGGAACAAGCACACTACCCCCCTGAGCAGGGAGCCAAAAGCTGGGATCACGACCTGAGCCAAAAGCAGATGCTTAACCAACTGAGCCACCCAGGCGCCCCCAGACAATAACTGATTTTAATACTTTTTTTAAAAGAATTCATTCATATAAATTCAGGTAAACACTGTTCTTTGCCTTAGCTTCAATAACATGTCCAGAAATGTGGTAACTTGATGCTTTCAGGACTTTAATTAAGTTGTGAATTGCATATTTTGAATCAAGGTTATTCCTGTGACAGTTTTACATCATAAATTCAGGATGAACCGCATAAAAGCCTGGGGGCTTTTCAGAAGTTTTGTTTTTATGGCCACAAGTTGTTTCATTATATATTTATTAATGAAACCATTTTGTCATCAAAGTATATTTTAAGTGTGACTAAATAATAATGAGTTTAACTCACCTTCAGCTAAGAGCAACAAGAAAAGAACGAAGGAGAAGGGGAAAAATGAGGAAAAAGAGAAAGAGAAGGAGTAAAGACAAAGACCTGAATTCCGCTTGCTGAATTTTTTGCCTTCCTCTTTTCTGACTCTAATTCCCTTCATCCAAATCCCCCAGCTTTACTTTTCAAGCTCTTTTAGTTTTTTGATAGTGCATATATTTACATGTCATCTGAAATAGATTCCAACATTATATTAACTGAATAACTAGCAAGATAATTTGACATATATTTAATTGGAAATAATATCTTACATCTGCTAAGTAGGACACATTATTTAGTGGTGAGGTTTAAGAACTGAATAATTCTATGACACTAACACATATACACATGATTGTTGTGCAATTATCAAATACTGGTCATGACAAGCAGTAGACAAAAGATGAAGGATAGATCTGAGAGACCCCAAAGTTCACAAACTGACATGGGGTATTAGCGAAAAGCACAGTCATGGCAGTGTGTGAACACACAACTTTAACTTGCAACTGCTTACGCATGCCTAATCCAGGACTCCTGCTACTGCAGAAGCACAAACCGTTCATGTACGTGACCTAAAAATCCACAGTTGAGAAAGGATTGCTTTATTTGAATAGTTTCAAAGACAAGAGAATTAGAAATAAAACAGACACCATACACCTTTCATCTTAGGTGGACTTTAAAATGCCACAGTTTTTTTGTTTCTTAACATATACTGCATTATTTGTTTCAGAAGTACAGATGTGTGATTCGACAGTCTTGCACAATTCACAGCGCTCACCATATAGCACATACTCTCCCCAATGTCCATCACCCAGCCACCCCATCCCTCCCACCCCCCACCACTCCAGCAACTCTCAGTTTGTTCCCTGAGATTAAGAATTCCTCGTATCAGTGAGGTCATATGATACTGGAGGGGGAGATGAACCATGAGAGACGACAGACTCTGAAAAACAAACTGAGGGTTCTAGAGGGGAGTAGGGTGGGGGGATGGGTTAGCCTGGTGATGGGTATTAAAGAGGGCACGTTCTGCGTGGAGCACTGGGTGTTATACGCAAACAATGAATCATGGAACACTACATCAAAAACTAATGATGGGATGTATGGTGATTAACATAACAAAAAAAAATTTAAAGAAGAAAAAAAATTAAAAAATGAAATGCCACAGTTTATGGCACATAATTGAACAACCATCCATTTAACATCAGGCTGTCTTTCTGTGGCTACGCTTTTGAAGCCATCTCTACGTACGCTTCAGCTAGATTCATACACATGCAACGCGCATGTTTGCCCCATTTGCCTGTCACTCCCTACCCCTTCCTTTGTCAGTGCTGATGTGTGGGGCCCAGGCAAACCCAATGTACAAACACAAAACCGAGAAGCAGGGGCTGGAGGGAACGTCCTGTGGTTGGATCACTGGCAAATGGAAGATAAAGGCTGGAATATTCATTTTTCCCCTCTCTCCCAGAGTCTAAACCATGAGATCCAGTAACCAGTTGTAGTTAGTGGACCATCCTTATTACACGAACTAGTGTTGGCTCTTCTTCTTTCCTTCTATCATTAGCCACATTCCTGCTTCCTGATAAGGAACTGTATATCTTTCAACAGCATCACCTACTGGGGTGCCTCGGTGGCACAGGTGTTTAAGCAGCCAGCTCTTGGTGACAGCTCTTGGTTTTGGCTTAGGTCATGATCTCAGGGTCCTGGGACTGAGCCCCGTGTTGGGCTCTGTGCTCAGTGGGGAGTCTGCTTCAAGATTCTCTCTCTCCCTTTCGTTCTGCCCTTCCCCTCCTTGCGCTCTCTCTCTCTAAAATAAATAAATCTTTAAACATAAATAAATAAATAAATAAAAGCATCACCTACAACTCAGCTTTGACTCCCTAGAAATGAGATCCTGAGGAAAAATACTGCCCCCCCATAAAGTAAGCATGTGTCTGTAACCAAATGAATATGTATATGGTAAGATAATAACTAATATTACATGTTGTTCATCAAATGGGTTTATAACTGAGGCTGTTGAAAATTATATGCCCTCCTGCTCAATAAAACTAAGAAAAAGTATATGAAAGACAGCATCAGAATCTGAAAGATGTAGGTAATATGATCTGGTTTAAGATCTTACCTAGTATCTCATATTTTGTATTCAGCTAGTTGTGCTTTGTTCAGCTTTTTTGACACCCACGAATTCTGTTTATAATTAAGAAAACACCTAAAATTTGTAATAGAGTTGTGAAACAATGGAACTCATTACTGGAGATGACTTTTATCAAGGATAACTGAAGTGGTGTAAGTTAAAAAAGGTATTAATAAACCTATCCCTATGAAACCATTCAGTGGCCTTATATGCCAATCCAGACTAGAGATTCAGTCTCAAAGATAAATAATTGTTTACCATTTCTCCCTATACATTCCATTCTAGGGCTGGAACAAAACATTTTATTTTTCATGTTTGGCAATACTATAAATATTCATAACCACACATCTGTCAAAAAAGCACCACTGAAAGTGTTTAAACCACAAACAAGGAACAATTCCTTGAGTGGTCCTTGAAGAAATCACACTACACGTTCTATCCAATTGTTCTAGCATTTAAGCTAAAATTCCTGACCTTCAATAAATAAATAGCCTCTGCCTAATGAAGAATATTCAGAGATGAACAAAAAACATTCATTTCTGCAAAACTAAAAATGTTATTTTGCCTTCCCTCTTAGGAACTGTTCCTGACGGCATAGCCATTTTGATCTGACTTTATTATAATTCAGATTTTTGTTTTGTTTTCAAATCACTTTTAAATGTCAAGTATTTTTTGTTGTTGGGTTGTGTTTCTTTCCTTGTTTCCCCTATTTTTTTTGTTTGTTTTACATTTAGCAAAAATGTTTTGTTGTAAAGGCCTTCCTACCTAGTCCAAGGGATCCTGAAGAGTTAGAAAGAGTTGTCACAGAACGAATAAAGGTCCTGCTTCCAGTCCACCCTCATCACAAAGCAGTGTGACCTACATTTTGAAGTTTGGATTCTGTGGGATCAGCATACAGGCATACAGGCAACAAAAATTTTGAAGTAGAATGACAGATACCACCCCACCCCTAAAAATTGGGTAAACCAGACTTTTTTTATTATTTATATTACTACTAGATCTATCAACTGACCTTATTCTAAGACCTTTGTTTTATGACTTATTTTTTTATACTTATCATAGACAATTTTTATACAATGTCAAAACTGAAAGAGCCATGGAAATCAACCAATCCAAATAAAGCATCTAAGGCCTTAGGAGAGAAAGTAAATTGCCCATGGGCACACAGCTAGTTAGACAAGATCATCTTCTGTAGTTTCATCCTTAAATATAAGAAATGTTTCCACTGAAACATCTGGAGCTTCCTTTAATGGTATTTAAATTATATGTCTGCAACCAGGAGTCTCGAATCACAATCTTGAAACCAAACATGATTTGTAAAGAGCTCATGATTACAAGATCAAAAAGACTACATTAATATGACATCAGCTCATTAATTTGTACCTTCATTTCTGCCCTCTTGCAATTTAAAAATAGCTCCACTGATTATGGCAAGGTTTTCTTCCTTTTGGAAAAAAAAAGGGGGGAGCATAATTGAATTTTTCAATGTTATCTTTGATGAACATTTAGAAGCTCAGCGCCAAATCTTATCTGGGAAAATTTTAAATCCATCTGTACAAAAGTGGAGAAGAACACAGATCTGAGAAGGAATGTAGATTGAACGAGCTGCTACTTATTTCAAAGTTACCGTCTAGAAGTTATTTCAGGCAAAGGTGAACAGGTATTTGACATTTTACTTTTCTTTTTGGCTTCCCTGAGCTTCTCTAGTCTTAGTTAGAACTCAGAAATATTCTAAACAAACTCATACAAATATCTGAAATTCTAGATATTTGTAAGTGAATCTGTTTTTCAGGTTATGTGGAGAGCTCTCTCACTCAGTAATCTCATCAGCTCATTTTACATAGGGAGCGCTGGCGGAAAATTTCAAACAGTTTTATGGTAAGACTACTTTTGTTTGCTGTTGTTTTAATATAAACTGAGTTGCTTTATTTGTATATAAGGAACATCCCGATAGAACTCTCCTACGTGGGTCAGGGAGCTCTGAAGCTTACTTCTTTCTTATCATTTTGTTACTTTATTCTTTTTCTCTGACAAGTTTTTTCCTATGCCAGAGCCATTGCAATTGCTGTTTTCTCTGCCTAGAAAAGTCCTTTGTCCTGTCCCTTTTTATGTCTCACTTTTCCTTTTATGTCAAGGCCTTTCTCAAATGCCACTTCTACCTGGAGATCTTGGCTGACTTCCCACATAAAGGGAATCCACAATCCCCAGCCTAGTCACTTTCTTAAATGGAAAAGTGGTAGTCTTGCAACCTTTCCACAGTTTCCTTGTATCATACGTATTATGACTGCCTTACACTTTGCCTTGCATAATGATATATTCCTAGTGTCTAGACCAATGTCTTACACAAAAATGTGTGTTAAATAAATGCAAGCGTATACTGCATCAATTGCTAGAGGACTCTGCTACGGAAGAATCAGGGTTGGTGGGGCGGGGGGACTCTCAGTTGTAGGGCATAGAAAGAAGTTCAGAAGGAGGAAAGAGTTTTTCTTACCTCTACTTTCAGGAATACTCTAAAAATACTCTAGTACTCTAAAATACTCTTAAAATACTAAAAATACTGTATTACTCTAGAATATTCAATAGGCAATAGCAACAAAGGAAGTTATCATTTATTGAGTACTTACCAGTGTGACTATTTTGGACATGTTAACTCAATTTAAGAAAAAAAAAACTATGAAATAGATATTATTATTTCTATTTTATAGGTGGAGATACAGAGTACAAAAGTACCTTGGACACCCCTGGTTAAATGCCTTTCAGGTGGCAAGGCTCTAGAATCCATATGCTTATCTACTTTATTACTATGTTCCTCTTAACTAAGACATAAACATAACAAAAAAAGAAAGTAAGACTGTGTAATCAGAGCCAATCAATACTGTTATTTTCTAATGCTCTGTAATGTTTCCAGTTTTCTATTGACATGATGTGAACTCAGGGTAAAGAAACCACAGAGAAGAGAGCTTTTGCCACTACTACATCAAGAAGGGACGCTAGAAGGAGAGGTTAATAAACCTACAAATGCAGAGTTATGCAGTCTGACTACCCTGTGGGGGCGGTAAATACTGATCAAAAGACCAGCCAGTCTACAGAGATCCCACAGGAAGGGAGACAGCAGAATAAATACTCTCCTGAAGCAGATTACCCAAAAGTCAGACTGTGAAACTAGGGTTTGCACCAAAGTGATTTACTAAAAAATACTGTTTTCTCAGTGATAAAGTGGGGAGAAGGAGTCAAGCAAGGGTATAATTTTAGGCAACAGCCTAGCTTCAACATGAACCCATAGGGAAGCACAGGTATAAATTACGCCCTAGAATTTATGCTGTCTCAAAGCCTAAAGGTGTGAGCTTTCTACAAATGCATTAGTCAATCATTAGTTAGGAGCCAACCATGAATACACACATTCTTAAGCACTTCCTATTTCTCTGCACACATGATTGTATTAATTTGCCAGGGCTGCCCTAACAAAAACCACAGATGGGGTGATTTACACAATAAAAATTAATTTTCTCACATTCTAGAGGCTAGAAGTCCCAGATCAAGTTGTTGACAGGTCTAGTTTCTTTTGAGCCCTTTCTCTTTGGCTTGCAGTGGGTTGCCTTCTTGCTTTGTGCTCAAGTGACTTTCATCTGTGTATGAGCATCTCTGGTGTCTGTGTGTGTCCAAATTTACTCTTCTTATAAGGGTACCATTCAGATTGAATTGGGGCCCAAGCCAATGACTTCATTTTGACTTAATCACCTATTTAAAGGCCCTGTATGCAGAAACAGTCACATTCTGAGGTACTGGGGGTAGGAGGTTCAACATATAAATTGCGGGTCATAATTCAACCCGTAACATTGGTTAAAGAGGTTCTACTGGCTTTAAGATAGTCCAAAATAAGTCACAGATGCTGGCCCTGATATGCAAAAGCACACATAAAGTAGGGATAGACATGCAAAAAGAGTGCAAGGATGTATGCATATTTAGGAACAGACCTATACTTAAGCATCTGCCATACTTTAATGCCATTTTACCACTTACTCTCCAGAGTTAGGGAAGAATCCACAGGTTGAAAGCACCATTCCCAACAAGACTACCATTACATCAGACAGCAGCTACAAGTTCTGGTGTTCCCAGGTTACCCGCACAATTGACATGTAGGTTACAAATATGGGGGGAGTTCCGCTACCCCTTAGGTTTGATAATTCACCAGAAAGACTCAAAATCAGGAAACATTCTACTTATGATTACAGTTTTACAACCAGGATACAAACAAGGACCAGCTAAAAAAAGAGATGTACAGTGAGAGATCTGGTAGAGTCCTACATATGGAGCTACGATGTCTTCTTGCAGAGTCAGGACTCCTCACACTCCAGGCACAATGATGCGCTCACCAACCAGGATGCTCACCCAAACTTCAGATGTTCAGTGTTTTCATCAGTCTTTCATTACACAGGTATAATTTACTGAATCACTGGCCACATGACTGAACTTAACCTTCAATCCTCTGAGCCTCCATGGTGGTCAGGAGGTTGGACTGATACCACTTGACTCAAAAATGGCCACCCTCCATCCTGACTATGTAGGGGTCTACTTATCTAGGGCTCACTATAAGTTTCTTTTGTTAACGTAAACCCAGGAGTGGTCCCAGGGGCTCACCATGAATAATAAAGACACTCTTATGAAAAGTCCAAGATTTCAGAAGTTCCTTTTCAGGGTCCCAGGACCAAAAAAAAAAAATTTTTTTTTTTAAATAAAACAGTAAGCCAGTATCATCCTCCTACCTCCATCTGATCTTCTGCCAAGGCTCTCCAATGGAGCAAACAAACAGGAAGCCAGATGAATGTGGTCCTGAAGAGAGAACAAAAGACAGAGAATGAAGAGGGCATTTTTTTTTTTTTTTTTTTTTTAAGAAAGAAGGGGAAGCTCAGAATTTAAAGCACCTAGCTGGAGTAGAAAAGATGACTAGTAGAAAATTGAAGAAAGATGACACAGTCAAGCTCTCCACTGATTACCTAGGAGTTTTCTGATACATCATTTAGCTGATCCCATTTTCAGATGATGAAATTCAGATCGAAAGATCTATACTTCTTTTGAAGTATAGGTCTTAAATTTAAAGCTTTGGTACCCACGAAAACACGATTTGTAGTCAGCCACTAGTATTAATAAGAACTACTTACACATGAGGAATTTAGATACTGACATTATTGTGGTTGCTAGGCTACACAATTGGGAACACAAAGAGCCTAAAAGGAAAATCCAGAGTTTACTGTGGTACTTATGACACAATTTAAAGTATATATACAACTCTAACCACTCCCAAACCTCAAAAGTCTGATCACCTCTCAAAGAATTTTAAGGTAATGCTCAGCTAATGCCATCTGATTTTTCTGCTAAACCTCAGGAGACTTCACCCTGTATGAAGCCCTTGGGGGAGGGGGGTGGAAATGGCAGTCAGTAATGTCACAATTTAACTAAAATGACAATTGCTATACATAGTTCTGAAAAATCAACAGTATAACTGAGTTAAAAGTGAAACAATCTGAATGATATTCCTATGATTTTAATGAGACTTCACGTTCTCAGTTATAAGGAAACTCTTTCAACATCTTAACACAGTGACCAGCACTTAGTTGGTGCTAACTTAAACATGTGCTGGATAAATCACATTTTCCTTATCCTGCCTGCAGACAATGTGATTTAATTCTCTGAGCATCATTTTCTTTTTAGGAATTGAAGAAGCATCGTACTTTCTTTAGAGCTTTGTTACAGGGATTAAATAAGGTCATATATATGAAAATTCGTTGCAAATTCTCAAGGGCTATGACAAAAGGAAGATTAACATATAACTCAGCTCAAAACAGATCTCTGAGAAATGATCATTGAAAGTCAGAGTACCTTTTCTTTCCCCTTAACCTCATACTTCCACTGGGCTTCTCTTTTTCATACCATTACTCCAGTCGTCCACCAAAGCTCACCCTAGTATGAGCCAGTCACAAAAACAGTATTCTAGAGTCAACAACCTCCCTTATATGCTCCCCAAACGTATACTCCCTCTACCTCAGTACATGTGGTTGCCACTTGTCAGGAAAGATTTCAGTTTAGAGAAAAACCTAGAGAAATAGTTGATCATATTTTGTATAAAAATCTTAATTACCCAATATAGTAGGAAGATAATTCTACTTACTATACAGAACTGGTTGGAGAATAAAATATTTCAGTAAAGCACATAACATATAGGTAACTGACACACAGGACTCAATAAAGTAGTAATACTAGCAACAATAGGCAGTTGTCACATTTTATTTGTGTTCTATCCTTACTTTTTTTAAATTTTTTTGTTATGTTAATCACCATACATTACATCATTAGTTTTTGATATAGTGTTCCATGATTGTTTGTGCATAACACCCAGTGCTCCAGGCAGAATGTGCCCTCTTTAACACCCATCACCGGGCTAACCCATCCCATCACCCCCCTCCTCTCTAGAACCCTCAGTTTGTTTTTCAGAGTCCATAGTCTCTCATGGTTCGTCTCCCCCTCAGACTTACTCCCCTTCTTTCTTCCCCTCCTGATTTCTTCTTTTTTTTTCTTAACATATATTGCATTGTTTCAGAAGTACAGATCTGTGATTCAACAGTATTGCACAATTCACAGTGCTCACCATAGCACATACCCTCCCCAATTCTATCACCCAGCCACCCAAACCCTCCCACCACCTACCACTCCAGCAACCCTCAGTTTGTTTCCTGAGATTAAGAATTCCTCATACAGTGAGGTCATATGATACATGTCTTTCTCTGATTGACTTATTTCACTCAGCATAACACCCTCCAGTTCCATCCATGTCGTTGCAAATGGCAAGATCTCATTCCTTTTGATGGCTGCATAATCTTCCACTGTGTATATATACCACATCTTCTTTATCCATTCATCTGTCGTTGGACATCTTGGCTCTTTCCAGTTTGCCTATGGTGGACATTGCTGCTATAAACATCGGGGTGCACGTACCCCTTCGGATCCCTACATTTGTATCTTTGGGGTAAATACCCAGTAGTGCAAAGGCTGGATCTTAGGGTAGCTCTATTTTCAACTGTTTGAGGAACCTCCATACTGTTTTCCAGAGTGGTTGCACCAGCTTGCATTCCCACCAAGAGTGTAGGAGGGTTCCCCTTTCTCCACATCCCCGCCAACATCTGTCATTTCCTGACTTGTTAATTTTAGCCATTCTGATGGGTGTGAGGTGGTATCTCATTGAGGTTTTGATTTGGATTTCCCTGATGCTGAACGACATTGAGCACTTTTTCATGTGTCTGTTGGCCATTTGGATGACTTCTTTGGAAAAATGTCTGTTCATGTGTTCTGCCCATTTCTTGATTGGATTATTTGTTCTTTGGGTGTTGAGTTGGTAAGTTCTTTATAGATTTTGGATACTAGCCCTTTATCTGATATGTCATTTGCAAATATCTTCTCCCATTCTGTCGGTTGTCTTTTGGTTTTGTGGACTGTTTCTTTTGCTGTGCAAAAGCTTTTTATCTTGATGAAATCCCAATAGTTCATTTTTGCCCTGGCTTCCCTTGCCTTTGGCGATGTTTCTAGGAAGAAGTTGCTGTGGCTGAGGTCGAAGAGGTTGCTGCCTGTGTTCTCCATTAGGATTTTGATGAACTCCTGTCTCACGTTTAGGTCGTTCAACCATTTGGAGTCTATTTTTGTGTGTGGTGTAAGGAAATGGTCCAATTTCATTCTTCTGCAGGTGGCTGTCCAATTTTCCCAACACCATTTGTTAAAGAGACTGTCTTTTTTCCGTTGGACATTCTTTCCTGCTTTGTCAAAGATGAGTTGACCCTAGAGTTGAGGGTCCATTTCTGGGCTCTCTCTTCTGTTCCATTGATCTATGTGTCTGTTTTTGTGCCAGTACCATACTGTCTTGATGATGACAGCTTTGTAATAGAGCTGGAAGTCCGGAATTGTGATGCCACCAGCTTTGCTTTTCTTTTTCAATATTCCTCTGGCTATTCGGGGTCTCTTCTGGTTCCATACAAATTTTAGGATTTGTTCCATTTCTATGAAAAAAAGTGGATGGTATTTTGATGTGGATTGCACTGAACGTGTAGATTGCTCTAGGTAGCATTGACATCTTCACAATGTTGGTTCTTCCAATCCATGAGCACGGAACGTTTTTCCATTTCTTTGTGTCTTCTTCAATTTCTTTCATGAGTATATTATAGTTTTCTGAGTACAGATCCTTTGCCTCTTTGGTTAAATTTATTCCTAGGTATCTTATGGTTTTGGGTGCAATTGTAAATGGGATCGTCTCCTTGATTTGTCTCTCTTCTGTCTTGTTGTTGGTGTATAGGAATGCCACTGATTTCTGTGCACTGATTTTATATCCTGCCACTTTACTGAATTCCTGTATGAGTTCTAGTTTTGGGATGGAGTCTTTTGGGTTTTCCACATACAGTATCATATCATCTGCAGAGAGTGAGAGTTTGACTTCCTCTTTGCCGATTTGGATGCCTTTGATTTCTTTTTGTTGTCTGATTGCTGTGGCTAGGACTTCTAATACTATGTTGAATAGCAGTGGTGACAGTGGACATCCCTGCCACGTTCCTGACCTTAGGGAGCTTTTCCCATTGAGAATGATATTCGCTGTAGGTTTTTCATAGATGGCTTTTAGGATATTGAGGTATGTACCCTCTATCCCTATACTCTGAAGAGTTTTGATCAAGAAAGGATGCTGTACTTTGTCAAATGCTTTTTCTGCATCTATTGAGAGGACCATATAATTCTTGTTCTTTCCTTTGTTAATGTATTGTAACACGTTGATTGATTTGCAGATATTGAACCAGCCTTGCAGCCCAGGTATAAATCCCACGTGGTCGTGGTGAATAATCCTTTTTATGTACTGTTGGATCCTATTGGCTATTATTTTGGTGAGAATTTTTCATATATGTTCATCAAGGATATTGGTCTGTAATTCTCCTTTTGGATGGGGTCTTTGTCTGGTTTTGGGATCAGGGTAATGGTGGCCTCATAAAATGAGTTTGGAAGTTTTCCTTCCATTTCTATTTTTTGGAACAGTTTCAGGAGAATAGGTATTAATTCTTCTTTAAATGTTTGGTAGAATTCCCCTGGGAAGCCAACTGGCTCTGGGCTCTTGTTTGTTGGGAGATTTTTGATGACTGCTTCAATTTCCTTAGTGGTTATAGGTCTGTTCAGGTTTTCTATTTCTTCCTGGTTCAATTTTGATAGTTGATACATCTCTAGGAATGCACCCATTTCTTCCAGGTTATCTAATTTGCTGGCATGGAGTTGCTCATAATAGTGTTCTATCCTTTGACTTTCATCTCTTTGGGATGACAAAGATTCTTTGCTTGACCGAACTTTAATCAGGTGCATGGAACTTTTCCTAGGCCCATATGTGCATTTCCTTGTAGAATTCAGTTTTAGCAAGAACCGTGTTAAGTCATTTTAGCAAGAATCCCCCCCCAAATCCCTGCCTTGATATCTGAGCCCCTTCCACATCTGATCAAAATTCCTCAGTCCCCACCCTTTGTATTTGATCACATTGGCTTACCTTCAGCAGGAATCCTTTGAGGTCAGTTCAGCCAAATTTCCCCTAGACTTAATATTTTCTCCTAGTAATTTTTCATCCACCAACACCCCTGCTCCTTGGCTGTACATTCCCACTGTCCTTGCTATATTCAAAAATGCAGCCCAGGACTATACAGGGTCTCTTTTCCCCTGTTGCAATAGTCCTGAATAAAATTTGTCTTCACAGACTTAATTAACATCTTTCTGGCTGTGGTTTTCTTTATAGAAGAAGGGAATGTAGAGTGATGCTATCCAAAAGAAGTTTGTTGTTATTTGTGTACTTGCTAGTTTGGTTTTGTTTTGCCATGTCAACATGTTTTCTGAACAAAAAAATGTAAATTGCAAGTTATGCCACTACCTATCCATAATATAAAATTATTTAAAAATACTATAAACTATTTAATAGTAATACCAGTAGGGTAAAGAATGAGTGGATGGGTGTTATTCTGCCTTTATACACTTCTGCAATTTGCAAAAGTCCCAAAATGGACTCATATTACTTCTCTTATTTAAAACAAGTTTCATATATCTATTATAAAAATACCTTTCTTCAATGAAACTTTCATGGAACATTTTATGATTTCAAATACAAAGGCTACCAACAGAATGTTTGGAGTCCAAATAAGCACAAGTTGGAGGGGAAACACACCCAACTGAACAAACTATTCTAGTATGTTCTTCAGGAGTCCCTTTCATCAACAGCGACTATTAGAATTGAAGGACAATAATTTAACATATACATAATCCAAAGACACCATGTAGAATATGAAATTCAGCTAACTGAATTCTGGGTATGTGTGGGAAGACTCCAGAGATGGTTGGCAGGTAGCTTATTATGTTGCTATCTATTTAGAAGTCCAAGCTAATGGTGCATACCACTCTAATGAGTAAATGAAAACCTATATAAAATAAATGATCCATCAAATGGGAAAAGAAGAAGATAAATTAACAGGTATTAATGTATTTTTAGTATTGAATGAACCCAGTCCTGTGTATATTCTTACAGTTTCTTGGAAACTCCCACAGGGAGCCAACTTTCTTCCATCACTCATTTTAACCTCTATGTAGTGATAATCCATCATCTTGAAAGCAAGCATCTGAAAAGACTGCAATAACCTCTTATAAAGTCTTGCCTATCATCCATTTAAATGATTAAGTTTGATACAGCTGATGATTGAACTGAAAAGAATTGAGAGGAAATAAATTTAAATTTGCTAAATGGTTAGTTTTTAAAAATCTGCCACATATTGACATTTGAATAGAAATGAATTAAATGGAACAATATATTTTATCATGTGTTTATCTAAATTATAAATCTCAAACGAGTTCTGCAAAATCAATACAATCATCCCCATTTAAAAATGAGAAAATTGAGACTTAAAGGAATGCCAGAATTGGCCAAGGTCATACAGAAATAAATGGTTGATCTAGTATTCCAGTGTGAATCCAGGTCTGGTTAGACTCCTAATATTTACCTATTTCCATTCTACCACTAGAAATAAGCTAATCATTAATTTCTTTTATGTTGTATAAAGAAAGTTACCCCACTATAAGCTACAATCTGTGCTAAGGATTTTATATGCATACTCTCATCACTTAGTTTTTTCACAGCTACTTTTTTTTTTAAGATTTATTTATTTGAGAGATAGAGAGAGAGCACATGAGCAGGAGGAGGGGCAGAGGCAGAGGGAGAGAATCCCAAGCAGACTCCCCACTAACCACAAAGCCTGAAGTGGGGCTTGATCCCAGGACCCTGAGATCATGATATGTTCCAAAATCAAGAGGTGGACGCTCAACCTTCTGAGCCACCCAGGCGCTGTCACAGTTACCTTTATGGTAGGTTATTTGGTATATCCCAAAGGGAAGTGAGAAAGATAGTGTCTTTCTACCCCTGACTATCTGAAGAATGAATGAATGAATAAATAACATAGTTGAAGCCATTAAGTCTACTTGATTTAACTCTAAATTCCATGTAACTTAGAGATAAAAGTAACATTTTAAGTTGTTCTATAGTGTGTTAATTATATCATATAGTGTTGGTACTTAACTAAGTGACTTCGGCAGCCTGAACTGGGGACAAGAAAAGTAGACCATGTTTGAATGGAATCATTATGTCGACAAATATGATCACCCAGTAGCTGCACATATTTTGCAAAATATAAACTTTAATCCTAACACTAATTTTACCTTAATCTATGCCTCAACCTGCACTTGCACCCTCCTCCCCCCTGCCCAACATGTAGTTTCTACACTAGCCATTCATTTCCAGTTTATGAAACACAATAGTCACCTTCCACACTTCCTGGATCCTCCTCTATCTGAAGTATCATTTTCCTTCCTCTTACGTAAATCCTGTTTTCTTTGGAAACACATCCCAGTCTTCATTACGTTTTCCTGACTAGTGTTCCTCTAGCATCTTACTTCTAGTACAGGCTTTACTCTACTGTGTAATGGTAGTCATTTAATTGTATTTCCCTCTGGTACATAAACCAACTGAGGGCAGAGATTGTAGCGGGTTGATTATTCTGTACCCAGTCACTGAAATTATTAAGAGCTTACTAAATTACATTGATGGTGTTATTATAGTCTATAAAATAATGCCAGATTTATTAAAGTTCCATACATATTTGTTGCCAGTATCCCTAGAGTTTTCTGTGGGGTAACGAGCATATTTTCACTATGTCTTTATTATCATATTCTCCCCTAGAGCCTCCAGAAAGAAATGCAGCCCTGTCATTACCTTGATTTTAACCAAGTGAGATCTTTGTCAGACTTCTGACCTATAGATCTGTAAGACAATAAATTTGTTTGGCTTATGCTTTTAAATATGTTGTAATTTGTTATGACAGCAATAGAAAACTAATACATGATCATAATTTTTATTATATTTCAATGTCTTTTTTTAATGACTTAACATATTTATTTGAGAAAGAGAGAGCGAGTAAGCATCTGCAAGAGAGAAAATAAGTGGAGGTGGAGGAGCAGAGGGAAAGGGAGAAGCAGACTCCCCACTGATGAGGGAGCCTGACACGGCAATCCATCCCAGGACCCCGGGATCTTAACCTTAGCTGAAGGCAGATGGTTAACTGACTGAGGACCCAAGCACCCCTTGATGTCTTCTCTGATCTAACTACCACATTATTAGATTCTTGAAGGCAAGTATGAGACATATGACTTGCTTCTATAGTAAGCATATATAAGTGTTAATGTTTGATTGCAAGGTGGAAGGGAATGTGCACGATTCCTGATTCAATATTAATACTTAAATCTCAAGTGAAAAATCCTTCAATTCCAATGTTTGAAAATATCTCTGGGGGCTTCTGGGTGGCTTAGTCGGTTAAGCCTTTGATTCTTGGATTTTGGCTCAGTTCGTATCTCAGGGTTGTGAGACCCAGCCCCACATCAGTCTCCACACTGAGCACGGAGCCTGCTTAAGATTCTCCCTCTCCCTCTGCCCTTCCCCCAGTTCATATGCACTTTAAGAGAGAGAAAGAGAGAGAATATCTCCAGTGGCTGGGAATCCACTATCTACTAAGTATCTTCAGTATTGGGTATCCATTATCTACTGAGGAAATAACCATTCAAGTTTTTGGCACCTGCCTATCAGGAAGGAACCATAGATCAATATAAATAAAATTTCTCATTCCTCTCACTGGTAAATGTTTTTACTATTAAATAAATATCCTAAATAATTTTGCTTTATAAGATAAACTATTTTTCATGACTTTGACCTGGGAACTGCTTCCTCCATGAGTTCTGTCTCCAGCTGAACCATAACCTGTTGGTTAGTGGCTTCATATGTGTCACAGGTTCAAAGGCTTCCCCATCCCACTAAAGCACCTCCAGGTATTTTCCATTTCGGTACTCCTACAAGTTTCATAGTTTTAGGACAGTCCTGCTGAATAAAGACATTTTGTGAAAACAAATTATCAAAAACTGATTTTGTCTTATTTGATTATAGGCAGTACATATCATGAATTTCGAGAATATGGAGGGAAGCTTTTTTAGCAGGGTCATAATGATCTTATTTTTTAAGATCTTTTTAAAGATTTTATTTATTTGACAGAGAGAGACACAGCGAGAGAGGGAACACAACCAGGGGCAGTGGGAGAGGGAGAAGCACACTTCCCGCCAAGCAGGGAGCCTGATATGGGGCTCAATCCCAGGACCCCGGGATCATGACCCGAGCCAAAGGCAGACGCTTAACAACTGAGCCACCCAGGCACCCCACTGATCCTAGAGTGAAAATGAAACCTATGCTGGGGGTGTGTGGGTGGCTCAGTTGGTTAAGCATCTGACTCTTGGTTTTGGCTCAGGTGATGATCTCAGGGTCATGAAATCGAGCCCCACATGGGGCTCCATGCTTGGTGAGGAGTCTGCTTGACATTCTCTCCCTCTCCCTCTGCCCCTTCTGCCGTTTGTGCGCTCTTTCTCTAAAATAAATCTTAAAAAAAAAAAAAAAGAAATCATGCCATGGGGCAAAGGCAGGAATACCAGCTAGATGATGACTTCAGTGAGCCAGATACCACTGCTGGTGGCTGGAAGAAGGAAGACAGCAATAAAGGAAAAGATAAGAGGTAAAACTCTGGATATATTTTGATAGTATAGCACACAAAAGTTGCTTATGGATTTGATGTATTGTGTGAAGGATAAAAAGATATCAGCAATGTTCTCAAGTTCTAAGAGTTCAATTACTTTAAAAAAATTGCCATTTACAGATGCAGAATGGCATGAAGCAGGATTATGTTTAGGGGAAAAAATCTAAACATGGGTTTTTGAGTATGTTGTGTCTGAAATACCTATTAGCAGTCCAAATGGTGATGTAAAGAGCTGGACATATAGCTCAGCAAAATGGCCAGACTGGAGGTATAAAATTGTAAGCCGTCAGTGATGTAAGGTCTTTTAAGCCTTGAGAGTAGATGTGGAACTTGGAGAGTCATTGTAGATGGAAATAAGACCCAATGTCTCAATCCTTGACACAATATTTAGGTATCTGGAAGATGAGGAGAAACCACAAAGGATACAGAGAAGTAACAGCTGAAGAGAAGGACAGCCAATAGAGAGATCTGTATTAGTAATCAAAGGAAAAATATATTTAGAAAAAATAAGTGATTGCTGATGATACATGAAATTAAAAAAGTAAAACTGATCGTTAAATTTGACATTATGAGGTTTATTATAAGAGTTTTCTCAATTAACCTGTGGAGGTGAATAGCTAATCGAGGTGGGTTTGAGAGATGCCTGGAAGGAGACCAAGTATAGAGGAGCAAGAGTTGAAAATACTTAATGGTTTTAAATTTAATGAAAGAAGATAAATAGTGTGATAGCTGGAGGGAGATGAATAATATAGAGATATTATTTTTCATTTTAGGTTGAAGAAATTATAGCTCCTTTGTATGCCATTGAGAATTAATCAGGGGGTGGGGGTAAGACTGATGATGGAAAGAATGACAGGTCAATCGCTGGAGTGAAGTATTTATGTACTTAATAAAAGGAGATGGGAATTTGTATTGACGTGATGGGGTTGGCCTCAAGACCGTGAGGATCTTATTCACTGTAATGGGAAGAAAAAAGAAAGACAAACAGGGTTTACTGATACACATGCACAGGATTAGCAGCTGTGGTTGCCAATTTGTGGAAGTTATCTTCAAATTACTTGAATTTTCTGAGGGAAATAGGAACCCAGGTTATAAATTGAAAGTGAAGACTGAATGTTGATCAAAGAAGAGAGAAGGTGAAATAATTATTTTGGATGATGGAATAATGAATGGATTAGAGAAAGGGCTCAAAGGAGCCTACTGAGGCTAAGATCAGAAATTTACAGAGTAACCAGCACTGTTTGTTGCTTGAGCCATCTTCATCTGTAAAATTGCAGGTGTGCAGTTGAGGTTTTGGAATAACCAGGGTGGTAATTATGTCAAGAGAGGATGAGGGAGGGAAGTGCAATAGCCATTTTCGGTGTTTTAACTGAGATGCATCAAAACTGTGTGCCAAATGGCCTCCATCAATATTTGCATGAACTTACCCCCTTTTCTACTTTCCCTGCTGTTGGCTTTCTCAGGTCCCTAATCTGTTGGAACCCTGTTCACAGTGACTGGTGGTTATAGATGCAAAAGTAGACTAGGGAATCATCCTCAGAATTACTGACCCCTAGACCCCATTTACTTTCTTCTTCTTTAACATATTTATTTTTTTTTAAAGATTTTATTTCTTTATTTGACAGAGAGGGAGAGGGAGAGAGCACAAGCGGGGGGAAAAGCAGAGGGAGAGGGAGAAGGAGAAGCAGGCTTCCTGCGGCGCAGGGAGCCTGACATGGGGCTCTATCCAGGAACCCTGAGACCATGACCTGAGCTGAAGGCAGACGCTTAACCGACTGAGCCACCCAGGCGCCCCAACATATTTACTTTTAAAATAGATTTTCATGTATCTGATGCAAAAATAAAAATTATAACAATGGTAGAGTGAAAACAAACTCATCCCCTTGTCTTACCTCCCATCCAATCTAGAAATATTCAAACTTATCATGTAATAATCCACATATATAGGGGGGCGGAGCAAGACGGTGAAGGAGTAGGAGACCTGGATTTCCTCTGGTCTCAGGAATTCACCTGAACAGGAATCAAACCATTCTGAACACCTACGAACTCAACAGGAGATCAAGAGAAGAATAGCAACAACTCTCTGAACAGAAAAGTGACCACTTTCTGGAAGGTAGGATGTGCGGAGAAGTGAATCCGAGGTGATATTTGGGAGGATAGACGGCAGGGGAGGGGGCCTCCGCTGGCCACTTCTGGCAAGTGCTA
>NW_027397099.1:12079947-12080820 GCF_003265705.2 Callorhinus ursinus
CACAGAAAGACCGGGGGTTCCTGAGTGCGGCAGAGCTCCCAGGTATCGGAGCGGGGAAGCCGGCTGCAGAGACGGAGCCGATCCAATCACATAAACTGTGATCCGCAGCCCAGTCGGGCCACTGCCCTCCAGCAGGGACCCAACAAGCGGCAGATCCGGGGACACTCCCCTTCCTCCCCTGGGAGGAGTGGCACAGAAGCGCACCGCAGGGACCCGCTGGGTTTGGAGACTCCATATGGGGTCGGGTGCCCAACATAGAAACGCTCGATCACAGACCGCGTGAACACGCAGTACAGCTGGAGACCAAGGAGACGGGAGTGACTGCTTTTCTTTGGGGGCACAATGAGGAGCGGGGCCCCGAGTTCTCAGCTCCTCCAGGCGGATATTGGGAGGCCACCATTTTCACCCTGGTCCTCCAAAGCTGTACCGAGAGCTTGCAGGGAACAAAAGCTCCTGAGAGCAAACCAGAGCAGCTTGCTTAGCCCAGACTCACAAGGGCGGGGCAATTCTGCCTCTGGCAAAGAAATTTGGAAACCACGGCAACAGGCCCCTCCCCCAGAAGATCAGCACGAACAGCCAGCAAGCCAAGACCAAGTTTACCGATCAAGGAGAACGGAAGAACTCCAGCACTAGGGGAACACTTCACAGAGAATTCGTGGCTTTTTTACCATAATTCATTAGTTTTTCAAAGTTAATTTTTTTAACTTTTTTCTTGAATTTCTTTTTCCCTATTCCAACCAACATCTTATCACTCCCTTTTTTAAAAAAATTTTTTTATTTTTCATTTTTAGAGTCATATTTTTATCGCTTCATAGTAGTTACCCTTATTTTTGGCATATATATATATATATATATATATATATATATATATAT
>NW_027397099.1:12080920-12119007 GCF_003265705.2 Callorhinus ursinus
TTCTAGTCTCCTGCCTGATCACATTCTCTTTTTTTTTCATTTTTTTTCTTTTTCTTTTAAAATCTTCTTTCTTTTTAAAAACAATTTCTTATCAACTCCTTTCATAAAATCTTTTATAATTTTCATCTTTACAGTCATCTTCTATCCCTTCATAATATCAACCCTTATTTTGTACATATATGTCTTTCTTTCTTTAAAATTTTGGCAGGAACTTTCTTCTAAAAGACCAAAATATGCTCAAAAGCTAGTGTGTGGCACTGATCTATGCACTAGCCTGAACATATTTGATCATATTCTGTTTTTTTTCTTTTGTTCTGTTTTTCTTTGTTTTTATCTTTTTCTTTTTCCTTTTTTTCTCTTCTTTCTTTCCCTTTCTTGTCCTCTGGTTTCAGGTCTTTTCTGATTTGTATACAGTATTTTTGCTAGAGACGTTGTTAACCTGTTAGCATTCTGTTCTCTCATTCATCTGTTCTCCTCTGGACAAAATGACAAGACGAAAAAATCACCTCAGTAAAAAGAACAAGAGGTAGTACCGTCTGCCAGGGACCTACTCAACACGGACATTAGTACAAGGTCCGACCTAGAGTTCAGAATCATGACTTTAAAGATACCAGCTGGGCTTGAAAAAAGCGTGGAAGTTATCAGAGAACCCCTTTCTGGAAAAAAAAAAACTAAAATCTAACCAAGTCGAAATCAAAAGGGCTATTAATGAGGTGCAATCAAAACTGGGGGCACTAACTGCTAGGATAAATGAGGCAGAAGAGAGAATCAGCGATATAGAAGACCAAATGATGGAAAATAAAGAGGCTGACAAAAAGAGAGAAACGACTACAGGATCACGAGGGCAGAATTCGAGAGATAAGTGATTCGATAAGACCAAACAACATTAGAATAATTGGGATCCCAGAAGAAGAAGAAAGAGAGAGAGGGACAGAAGGCATATTGGAGCATATAATAACAGAGAACTTCCCCAATGTGGGGAAGGAAACAGGCATCAAAATCCAGGAAGCACAGAGAACCCCTCTCAAAATCAATAAAAATAGGTCAACACCCCGACATCTAAGAGTAAAACTTACGAGTCTCAGAGACAAAGAGAAAATCCTGAAAAAGCAGCTCGGAAGAAGAGATATGTAACCTACAATGGTAGAAATATTAGATTGACAACAGACCTATCCACAGAGACCTGGCAGGCCAGAAAGGACTGGCATGATATCTTCAGAGCACTAAACAAGAAAAATATGCAGCCAGAATACTTTATCCAACTAGGCTATCATAGAAAATAGAAGGAGAGGTAAAAAGCTTCCAGGACAAACAAAAACTAAAGGAATTTGCAAACACGAAACCAGCCCTCCAAGAAATATTGAAAGGGGTCCTCTAAGCAAAAACAGAGCCTAAAAGCAGCACAGATCAGAAAGGAACACAGACAATATACAGTAAAAGTCACCTTACAGGCAATACAATGGCACTAAATTCATACATTTCAATAGTTACCCTGAATGTAAATGGGCTCAATGCCCCAATCAAAAGACATAGGCTATCAGATTGGATTGAAACACAAGACCCATCCATATGCTGTCTACAAGAGACTCATTTTAGAGCCAAAGACACCCCCAGATTGAAAGTGAGGGGGTGGAAAACCATTTACCATGCTAATGGACACCAAAAGAAAGCTAGGGTGGCAATCCTTGTATCAGACAAATTAGATTTTAAAACAAAGACTGTAATAAGAGATGAAGAAGGACACTATATCCTACTTAAAGGGTCTATCCAACAAGAAGATCTAACAATTGTAAACATCTATGCCCCTAACATGGGAGCAGCCAATTATATAAGGCAATTAATAACAAAAGCAAAGAAACGCATTGACAACAATACAATAATAGTGGGGGACTTTAACACCCCCTGACTGAAATGGACAGATCATCTAAGCAAAAGATCAACAAGGAAATAAAGACTTTAAATGACACACTGGACCAAATGGACTTCACAGACATATTCAGAACATTCCATCCCAAACCAAGAGAATATACATTCTTCTCTAGTGCCCATGGAACATTCTCCAGAATTGATCACATCCTAGGTCACAAATCAGGTCTCAACCGGTACCAAAAGATTGGGATTATTCCCTGCATTGTTTCAGACCACAATGCTTTGAAACTAGAACTCAATCGCAAGAGGAAAATCAGAAAGAACTCAAATACATGGAGGCTAAAGAGCATCCTACTAAAGAATGAATGCGTCAACCAGCAACTTAAGAATTAAAAAAATTCATGGAAACCAATGAAAATGAAAACACAACTGTTCAAAATCTTTGGGATACAGCAAAGGCAGTCCTGAGAGGAAAGTATACAGCCATACAAGCCTTTCTCAAGAAACAAGAAAGGTCTCAAATACACAACCTAACCCTACACCTAAAGGAGCTGGAGAAAGAACAGCAAATAAAGCCTAAACCCAGCAGGAGAAGAGAAATCATAAAGATCAGAGCAGAAATCAATGAAATAGAAACCAAAAGAATAGCAGAACAGATCAACTAAACTAGGAGCTGGTTTTTTGAAAGAATTAACAAGATTGATAAACCCCTGGCCAGACTTATCAAAAAGAAAAGAGAAATGACCCAAATCAACAAAATCATGAATGAAAAAGGAGAGATCACAACCAACACCAAAGAAATACAAACAATTCTCAGAATATATTATAAGCAACTCTATGCCAGCAAATTAGATAACCTGGAAGAAATGGGTGCAATCCTAGAGATGAATCAACTACCAAAATTGAACCAGGAAGAAATAGAAAACCTGAACAGACCTATAGCCACTAAGGAAATTGAAGCAGTCAGCAAAAATCTCCCAAGAAACAAAAGCCCAGGGCCAGATGGCTTCCCAGGGGAATTCTATCAGACATTTAAAGAAGAATTAATACCTGTTCTCCTGAAACTTCCAAAAAACAGAAATGGAAGGAAAACTTCCAAACTCATTTTATGAGGCCAGCATTACCTTGATCCCAAAACCAGACAAAGACCCCATCAAAAAGGAGAATTACAGACCAATATCCTTGATGAACGTGGATGCAAAAATTCTCACCAAAATACTAGCCAAAAGGATCCAACAGTACATTAAAAGGATTATTCACCATGACCAAGTGGGATTTATCCCTGGGCTGCAAGGCTGGTTCAACATCTGCAAATCAGTCAACGTGATACAATACATTAACAAAAGAAAGATAAGAATCATAATGATCCTCTCAATAGATGCAGAAAAAGCATCTGACAAAGTACTGCATCCTTTATTGATCAAAACTCTTCAGAGTATAGGGATAGAGGGTACATACCTCAATATCCTAAAAGCCATCTATGAAAAACCTACAGAGAATATCATTCTCAATGGGGAAAAGCTGAGAGCTTTTCCCCTAAGGTCAGGAATGCGGCAGGGATGTCCACTCTCACCACTGCTATTCGACATAGTATTAGAAGTCCTAGCCACAGCAATCAGACAACAAAAAGAAATCAAAGGCATCCAAATCGGCAAAGAGGAAGTCAAACTCTCACTCTTTGCAGATGATATGATACTGTATGTGGAAAACTCAAAAGACTCCACCCCAAAACTGCTAGAACTCATACAGGAATTCAGTAAAGTAGCAGGATATAAAATCAGTGCACAGAAATCAGTGGCATTCCTATACACCAACAGCAAGACAGAAGAGAGACAAATCAAGGAGTCGATCCCATTTACAATCGCACCCAAAACCATAAGATACCTAGGAATAAATCTAATCAAAGAGGCAAAGGATCTGTACTCAGAAAACTATAAAATACTCAGGAAAGAAACTGAAGACGACACAAAGAAATGGAAAAACGTTCCATGCTCATGGATTGGAAGAACAAACATTGTGAAGATGTCAGTGCTACCTAGAACAACCTGCACATTCAATTCAATCCCCATCAAAATACCATCCACCTTTTTCACAGAAATGGAACAAATAATCCTAAAATTTGTATGGAACCAGAAGAGACCCCGAATAGCCAGAGGAATATTGAAAAAGAAAAGCAAAGCTGGCGGCATCACAAATCCGGACTCCCAGCTCTATTCCAAAGCTGTCATCATCAAGACAGTATGGTACTGGCACAAAAACAGACACATAGATCAATGGAACAGAAGAGAGAGCCTAGAAATGGACCCACAACTCTAGGGTCAACTCATCTTTGACAAAGCAGGAAAGAATGTCCAATGGAAAAAAGACAGTCTCTTCCACAAATGGTGTTGGGAAATTTGGACAGCCACCTGCAGAAGAATGAAACTGGACCATTTCCTTACACCATACACAAAAATAGACTCCAAATGGTTGAACGACCTAAACGTGAGACAGGAGTCCATCAAAATCCTAATGGAGAACACAGGTAGCAACCTCTTCAACCTCAGCCACAGCGATTTCTTCCTAGAAACATCGCCAAAGGCAAGGGAAGCCAGGGCAAAAATGAACTATTGGGATTTCATCAAGATAAAAAGCTTTTGCACAGCAAAAGAAACAGTCCACAAAACCAAAAGACAACCGACAGAATGGGAGAAGATATTTGCAAATGACATATCAGATAAAGGGCTAGTGTCCAAAATCTATAAAGAACTTATCCAACTCAACACCCAAAGAACAAATAATCCAATCAAGAAATGGGCAGAAGACATGAACAGACATTTTTCCAAAGAAGACATCCAAATGGCCAGCAGACACATGAGAAAGTGCTCAACATCGCTCGTCATCAGGGAAATCCAAATCAAAACCTCAATGAGATACCACCTCACACCAGTCAGAATGGCTAAAATTAACAAGTCAGGAAACGACAGATGTTGGCGGGGATGTGGAGAAAGGGGAACCCTCCTACACTGTTGGTGGGAATGCAAGCTGGTGCAACCACTCTGGAAAACAGTATGGAGGTTCCTCAAACAGTTGAAAATAGAGCTACCCTACGATCCAGCCTTTGCACTACTGGGTATTTACCACAAAGATACAAATGTAGGGATCCGAAGGGGTACGAGCACCCCGATGTTTATAGCAGCAATGTCCACCATAGTCAAACTGTGGAAAGAGCCAAGATGTCCATCGACAGATGAATGGATAAAGAAGAGGTGGTATATATACACAATGGAATATTATGCAGCCACCAAAAGGAATGAGATCTTGCCATTTGCAACGACATGGATGGAACTGGAGGGTGTTATGCTGAGTGAAATAAGTCAATCAGAGAAAGACATGTATCATATGACCTCACTGATATGAGGAATTCTTAATCTCAGGAAACAAACTGAGGGTTGCTTGAGTGGTGGGGGGTGGGAGGGATGGGGTGGCTGGGTGATAGAATTGGGGAGGGTATGTGCTATGGTGAGCGCTGTGAATTGTACAAGACTGATGAATCACGGGTCTGTACTTCTGAAACAAATAATGCAATATATGTTAAGAAAAAAAAGAAGAAGAAGAAGATAGCAGGAGGGGAAGAATGAAGGGGAGTAAGTCGGAGGGGAGACGAACCCTGAGAGATGATGGACTCTGAAAAACAAACTGAGGGTTCTAGAGGGGAGGGGGGTGGGCTGATGGGTTAGCTTGGTGATGGGTATTCTTTAATACCCTCTTTAGGGCACATTCTGCGTGGAGCACTGGGTGTTATGCACAAACAATGAATCATGGAACACTACATCAAAAACTAATGATGTAATGTATGGTGATTAACATAACAATAAACATTTTTAAAAAATAATCCACATATATATAACTCAGTACGATTTGATTGCTGTTTTTGGTTTCATTACATATAAATGCCAATATATCTGTGCAAAATCTGATCTTATAATTAAATGAAAATCAAAGTTCTGAAAGCATTTAATATTTATTCCAGTTTAGTCAAAGATCATCTTTTCTGACTACCATCAGAAAGTCTCTTCCTTCTTGTTCAGTTTTCTCATATATGTATACATACACATACACAATATAAAATACATATTAAAATTGTATATATATTTAAAAATAAAAAATAAAAATGTATATATATTTATACATTTATTTATTAGTATTTACTTGAAGGAAGGTAAGGGAGGAAAATATTTTAGTTCTTTTTCTCTTCTTGATACGCTTGATTTTACACGAAATATTCCATACACTATTTCATACTTTAGGGAAGACTGGTGCTCCAGTATATATATTCCATCACACTGGTATTTATAACCAAAACTGAGTTTGGTCTTATTGTTCTAAGAAGTTCTTATACAAAGTGTTCACATTTCCAGAGGCAAAGAAAAGTGAACTCTGAGAAAGGATTCTGTGAATCTTAACAGAAAATGTTGATCTGGATTTTTATGCATCTTTTCTACTTTAACTATATTTTTATCTAAGTCACTTATTCAGAAAAATTGCTTGCCATCATTTGACTTTCACTCTTCAGGTAAATCACGTATGAAAATTAAAAAAAAATCTATATTCCTCTGTTGTTGTTGAGATGAAATTCACATAACATAAAATTAACCATTTTTAAATGAGCAATTCAGTACAATCATTTATTCTTATTGAGCACTTACGTTAAGCTAGGTTGTGTGCTATGTAAGGGGCATTAAGTGGGGCTAGCATTGATATTCAAAACATTGGGTCCATTTATTGTCAAAAAAACATTTTATCTGTAAGCATTTTCTGATCCATTTGCTCCTCCATGCAGTCCATCATCTTCTATATTCCAAAAGAATTTTATTCATCCTTCTTAAAATACTGTATTATTAGGAATGTGTATACCTTATATATTTTCTGCCCTTAAATGGACCTGAAATAAGAAAGACTGTCATTTGTTTTTCTCCCTGGATATGAAGAGAGTTTGTGTTCAATAAATGTGTTTTAAATTTAAATAGTGAGTTCCCATATAGACGGGCTAGCAAAATAATAGACAGAACTATAATAAAACCCCAAGGTGCCTGATCTCATAACTCCAGGGGGTGCTACTCAGGTGGTACAGACTATGGATAATTTAATGCCATGCTAATCAAGTTTGGTGAAGAAATTCATAGTTCTCTATTACCAATTCATGATATAAGTACAAAAATTAAGCATCTAGAAACATTTATAGAAGCTTTGGCAAAGTAATATATCAATTAAATCTAATGATGAAAAAAGATGACTTGTACCTTGCGTCTTTTTAATTCCTTTTTCTAATAATTTATTTCATTATACGTCACTATATTTTGATCCATAAAAATAAATGGGAAGCAAAAAAAAAAAATAAAAACTAGTAGTCCCTCAGAGTTTTAGAATCACTGTATTATAGGCACCTGGGTGGCTCAGTCAGTTTAGTGTCTGCCTTCAGCTCGGGTCATGATCCCAGGGTCCTAGGATGGAGCCCCACGTCGGGCTCCCTACTCAGCGGGCTGTTTGCTTTTCTTTCTCCCCCTGCCCCTCCACCCCACTCGTGCTCTCTCTCTCTCTCTTACTCTCTCTCTAATAAAATAAATACCTTAAAAAAAAATAGAATCACTGTAATGGAGGGAATGCAGTGGTTGAAGGGATGATTAGTTTCAGGCGGTCTTTGAAGGAGTACTCTTCATGGCTTATGAGCAACAGATAAAGTCCTAGGTTGAGTCCTTATGTTTAAAAGGTCTTCAATGTTAAATACGTTTATGTTCTACTCCATTAATTAGGAGAACTCACAGAAAATGTTTAACTAGGGGTAAAATGAGAAACCCTGTAATTAAAAGGACTCTCCTGTTGGTTGTAGAGAGAGAAATCATTGGAGGCAAGACAGCTTTATAGGAAATCAAACATGGTATTAATAGACTAATATTCTAGTATTTGTATCCGGACCCAGACATTCTTTTCAACCCCATTTCTTCCCACCTCCTTCCTTCTCATTCCAGCTCTACCATCTCTTCCCATGGCACAGTTCCTCAAGGTTGACCTATGAAAGAGCATTCTAAGCCATCAGTCATGAGAAATTTTGTTGCCTGTTTGAAAGACCACTGAGTCAGATGTCTGTGAAACCGGATCCCAACTCTACCATTCACTGGATGTGGACCTTGAATACTTCATTTCACTGAGTTTTTGCTTCTTCACTTGTAAATTTTTTAAACCCATCTTGATGGGTTTTGGGAGGATTTTAAAGATTTAAGATAATGAAAACACTCAAGTGGTGTTATTATTTCTACTGTTAATTCTTGTTTCCCATCTACTTTCTTTGGCACTTTGAGATGCATCACTGTTTGGGAAGACTTCTGGAGTTCCCCCATTTCTTCCTCATCCAAAAACCTAAGTCATTTTAGATAACATTTACTGTAGCAGCTGTACCCACAAAAGCAACAAATGTTTACCCCAAGGCACAATGAAGTCCTTGTGGAGAATAATCTTGTATCATTCATCTTTGTATCATAAAACCAAACCTACACACACACACACACACACACACACACACACACACACTACAATTAACATTACAATTTTGTGAGAGGGAGAGAAGGATGAAAAAAGAGAAGGAGGAGTATCACCAAATCCAGGAACTTAAAAATCAGTTGTCGGGCGCCTGGGTGGCTCAGTCGTTGAGCGTCTGCCTTCAGCTCAGGTCATGATCCCAGGGTCCTGGAATCGAGCCCCACATCAGGTTCCCTATTCAGCAGGAAGCCTGCTTCTCCCTCTCCCACTCCCCCTGCTTGTGTTCCCTCTCTCGCAGTCTCTCTCTGTCAAATAAATAAATAAAATCTTAAAAAAAAAAACAGTTGTCAAGCCTAGGTTCAAATAAGCACTTTGGAAAGATAATTAACATTACTGTGCCTTGATATTCTCCTTGGTAAAAGCCGAATGATAAATGATAAAATGATATGTACACATACAGGTGTGTGCATGTGTAAGAGAGAGGAATGTAAATAAAGAACCATTTGCAGACACTGTCAAATGTCCCCAGAAGAACAGAATTACCCCAATTGAGGGCCACTGTTGTAGTTCTAGTACTCCTCAATCTTCAAAATCACCTGAAGAGCTTATTAAAACACAAGTTTGAAGGACCAGGTTTTCTGATTCAGAAGTCCTGGGGTAAGTTAGAAGAATCTGCATTTTTGACAAGTTCCCAATTGGTATTAAACTGTTAGTCCAGGACCACACTTTGAGAAAACCTGCTTTAGGTAGTCACCTCAAAGCCCATCTCCAGGTTTAGCTCTGAACATATCACCCACTCACCACTCTGTCCTTAGAGGCACAATGCTGAGGTTCTTTTTTTTCCCCTTGGTTACTGCCTTTAGAGGGCAATGAGAACACAGAAGTGAAGGAAAGACCTATACTTTCATTTCCATCCTTCTTCCTCCAGATAATTTTTTTTCTGCCTTTAGCCACCACTTCCGTACAGGTGATCCTCTAGTGTATGATGCAAGCTATAGAGTTTCTCCCAACTGACACCTGAGATAAGTTACCCTCTCCTTTTTCAGGAGGTTTTTATAAAAAGCAAACCTATTATGCCAGATCCTTGCTGTAAGTCTATCATTGATGGACACTTATGGGACAGAGTCTAGATTCTTCACCTTGATATATTAGTCCTGACTTCACTTTCCTTAGGTCCTGCCACCCTCTCTGTTGCAAGTCTGTTCTATTCCATGGCCTGGCTACTCTACGCTATTCACATTCAGAAAGCACGTCCCAATTTAGGCATGCCCCCCTTCTTCTGAAATGTCTTCCCTGAGACTGCCTCAATCTATGCAAATCCTACCCACCTTCAAAACACATTTTTTGCAAAAAATTAATGTTTCATGGTACAAAAAACTAATACCTACCTTAAAAAAAAAAAAGAGGGGAAGATACAGTTAAGTAGAATCTTTGTACTCCCTTTCAGAGATACAGGTAAATAGAAGTCATGAGAATCAAAGTAGAAATCCCTAAATTCTACAATGTTCTAAAGAAGAGCAGAATTTACCACCCCAAAATATGTCATTTTGGTGTAAGGAGTATCTTGAAATGATTATTTTTAAGAAACTGCAGACAGAAGAGAAGTTCTAAAAACCAAGTAAAAGTTAACTAAGAGACATTTATATTTATAAGGGAAATATCCATGTGTAAGTGTGTCCTCTGCTCTGTACCAGGAAGAGAAGGATGACTCTACATCACAAGAAACTTTTTTTTTTTAAAAGAAACTCTTATCAATGGAGATTGTACCAACTTAAATCTGCTTAAACCTTGCATAACTTCCCCTACTCCCAACATTATTTTTTGTCTTTTGCTGGACATGGTATTTAAGGTGGTAGCTTAGACCATTTTGGGTAGTTAGTGTTTTCCTGGGTACCTTTCATGAATACAGGAAGTGGACACATTATTAAACTTCTTTGTTTTTCTCCTGTTAATCTGTCTTTATTACAAGAGGGCCTTAGCCAAGAACCTGGAAGAGTAAGGGAAAAATCATCCCCTACATTGCTAATATATTTGAGGTAAAACTCTGCAAAAGCCTTTATCCCCATTTAACTGAATAGGAAACTGAATCATCTGAAGGTTACTGACACCAGTGTCGTTAGACAAGAGATGGTAAATGAGCCTTCATACTCATTATTTCATTTGATCCACATAAACCAGATAAATAGATAAGGTAGTTACCTACTGCATTCCATTTCCCCTTTGTCTTCTGTCACTGGGGTGCACACGAGTATTAAGTGATATACTCTTTAAAATTTATCTGGAGAAAAAAAGTGTTGCTCTCTCCATCAAACCTTTTAGCAAAATCTGCTTTCAAGATTGAATAAAAATGTATTGTTCTTTATTTGAACTTCTTTTTTCACGGTTTTCCTATCATCCACATCCACACATTCTCTCACACCTCAGGGTTGAAGAAAGGGAAAAAGACTTTTTTCACCTGATCTTATCAAGGGGCCCAAAATCAGCTCCGTCTCTCCTAAAGACACAGAAACCCAGAATTCTACCTGCTTGATGCTCAGTGCCTACAGAATAGGCACTGTAACTTTCGTTCCTTCCTTCAAAGACTCAAGTGCTGAAAGTGCGCTGAGAAGCAATAATGTTGAGACTTTGAAAAAACACTGCAGAAATTTCATGAAGACATTCTCTCCCTAGTCTATGGGAAGGCACAGTAAAAATTAATTCTCATTCAAGACAGCTCAGAAATGGAATAGTTAGAAATCAAGAGATAGATGAGAGAAACAAATGGATTGGACTTAACTTTTATTTTCAACATCAAAGTATGATCAAAACTGATGGAATGTTTGGTGAGGGAAACAATTGTGCACTCCACGGTCTTCCTTTTCTTTCCTGAAGCAGTGTTCAGAATAGAGTAAAATGTAAAGAACAAAAAGTCATGTTGATGAAACTGACTAGCTCATTTTCTTTTCCTATTGCCATACTTAATTATCAGGCATGTGGTCTATTTATAGAGTCCACTGTAGACAGATGTCATTCACCACACATTCCTTCCCTATCACACCTAATCATAAAACTTTAACACTCCCCATTTCCTGAATGTGATGTATATATCCGGGCTTTTAATTCTGCTATGACCCAAATAAACTGTGCCTGATTGTCTGAATTCTGGCCCACAATCTGCTGACGTTCCTTATTTATATACTCCCTGATTCTAGAACACTTGGAACCCTGTTTTATTTTACCTGCCAGATCTCAGTATCTCTGTGCTTTGAATCCAGCTTTTGACCCTTACATTTTCATTTTACCCACTCAGGACCTGATACTCCGAGTTCTACCAACTACCTTGTGTTCTTTCCTCGCTACCCACCAGCTGGCTCTTGGGGTAGATTCCTAACTCACATTTGATCTTTCTGAATCGGCTCAAATACCATTCACAGGTATTAATACCTTAGACTTAGTATTTTCAAAACAAGAAAGAACCCTGCAGAAGATTATACAAGTCACACTTACCTGTAGGCATACACACACACGCAGAAACTGCACGCCCCCCACAGGTTTTCCATGCATGCTAGTCCTATCCCAACATCACAGTAGCATTGACATTTGGGTTTGCTCAAATGAAAACTCAACACTCGTTTTGTTGACTCATTTGTTGGAAGAGGCAGGGATGGGGAAAGCTCTAATGTCAGTGCCTGATCTAACCCACCTCAACACTCCATCAGATACAGAGACTGGTACCCGGCTTTGTTTAAAATAACAAACACTGGAGAGCTACACATTTTCATTTTACTTGTTTTCACTAGGACTTTTTCACGGACATTTTCTGTAATATCAGGAGGTTATAAATGTAGTGGGGAGAAAAGTACCCAGAAATATAGGACAGATAGGAAAGACATTTTATAATTAATGAAACTAATGAACCAGTAACTTAATTTTTTTAAAATGTATCTACTTTTATGTTTATGCACTTACATACAGTTGGAAAGCATAAACTTGGATGTTCTGAAGTGGTGTTATCACAAAGAAGTGTTACCATCAAGACACCTTGTGGTAATATAAATAGTGCCTGCTCTTCTGATATGATAAAAATAAATAATTCTGCATCAGATCACAGCTAGCTTGATCACTTATACTTCCATTAATTTTTCAAGCTTTTCTTTTACATCTCCTTTATAATTTATTCATCCATTCCTTGGCTACAAAGGAATCTGAAGAATGTCTTCAGCTTTGTGCTTCTTATTTTTCAATATCAGACTATTTACCCTGCTCAGGTAGCCACGGAAAGCTTTAAAGAAATATGTGATGAATCCAAACTTCTCTTTGTTTTCCGGAGGTGAGACACAAATAGCACACAGAGGGCAATAGCTGAAAAGGAACAAGGCCAATCTGAAATAAACTGGCTTATGCTTATGGTTGAAAAAAACAACTATTTTTTAAATAAAAAACTGAGCATCACTCTGATGTATAAAAAGATCATAGATGCTGATAACGGGACAGACTTTGTGTATGTGGGGGCAGGAGATGGGTGAGAAATCTCTGTACTTTCTATTCAATTTTGCTGTCAATCTAAAACTGCTCTAAAATAATAAGAAATAATAAAAAATTAAGAATTAGGACAATGAGCATTTCAAACCTCATTTGAATCTTAAGGAATTCTCTGGCTCAATTAACCAGTAATACCATAGTGAGAGCTTACACAAATCAAAGGAAAACAGAAAGAAAGCCATCTCAGAGACAGTAATCAGAGAACTCAAAACATCTAGGGAAAATTTATCTTTCATTTCACATTTCTTCTCTATAATTCTCTGTTTCTCCCTGAGTGTTGGTCTAATATTCTTCTCTTCCAGAAGCGTCTCCAGATGGTCAAGCACTGGACATGGGAACTGCCTTTTCGGAATCCCAGCAATATGGAAAACCCTCTCCTAGTCCATATATTGACCCTAAGGACAGACACTCATCCTTCATGCTTAGGTGATATGTTCACCTCTTGAACCAATCATTGCTGCCAGTAGTATGGCATATTATGATTACCCAACACTCTGCACATGTCCAGACTTGTGGCCATAGATCAGGATCTGATACGAGAAGAGGATATGAAGCTTTAGAACAAAGCCAAAATCGCTTAGTTACCGAAGATCACTACATCCACTTGCTATGCCTGGGAAAATTACTAAAGCGTGGTGTTACAGTATTCTCATCAGGGAAATGGTTAAAATATTTTTTTAAAATGAATACCAGAAGTCTATTATATCTAGTGATATTTGGGGCTCATCAAATTCTGAAATATCAGCATAATATAGTTTCCTTCATGTAATATGTTAACAACCATAAACAGAAAACAAATAAAGCATATTGAAATGTGAAGTCTGGACATTTAAGAAGAATTGCTCCTTAACTAAGTGCCTCCCTCTGGAATACTTACATTCCACTTCATTGCGATTTATATTCGTATATTAGTAAACTTGTTACTATTATATTTTTGAAAATCACCCAATCTATAAATGTTAGTTTTGCAAATTATAAGAGTTTAATAGACTACTGTTATAGAACATTAATAAGAACTATTAAATTAAAATATTCTTAAATGGACATCTATTTAATTATCAGAAAAAACAAATAGAATCCTATTTATTATTATAAATTACCAGGAATGTTGTCTCAAGGGGAATTCTGAGATTGCATTTTATTAGCCTTTCTACTTTAGAGGTTTTATGAGTAAATAAAATGGCTTCAATTTCCTCACTTTCTTTATAACTACTGAATAATTTTAATGAAAGCATGCAGATATAAGTTTCTTCAATTCAAAATGACCCTATGTTAAATGACAGTGATTTCATTGGTATAATTTAAAATATATATATTTTAAAGGTGCCTGGGTGGCTCAGCTGGTTAAGCATCTGACTCCTGATCTCAGCTCAGGTCTTGATCACGGGGTCATTGAGCTCAAGCCCCGTGCAGTGCTCACACTGGGCACAGAGCCTACTTTAAAACACACACACACACACACACACACACACACACACACACACACACACACTTTGATTGCACAAACTGCACTTGTATATAGATGACCTGTCTATGTAGGTTTATAAGCACTCACATTTAAAGAGTAAATAATAAAACCAAAGAAGAAAAAAAAAATCCCAAGTCGGGTCAAATAATTGGCTTAAAATGAAAAAAAATCCACATAATATCAACATTAGTTTTTTTTAATATTATTGAATTGGAACAAGGCATGGCAACTATACTAATCATTTTCCTAACCTACAGATATGTAGAAAACAAAATGAATTCTATAGGACACTACTGAGAGACACTATAAATGTATTCAAAATGCTACTCTCTCTAAAGAAGTTTCAAAAAGAGTGATTTTCGATTTTTAAAGACTGGCCATATCTGAAACAAAACAAGTGTGTCATTTCAGTCCTTTTCTCCCAATTTTGCAATACATATAAATGTAATACTTCTGCACATTGAGTGTCTTCAAGCTAGTCGATCCTCAGGCTAGAACTATTTCAAGTTAAATACTAAAATGAAACAAAGGTGGTTAATCTAGTAAAAAAAAATTTCTCTACCTCATAAAGGACGTCATCTTAAAAAGGGTAATCAATTCTTACCAACCTTTAGCCATTAAAAATAGTTTCATAAATACATGGGAACTTGTCTGCAATGATACACAATAAAAGCTTAACAATGGTTATAACTTGGTAGTGGTATTTGGAATGTTGGGCAGAAGGAAATAATGAATGCACTTCTATAATTTACAAAATTCAGAATTTTAAAATATTTTATTTCCTTTAGTTAAGAGTCTCTTATGTTCTGCCTCCCTGTCTGTTTTCATCTTATTTTATTTTTCCTTCCCTTTCCCTATGTTCATCCGTTTTGTTTTTTAAATTCCACAGTGAATGAAATGATATGCTATTTGTCTTTGGGGAGGTGCATCAGAGGGAAGGGACAACTGGGTGATGGGCACTAAGAAGGGCATGTGATTTAATGAGCACTGGGTGTTATTTGCAACTGATGAATCACTAAACTCTACCCCAGAAACTAACAATACAGTATATGTTAACTACATTGAATTTAAATACAAAATTTTAAAAAATTTAAAAATAAAATATTTTATAATTTGAAATGATTATTCTTATGACAACATTATTTAATGCAGTAAAGTCAGTAGATAATACTGATTCTTGACCAAGCCTCATCAATTCCATGAACATTACCATTAAAGACTGGTTCCAATGTTGCAGACTATTTCAACACTGCACAGTTAATATCTTGTTTTTAGGAATATGTTTTGTTTACTGGTCTGTTCCATTAAACCAGAGGTGGTCTTTAGTTAAATTAAATTTAACAACTAAGGTTGAGCACGTGTCATGTTCCCTATCTTATGCTGGGCCTTGCTTCAAGGCTGAAAGCTGAGTGAAACAAACAAGGTCCATGTTCTGAAGAGCTGGGCTATAAGGGAGGTTGAGAAGACATACATCGAATCATTAACTACAAATGGTAATTGCAAGAGATTGTATATGGCGCTACAGAAATATACAAAAAAGAGATTTAATCTTATCTAAAGGTTACAGAAGGCCTCTTGAATACTTAAACTGTGACTTAAAGATTAATTGTTGCTAGCCAGACGAACAGACAACACTGTAGGTAGAAGGAAGCACACTGACAGATTCTTGGTAAAAATGAGAATATCATGTTTAATAAGCTGAAAGGAGGCTCCAGTAGACTGAGACATAGCTAGCTAGTGGCCTAAGTTTTGTCTGAAGATGTAACAGCAATCCAGCTTGTCTTAAGGGTTAACTTGCTTCAAGTTAACACACTCCTTCCTTACTCATTGACCTAAGGACCTTGAGCTGTAACAGAACTTACTTTCTTTGAGATTTCCAGACCATTGGCTTTGAGGAGTGAAGGACCAGAACTTTCCCAGGCCACAGAAGCCAGCAAGTCTGTTTGAAGCCACTGTGGCTTTCTGATTAGCCCAGCAAATTTTTTTTTTTTAAGATATATTTATTTATTTGAGAGGTGGGGGGGAGAGAGAGCACAGGGGAGCAGAAGGAGAGGGAGAGAGAAACCCAAGCAGACTCCATGCTGAGCACAGAGCCCGACTCAGGGCTCGATTTCACGACCCATGAGACCACACCACCTGAGCTGATACCAAGAGTCAGATGCTCAGCGAACTGCACCACCCATGTGCCCCTAGCCCAGCAATTTTTTAGCATGCTATTTTTCTTTCTTTAGGTCACACAAGTGACTTACTGACCTCGCTTTGTGTATCTGCAGACCTTGCCCTCCCTTTGCAGAAGGAAGAGAATTACCCAGCACATCACAAAACAAGAACCAATCCCCTCCCACAACCCCCAGCACTGATGTAACTTTTGTAACTGGCATCGAGTCTGCACATAATCAAGATGTGGTGAAGACCACTGAACTCCTTTTGCTGATTACTCTAAACCCATTTAAAAACCTCTGGGCCAGGCAGAAATCTCAAGAGTTTGGCTTATGGATGTGGGTCCAGCTTTTCCCCAGGTTACTGGCCTACTGAATAAAGCTCAAATTCCCTCCCAATCAAAACCTGTCTCTTTAGTAATGATCTTTCAGGCAATAGGCAGCCCAACTTGGGTTCCATAACAAAGAGCAGGGCAGAGGCCAGGACTTAGGCAGGAATAAGTCATATCAAGGACTTTAGATCTGAGACTGTTGGAACCACTGAATAATTTTAAGTAGGGCTACAATGTACCAAATTGCACTTTGTCAAAGCTCTCTTGAGACAAGAAGCATGTCCTTACTTCTCTATGTCCAGGCCAAGCATAATGCCAGACATATATTAAGTATTCAATTCATTGTAACATAAAGATAATGACTTTAATGAAGAAAAGTATAAACAGTGAAAACACCTCAAGTCTTTGTCAAACCTAGAAAAGTTAATACTCTGAAAGTACCAAGTATTACTTCAAAGAACATCTCTGAAATTCTCAACACTATACCATCTAATTGAGGATAATTTAAACTTAGTTTCAAAATTACTGCTTATTTTCAATTTTGTTATATATCTTTTCCTCCTGAAATTCTTTCTGAATTATATTTGTAAACCAAGAATGAGCAAACTCTAGCCTGTAGGACAAATCTGGCCAATCGCTTCTCTTAACCCATGAGCTAAGAATGTTTCTTACACTTTTAGTCGAAAAAATAAAAAGTTATTTTCCTATGTGAAAACTGCATGAAATTTAAATTTTGCTTTCACATGTGAGGTTTCACTGGAACACAACCACACCCATTCCTTTACATACTCTCTCTGACTGCTTTCATGCCAAAAAGCCAGGGCTAAGGAGCTCCAACAGGATGTGTGGACAAGGCTACAGTATCTACTAACCTACTAACTGGCTTAATACAGAGAAAAGCACACTGGCCTCTGTTGTAGATACTATTACAATTAAGTCATTAATGGAGTACAGCTTTATTCTCTTAGATACATGTTCCTGGAAACATTTTTTAATGTTACTTTTAAAAAAATTCATTGCCTTTTAATGAGAAGACATCTTCCCCAAGACCTGTTTCTTCCTTTCAGTGACCTTCAATGCAGGGTCTTCACATTCAACAAAAGCAGCATTCGTAATTCTCGGCGTCCTGTTCTCCTTCAATTTATTCTTTAAAGCCTCCTTCAGGATCAGGCGGAGAACGAAACTGTCAGTCCTGAACGCCACCAGGCTGTGGAAGTGTTACTTTCTCTGAAGGATCCTGAACTACTCAAGGATCTGTTTTCTCCTCTGTTTCTTGTGTCAAGACTTTGAAATCCATAAACCAGATATCAGTCCAGGAAAATATGAAGAAAATAGCACAGATCCAAAAGCATCCTGAGAGAAAAGCTCTGACAGGATTGTCTGTGCTAATAAAAAGACCATGGTCACTGCTGTCACCAATGCCGTGACCTGCTTCCGGAGCTCCATAAAGCACATGCAAGTATTCATGCTTCAAATCAAGTACTTTCAAAAGACTTCTATTAGGATAAAAGAAAGAGAAGACATACCTCTCTCCTTCGCTAAAAGGCTTCCATTCATTTTCAACTGTGTTTTCCGTGGTGAGTTCACGGTTAAGAAAGCAAAGGGGATAAACAAATAGAAAGTCCTCCAGACACTGGGTATGTCATTCTTTTCTCTTCCTTACTAAAATCCAGTCCTGGACATAGGTTGTATGCAGCAAGGGAGTAAATATTAAGCAATGGCTCTGAGTCCAGCTGGAAGCATCCTAGAGGTGGGTCAAAGGACACTTTCCCCCCAGTTCTCTACCTCTAGAGAACAGAAACCTGTTGAAAGTGGCTGCAGGCCAACCTCTCCTGCAAGCTGGTTTGCAGTCTGGCTGGAGAGCTGGCTCCCACAAGGCACAGGGGGAAAATGCATCGGGACCAGGACCAAAAGCAATGCACAGCCCACAGCCCTGCTAACCAGTGCCCCCTTTTAGATCACTTCGAATAATTTCTAAATGAGGAAGAAGCTTCTTTTATTGTTCTCCCTGAAATATTGTTCCTGTTGGTGTTGTTTGGAACAACAGTCTGTTTTAACAATGTTTACACCTCATGTGACAGAAAACAGATTCTGAATTTCGACAGAAAATAAATAAGGTCAGTATTTGTTGATACCTTGTGCTAGAGATACGAACACATGCATACAAACTGTGAGAAGATACAGCATAAAATAATTTGTCTTTTCTATGAGCAGCTGTAACTATGTGAGCTCAGTGATGCCATGCTATTTGTTTCCTGATATTTATTTTCTTTGATAGCATCTTGCCTTATTTATAAGAGGGAGGTAGAATGTTTGAAATTAATTGCATATATACTAATGACATTTTATTTCTTTTGCCAAGCAAATATAACTTTCCCAAATACAATAGTAATTATGACAATATCCAGGATCATCTGAAATCCAGTATCAAAAAGCATCATTTTAACAGTATTATTGCTATTATTAGTGCCACGTGCTTTGTTATGCTTTATGCTTATACTTTCCCTATATTGCCTTTGGGTAATGTTCTTATGTCACTGTGTGTTAGAACTCTAAACCAACTTCCAATTTGTTGTGACCATCAGTATCTCCTTTCCCTCTATGAAAAACCTTGTAAAATCTTGCAGTAATATGACTTGCAAAATTTTAGGAGGTTTTACTGATGCCATACTGTCTGAACCTCATGGAAATTTGAATATGGATAACCCAAACCTAACTACCCCAAACCCAACTAAGAAGTATACATTCTGAATAAGGCTAATATAAAAAAAGAGAAAACAGCCTTAGGTTTTGCCATATTTTAACAAGGACTTAGACTCTTAGAATCCCCCCTCCCCCATATCCATACAGCATTATGCAGGGAAAGGTAAGTTTATTAATGTCATCTTCACATTTAACCAATGCATTTATTCTGGATGTCTCTCATCATCATTTAATGAATCTTTGTGTAACATTTATCATGATATATTGACACCAAGTCCATCACATGGCCCGTCCCTCCCATGTGTCTACCATGTACAAATCAAATGAACATAATGTTGCAAAAATGCTTCATACTAAAGGAAAGATAGGAAGTACAGATAATGAGTGCTCATTATTGGAAAGATATTCTATGTAAAAGAAGACAGCACATATGATGTCCCAAGGTTAATTGTGGTATTGCTGAATCATGGGCAATTGTGGAAGAAAACAGCTAATGAGAGCAAATTTAATTCTGATGTCTTACTGCATCAGTAAGGGATGATGAGAATAGCTCAACCTATTCTTAAGAAATGGATGGCTCTGTATGAGTAAAGCTACAAAATACATGAATGAATCCCTGTTATGCTATATATTTCTACCCAGGGAGCATCATTTTTACCCAAGAAGCATTCTTGCAGAGAGGATTAGAGTACTAAAATACAAAATTTTTCCCTTCTTAATGTATCCATGTAAGGCCTTGCAAGTATGTTTTGTTTTTTTACCCAAATTATACAAATTGCTTTAATCTCTGCTGGGCAACCACTACAGAAGAATCCCCAAGCTACTGCTCTAAAACTACCAGTGAATGAGCACTCAGCATCACTCACCCTGATGGTACAGGCCACCCTCTTTTCCAATAGCTCCAAGGAAAAATAAAAAGCTCTCTTGAGGAGTATTAATGTGGCTTGTTTTGGGTGACTTAAGAAAGTGGAATGAGGCCCAACAGGCAGAAGTTATACAGTTAAAATATTTAGAACCAAAAGGGAGAGGTTTCTGTCTAAGGAACCTTTTTTATTTCATTCTTACTTGCCTAACACCCCCTAGTCCATCTCATACTTTAATCAAGGTTTCTATTAAATATTCAAGTAAACTTCTCCCCCCCTTTTTTTTCCTTTGACTGAACTAAAATAAAATAAGTACACACTGAAATTTCATGCCTTAGAGGTTCTATGACCAGGCTGAAAGATTATTTAGTAGTTTTAGCAAGAAGTTAAATGTGTCTAATATGAGACATTAATAATAATGACCAAAATAAAGAAATAAATAAAGAGAATCTTCTTACCCTCCCCATACTGCCAGAAGGCTAACCATCCCAAACCAACTCTCTTGAAATCCTCCTTTGCTTCAAATCCTTTTCTGAAAATGAAGTAAACAAATAAGTAAATATGTCAACTTCTGAAATCCCATAGTATTTCCATCTGTGAAGAAAACAAAATTAAACGGTCTCTCTATGCACGACTGAGATTATTATTAAACTATTTGGCTGATACCATCTATACAGAGAGGCAGCAGAAGGAACTGTGGATTTGGGGTTTAGATTGTTTTATATTATTTTTCTAGCTTTGCTTTTTAATCTCATGGGTTCTGGGTAGCCTACTTAATCTCTCAAAATCTTTACAGGTAGCTATGCTGATTAAGTGAAATAATAAATACAAATTGGTTGGCAATAAATAAATGCTTACTTGTTTTTCCCTTTTAATATATATATACATATACAATTCTATGTAGTCATAAAACGTTCATATAGGTTATTGTAAGCACCAAGTTGGAAAAACTTACATCACTGCTGAGAATACTCAAAGCAGAAAATGTACACCAAAATACAGAGGTTGATTTAATCTGCAATTTTACCCTTTAAAAAATTAGAATATAACTTACATAAAATAAAGTGCACAGGTCTATGTACCTCTTAATGGATTTCTACATGTGTCTATAATCATTTATTTACTAACAGATAAAAATGAAAAAAAATTCCTGGGGCACCTGGGTGGTGCAGTGGGTTGAGCATCCAGCTTGCTTTCAGCTCAGGTCATGATCTCAGAGTCATGAGATCGAGCCTCACAATGGGCTCCATTCTCAGCATAGAGTCAGCTTGGGTTTCTCTCTCCCTCTTCCTCTGCCCCTCCCTGTACCTCCCCTCTCTCTAAAATAAATAAATAAAATCTAAAAAAAAAAAAATTCCCATAAGCCCAAGTGGCTCTATTCCACACCATTCCACCAGGGACATATATAGCCCCCCGACCCTCCAAAGGTAACTAATATTCTGATTTGTAGTATCACCAATTTTGTCTGTTCTTGAAAATTCCTACAAATGAAATCAAAGGACATGTGCTCTTATGGGTACATTTTTTTTTTTTTTTGTTAAGCACAGTGTCTGTGAAATTCATCTGTGTTGTGTATATTAGTATTTTTTCCCTTATTGCTGAACAGTAAAATTACTATTTTGATCTAAATATATACTTGACTGCTTGAGGGGAATAACTGAAAGTGTGGATAGGCTTCCTACAGGCTCCCTTCTATACTTCCCTACAGCACTCAGAGAAGTCTATTTCTGTTCAATCGTCTCTGCTATTTTATCACAATGAGCATAAGGTTTTACTTTCTATTGCTCCTATTACGAGGAACACCTCTCTCCCCGTATATGTTTTAGCACATCAAGCTCCATCAATTTCCAAATGAAAACATATTTTTATTCTCTTGATTATCTACCTCAATTCCTCTCCATTCTACTCTTTATTATTTATCACAACGGTTTTATTGCCTGACATCATAAAACAATTCTGAATTAAGTTTGAAGTACAAGCATCATACAAATCTGTTGTATTATGATCTGTCATAAAATCACACTTATGCCAAGGCTAAGAAGAATATGGCAGTTGGCAATGGAAATGAGCAAAATCTACAAATTTAACCAAGTGATATGAGAGCACAGCTCACCAGTAATGAGTCCTTTCTTAACAGCCCCCCCCCCTTTTTTTTTCCAAATTCAACCTGAGAATCTCAGAAAGGCCTTGCTCCTGGGTTTTTTTTTTTTTTTAATTTAAGATGAACTCTCTAAACAAGTTATTTTAATTGGAGGACATCACCCTAAGGAACATTTTTTTTTAAGATTTTATTTATTTGACAGATAGGGAGCACAAGTAGGCAGAGTGGCAGACAGAGGGAGAGGGAGAAGCAGGCCCTCCGCTGAGCAGGGAGCCGGACATGGGGCTCGATCCCAGGACCCCAGGATCACGACCTGAGCCGAAGGCAGCCGCTTAACCGACTGAGCCACCCAGGCGCCCCCCCTAAGGAACATTTAAACCACATTGAGGAGATACAGACCCAGAACTTGCCATTCGCAGAGGAAGTTGCAATTAATTCATTTCCCTCCTGGAGGCACCTGCTTCAACATGTCCGAGAAGGAGATCTCTTCTGATGAGAGAGTAAACCTGAAGAAACTGACCATCTGAAAACTACTGAACTTTCTTCTTAAATACTCTTTTTCTTTTATTCTGGACACATCTTTCAGTTTAAAGAGGAATATCAGGTTAATAGATTTTAATAGCTGTCTTACTCCGCTGGTATGTATAATGAGCAGGAGAAAGACAATGTACCACGAACTAACTGATTGATTTTATGTCACTAGGGAGCTTCACAACCCTGAAGTCATGATTTTTTTCTCTGTTCACTGTCATTAACCTACAGAGAGTATAACAGAGATAAATTTGTAAAACTTCAAAGATATTTTCATTTAAAATTATTCGTGGGAAGGGAAACAATTTTCTTAGATTTTCCTGAAATCTTTTCTATAGCCAATAATCATTTCATCAGGTAACACTTTCAGGAAAAAAAAAAAAAAAACAGCCTAGGTAATTAAGTAATAATAGCTACCGTTTACTGAACAATTACTATATGTCAGAAACTATGCTCTGCACTCTATAAACATTAATGTATTAAATTTTCATTATAATCTTGTGAGCTGTCAATCTACATTTTCCCCTAGAAGGAAGAGATTCAAAGCTCAAAAATGTTAAGCTAAGTATCCAAAATCACAAGAGTATGTAAATAATGAATGGCAGAGATGGGACTCAAACCTTTGCCTGCTTTTTTTTCCTTGTTTTCAAATGCTCTTTCCAATATCATACAAGCTGTTACTTTTTTGAGGTAGGTCAGAAAGAGCAAACAATATTTTCCTATTACAACATCCATGGGGATTGTTCAAAGATAAACTGAGTTATATAAAAACTTTTAAGAGTTTATTTGAGCAAAAATCAATTGGAATCAGGCAGTATCCAATCTAGAAAATAGAAAGGAGCTCCAAGGAGCTGTATAAGATGAAAGACTTTTATAGACAGAAGGGAGTGGGAACAAGGACATTATACTAGCAAAAAAGTGGGTTGGTTATTGCAAGGTTAATTTCCTTTAGGAGTTGGCAGGAGTCTATCAAGCAGATTACCTAACCAGTACTGAGTAGGTAATTCCTGACTGACTGGTGTAAGATTCCATTTCTGGGAAAGCCGACACTGTAATTAAGTCTGAGTTTGGGGACATGGGGTGTAGCACAAAAAACTTCATTTGGGGCTTGTTGTTACGTTTTTAGTAGGAAGTAGTTAATATTCTAGCCAATGAGAAACTGGAAATTAATTGTCCTCTTTTATATCACTAAAGCACAGAAATTATAATAGTGTTAACTTAACATACTGATGAATTTTTTTAAGACTAATTTGTCATTGCTTCCTTAGAGCTAAAGCCTCTCTAACTGGACCCATATCTCATGCAAAGTTAACCACAAATTACTGAGGTGGTAAGATAAGTTTATATATAAGAAACATTTTTTGAAGGATATAAATATGTCAGAAAATTCTGAGGACCTTTAGAATACACAGAAGACAAAAAGAAAGTAACATGAATGAAAATTAAATAAAGAGCAAAGAAAATAAAAGCAAAGGAAAAGAGTGAAGCACTCAGAAAGATAACTTTCCTTTGCTCTCACTGTCACTTAGACTACCCACTTTGTTTTTTCCATGTTTCTTTTTGTTTTTTGGGCTGTGTTTGTTCAAGGACTGGCCACATTTCCTGTGAGTTTTCACATGCAATTTGTCCAATCTCCAATCTGTTTCATTTCCTTCCTTTAAATTGTAACTTATACAGAGTTCTTTCTAGTTCTTTATTTCATTCCACCATTTCTAAACTAGGAATGTATGTCTAATTCCAAAACTAAATACTCCAATTATCATCTGAACCCTCATTTCCAGTTCCCAATCTACTTTTCCTCTAAGACCGTTCCTCACTTGTCCTAGAAGTATGAAAATTGTGACACATACATTGTTGGTCTAGTTTTAAATTAGAGTTTCTTCCAAATGTTTAAGAGCATGCAGGTGCAACTTGCAGATAAGAATTGTGAAGTTTTGTAAAGGTTGATAGATTTATTCCAGGTCAGTCAAAATAGCAGGGGACTTAGCTAGGATTTGAATCCATGCCTTACTGTCCCAAAACTTGAAGAAGAGGGAAGGTTTCAGCCTAGATATTTTGCTTGCAGCACAATCCTCAAAGCTTAGTTTCAAAATTCAGAAATAACATCATCTGTTTATGTTTCCAAGTACATGATTAGATTATTTTTAGTAATAGAATGGGACCATCCAGTTCCACTGACATTGTTCAAGAGGAAACGACAGAACATAAGGACATCTTCTGAGCACACCTCTACTACAGCCCTGACTACACCACACTGTAGGACAGTATGTGTTTCCACAACTACAACTGTAAGCCAAAGCATGGTTTTTGGCACCATCTCCATATCTGCCATCCTTAGCACAGGTCCTAGAACATAGTGTTTATTAAATGTTAGTTCAATGGAGGACAAAGAACAAATAAAGAGTTCAGTTATTTTTTTTTTTTCAAAACCCAAGATCTCATGACGCAGTCATAAAATAAAAGGATCAAATTTCAGTTCTGTGATCATCACTCTCATCTTTCAAGAACCCAAGTATACCTTTCTTTCTTCAGGCTCTGGTCACTGCCTAGCATTTTACCAGTGTTCCAGACCTTCTGGAAATGCTAATATCTTTCTCCTTGTTTAGCCCTTAACTCCTTCCAGTCCACTGTCTTCACCGGATCCAGAATTAACCCTATAAAGCACACTGGGACTGATTTACTCATGTCCTTTCCACAACTCACAATATCAAGATAAATTTAAACTCCTTAACAAAGCCTTCAAGGCCCTCAATAATCTCCATCCTGCTTTCCTCCCCAGTCTTACTTTTTATAAGTTTTATTACTTACTCTATGCTAATCTGACATGAACTACTGACTCTTCTCTGGTCAGCCTTGCCTTTGTCCTCTGCACACACTGCTCCCCCATCCTGCAATGACCATCATGCCCCATCTTTGCCTGAGTTATGCCTATGCTATCTTCAACTTATAGTTAAATTTTCTTCTACCCTGAAAGACTTTCTCCTTGCTGTGCTCCTATATAAATAAGTGCATATCACTCTCAGATAACTTCCCTTCCACCATATAGCTCACTAGTGATTTATTTATCTCTTCCTAACGCAATCCTCGTGGAATACTTTGAGGGCAGAGAAAATTTTCTAAATTTTTAGCTTACAACACCTGACCTAACACATTGTAGGTATTCAATATATGTCAATGCGATAAGAAATAAAACAGCATGACAAAGCTACAAAGGTCCTAACAGCACATCAAGAGTTCAGTGTCATTCTCTTGTCTCTAATTCTTGACTCCCTCCTGAGAATGTAACTGAAGGCTCAGTTGGAAATTTGCTCTCTGCTATGAATTTTCAGTGTTCAATTCACGGACTGTTTTTTCTCCTTCCAATACCTATCCCTTGGGCCTTTATAAAAATGCTTGCTGTGCTTGATCCTCTCCTCAGCCCAACATGGGCAGAAATCCTGAGAGCGAAAACAACACATCACCTGCCACACAGATCACTGCAATGCTTGTACTCTGCTCTAGAAAAGGGCTACTTACTTCCCAGGATCTCAGGGAATGGAGTGTGTTGGCCATGACTCTGTGTACTTACCTATGTAGACACAGCACAAACAAGGAGAATATCTAATGCCTTAAACAGGTTGAAAGAGCCGCTCAATTAGAAATTTTTATTTTTATCTAGATTGATGGTTATGTGAAAGATATACTTGAAACTCATTAGTAGGAACAGCTACTATTTATTGAGTACATATTAAACATCAATCCCTAAATTAAGAGCTTTCTCTGTAGCAGCTTATTAAATTCTCACTTCCTACCTATGAAGGAGATGCTATTATGCCAACACTGCAGGTAAGAAAATAAAACTGAGAGCTTAAGAAACCTGCCTAATGTCCCAGAGCTAGAAGGGACAGAACTGGGGCTTGGGTATATGTTGTATCAGAACCCTTGCCCAGATAATTCCATAATGCTACCATGTTTATCAAAGTATAAGGAAGGCAGCCAGACACAAGGTTTGTCCGCTTTGGTCTGTGGTTGAACTGACAATTATTTGCTCAAAATCATTCACCGGACTGGAGTTGTTGAGGAAAAATGTAAAGAGGAGCATAAAGTGAAAGAAAGGCATAATTTTTATATTCTAGCAGACAGTATTGGACTGAGAGAAAAAGAACAGCTGTATTTAAATGAATTAGTTAACATCAAACTTTATGGATAGTGTTAAATGACACACAATTTTAAGATACTTCAGTCACTTAAGGTCATTAATTTATATATATTATATATATAATATATATAAACATAAATATAATGGGGAGAGAGAGAGAGAGAGATTATACATGGAGGACAGAAGACAGATATTTTACAGAAAAGCAATCAAGATAACCAAAAGGAGGGGCTCCTGGGTGGCTGAGTCAGTTAAGCATCTGCCTTCAGCTTAGGTCATGATCCCAGGGTCCTGGGATTGAGCCCCAGGTCAAGCTCCCTGCTCCACGGGAAATCTGCTTCTCCCTCTCCCACTCCCCCTGTTTGTGTTCCCTCTCTCGCTGTGTCTCTGTCAAATAAATAAATAAAATCTTAATTAATTAATTAATTAAAATGAATAAATAAATCTTAAAAAAAAAAGAAAACTAAAAGGAATGTACTCACCCCTTGGCAAATATTTCTGTACTCTCCAAATAATGTAAAATGAGAAGTAAGGCCCACTGCTATCTGAGGGCAACTTTCGGGTACTTGATATAGCTGATAAACTATAAGTCACTTGCATACTGAACTTCTATCCATCTGATGTGCTCAGTGCTTCCATGTCTACATTTAGAGTCTGCCCATATCTAAAATATGTTAAGTAAATGTTCCACAGAAATTTCTCCTTGCTTCCTTCAAATTTCAGAGACTACCTGTAAAGAAATATGTTTTTCTTTCATCCACTTCTACACACATAGTAACTGTTGTTGGAAATAAAATTATAACGTTGTTTATATTTTAATAAAACTAGATAAAACAGTATGAGTCAGTCTTTGATCATTAATTAATAATAGGACCTAGCCCACTACTGCGTTTTATTTTTACCTCAAAAGGAAAATTTAGGGTAAGAAATTACCTTTAATTACATCTGGTTAGTACTGCCCTTGTTAGCACATTGCTATACCTCATAAAGACCAATATAGCCACCTTAGTTACCCCTAACTCCCATGCCTGGTGGGGTCACAGTGAGCAAGGGGAGATAAAGGGGGCCACGTGGGCTGGTTTAAGCCCAGTTGGAGGCTCCACAAAAGAGGAGTGGTTGAAAGATGGTGGTTGGTGGCTCACTCGGAGTAATCAAAGGTGGAAGTGGCGGTGATAAGGTGTGTCAGACATGGGGTGAAGCTCTGTCTGAGCATTCCCATTTCTCCAAGCCCTGGGCGGCACCGTCTGTATCCAATTAAGAAAGAAAGGCCTCACACCATCCTTTGTCAGGGGCCTCCCTCCCAGGGCTCTGAGGCTGGAAAGCACACCAGAAGACACTATTCCCAAGCTGCCAGAGAAGCAGGGAACATGGGAAGCCTTGAGAGGTATAGTGAGGAAGGTGTAGAGGAGCTAGGAGAAACTAGCTTCATAAAGATCACCTTGAGCAGTGACTCCACACTGCCCTACTACATGTCTAGATGCAGCTGCACAGTGGGCATGTTAATACCTCCATGGGGGACTATAACAACAACTGTACAAGAGAATATGTTATATGCAAGGACACACTGATATTTGAGAACCAGTGCTGCTCACTGGACTAGCTACAAGCTAGGAAGAATGTGCCAGAAATGTTGGTGACATCCAGGCAAGAGGCCACAAGCTTAATAAGACCTAGAGCTGATTAGGTTGCTTCCACTGAAGTGGACAAAAAAAACACCTTTGTCCATGATACGAAAAGCAGCAGTTCCACCTCAAGTTTGCCACTGGATGTTCTTTTAACCTTTCAGCTATGCCTCATTCAGACGCAAAAAGTCTTTTTGTTGACTGGAAAAGCTGCCTTGGTTACCTCGGATGCCATCGGTGGAGGGTTAATGCAATACTCAGGCCATCCCAGATGCAGACAATGATGAGCATGCATGTATTTGAGACAGAGGCCAAAGCCCAGTAGTGTGGCACTGCAGAGATTCCAAAAGACAAGGCCAAAGAGCTTTGGCAGAGCACCTTACAAGCTAGTCCTGCATAACCTCTGATGTTCTCTTAGGCTCACCTGGAAAATGAATTGCATTTGCAAGAGTTCAGGACCATGTAAGCCACCACTTAGAGGCTTTGCCACATTGGAGAGGCTCTTATCACTTCTCCAAAATGTCCCCCAAGGCTGAATTCTGGATATTCCTTAGATGTTAGTGCCTTTCATCTCATGTGCAATGTTGCAAACCCTAGACAACATCCCGACCATCCAGTCTATTCTTGAATACTTACTACCAAAAGCTGAGCAGTCTGATCTGTTGTAGGACATTTTTAAACAATTATAAGGTCCTTCCTTTGATCCAGAAACTGTGTGATGTGAACACATCAATAGCAGTGAATATGCCTGTGCATGTGTGCATGTTATTTTAGTTACCATCAAAATTATGCACTTCTCTTGACCAGCAATTTCACTTAAAGGAAATCTACTCTGAAGTAATACTAACACAAGTGTATAAAATAAAAGTTTCTGGGAATATTGACTGCTGAATTAGAACTATTTTGAAAAAATTGGAATGCCTAATCTGTGTGTGTGTGTGTGTGTGTGTGTGTGTAGGAGAGTGTTTCTCTAGAGGGAATTCCTGCATTAAGCAGGAGAATGCACTTGATGATCTCAAAGATTCTTCTCATTATAAGCTCATGAGTTGTTCAGTTGCAGATGGGAGGGGAGCAGCCCTTTCTAGCCCCACTTGCTTCTCTCCTTCACTTGTTTTTCCTCCCTCTCTGTCCAGGCTATGGAGTTTTGTGGAGAAAGAATATAAAGACCAAGTCGGCATCAGGAGTCTTCACCGGTTCCCTGAGGTGTTTGGGACCACCTCTTTTAGTAATGCAAGGGGGTAAGAAACCAAACTTGCAGACCCAGGACAGATAAGCACAACACTAGCAGGAGAAGCTTTTATGGATCCAGGAGCATGCAGACCAGCATGGCAGGCAAGGCCCTGCTGATACAACCCCAGTCTTACTGTGTTTGTATCAAGTGATGCAAACACATCGTGGTCCTCAGAGGGTCTTCTAGCCTGTCAACAGAAATTTCTGGTCTCTCTCCACAGAGCAGCATGTGTGTGGTAACTGCACGAGATGATACCACCAGCAAGCCTATCACAAAAACATCTAAAGGTCCTGTAATGGAACACTTTATCTCAGTCTTGCAGTTAAAGGTCCCATAGTAGAATCCCTCATCTGAACCTCACAAAGCAAAGTTTATATGAGTGAACATGATGGAAACCATGGGGCCCCCAACCCAATATTGAAACTCAAAGAAAAAGGAGGGAAAAGTCAGAACTCCCAAAAAGACATTCCCATTACCATGAGACTGGGGAGGACAGGTTGACCATTCATTCTTCTGCTGGTCCCTATCTTTCTCGGAAGCCATTAGGATTGAAAGAAAGGAAAAAGGCCAGAACAGCCCATGGGCAGAGGACACAGCTCTTTATCCTACAGAAACACCAGTCTTAGCCCTCTGCAAAGGAATTCAGGTTATCTCAAAAATTTGTGAGGCGCTTAACCACAACTAGTTCAACTTCTTCAAGTAAGAGCCTCAAAGGGATTAGAATTTCAAAGCCCACTAAACTGCACAAACTAATCCTAGGTTCTGTAACAAGAGAACTAGGAAGATTGACTCCTGAAGCTCAAAGCCCCCTCCACCCCACTACACACTGAAGTCTCTGGTCGTGGTAATTTAGACCCAGCAGGATCAGTTCTGCAAAGCCCACTGTATTGCACATGGTGCAGAGACAGACATCAGGTCTGAGGCTATGATGGAGAGCAGCATGGAGACCCTCATGCAGACAGCAGAGTGTGGTGAGGGACTGGCCATCACTGATACCATGATATCCGATACCATCAAAAACACAGAGTCAGAGCGTAGGACCTAGGGTGACTCTAGCTTAGATTCTCTTAATTTTAAGTATATATAAATAAATATTTGTAGAAAAAGGACAACTTGAGATTGCTGTACTCTCCTCCAAAAAAATTAAGCATTTAAATTTCAGGTATAAGACTGTAAACTCAACCTCTGTTGCCCACTGAGTTTGAGAGAAGTACTCAAATTAATTGTTCATACTCAATAATCTCCTTTTCCCTGGTCTCCAACTTGGTTCCTTATCACTCAGTTGCAGTTGCTGGGTGGTGAACGTTAGAAGTAACTTTTGGAAAGGTTAAACATCTGAAGCTGCTTCAATGAATGATTATTTTGATTTTTTGATTTCCCCTCAAAATTACATCAAGTAACAGTATTCATAAAATAGGACTACTAATAATGGGTTAAAATGAAAATCCTATTTTGGTTGCCAGTGAAATAGGATTTTGCATTAATTAGACTATTTTAGAAAGTGCTAATTGCTATTCTCTGTAGGTACTGCCCTGATGCTGCCCTTTTGAGAGGTGGATGTTTTGGTGATATAATTTCAAGAATTTCATGAAGCCATCCATTCCATCAGGTGCGTAGCACTCTGTACACGGGAAATTCACATACATAAGCAGACACAAAGTCACATTCACAGGCACACACAAGCAAACACACCCCCAGGTGTGTACCTATTACGGGTATTTTCTACATTTGAATATGCCTTAGAGAACTGTGTCTGAAGAGTTAAAGAACTGCTGAAATGACCTAATCCTGATTTATATGTTCATTTGTTTGTTCTCCCTGTTCAGGATGAGCTAAAGACCACTTTTTGAAAACTATAGTGGAATAATGAGAATATCACCAATGGTATTTTTCTCTCCTATTCATACCACCTGTCCTATCCATCACCTTTACAACTACTTTGGATATTGCCATGTTCCAGACATAAAATTATGCTAAGAACTCACATTCCTAAACCATGTTCCTCTCACAATTCCCAACTAAATTAATCTTGACTCTTGCTAGAGTGTTATTTCAAAATGACTTACTTTACCATTTCTCTTATTTACAAAACGCATCCCAGCATTCTTGATGTCAAAGTGTACATGAAAAATGATGTGGGTATGGCACATTAGGCGAAAGCATGAGACTTCTGCAGCTACAATTAGCCACCGTGGCAATCTTAAGGGAGGAAATGATTTTTGGGGGAGTGGGATAATATCTTTCCAAGAGAGATTCTATTTTTGAGTATTATCATCCCTGACTTTCTTCAATAATTATTATGATAAAAAGAAAAAAAATGAGAGAGAAACTTCACTGGCCATCTCAAATTTGTCAGGTATATGTGATGCCTTGTCTGGTTTCATCCAAAAAACACTCTCTAAAGATGGAAGCTCCCCATTTCACAGATGAGGAGAATTAAACATGTACCCTGCCTGAAGCACCAAGAACGGTATAGATTCTGCTCTGTTCACTAAACTTAGATCCCCAACAGATGGATCTGGGACTTGAATACAATCTGATTTGTGAGCCCTTTCTCTGAAATAATTTTAAACATCTGACAAAGTTCTTCTTGAATTCCTTCACTATTCCATGTCCTTCCTTTGCCAATGCTTCACTCTATCAGATTATCATTTAAGGGAGCTAAACACAATATGTGGGATATGTTTCCTGCCAATCAGAACCAAAATACCTACCAACAGCAGCCTGAGACAGAGTTTTCCTGGCAGCCACCTCAAATCATAGCCACAGACCCAGCTCTTCTTCTTCATGTGCTCACCTCTGAAACAATATTTCCTGCATCCTCTATGTTTGCTTTTGTTTTTCTGGCCTTATTGCTTCTGCCTTAAATAACTTAAATGTAAATGGAATTCATATGGGTAGGTACATCATTCTAAGTTATAATGAAACATCTGAATCTTATTCCTATTATTCAACTTACTTGCTTCTCTCATTTCCTGGTCACCTGCAGATGCGATCACCTTACACTGTGGCATTTTGCAAGTTATCTGCAAATATGCTAAACATGTCAAGACCAATAACACAGTCTGTCAGATCCACAGGCCACTTTCCATTTCATGCGGAATTAGGGTGTGTTTGCCTGCCTATGCGTGTGTTTTTTGTAAAACTGAATTACAATCTAGTGCTTTCTTTTATCCTGTAGGATCATATTAACAATCCTGGATACTGTGTGATTGACAAGGGAAAAAGTAACAGAATTAATCCATGTCTACTAATGCAGTGTGTAAATAGAAAATTAAAGCAATTTTAAAACAGAAGGAAAGGAAAAGACATTGAGAGAGAAATCATTCCAGATTTCTGCTACTTATCCCTGGCAATGCTAGCAAAAGGTGTGAAAATATTAATTCAGGTCAATCTCCTTAATTATAGATAATCCTACTTTAAGAACAACGACTAAAGAGGCAACAGTTGAAAAATGTTGCTCAACAAAATGACAATTAACAAATGTGATAAAAACCTCAGTCATTATTTTTAATTCTTGATCCTCACATTTAAGATACTATTTTATGCATGTTGAATTTATACAGATTGTTCAGTTTAGTACAAGAAATGTTTTAAAGGATTTTCGTTTTCAAAAACAATAAAATAAAAAGATAAAAGAACTTAGATATCCCGCTTTGAAAAGAGTTAAAGAACATTATAATAAAATGAAGAGGCATTAAGAATGTAGGTGAATGCAGATAGGGGAAATATATACATAATCTTTTACCTCCCTTGGAAAAGAGCTGTTTATTCTCCAATATCTTTTATTTTTTTCACCCATATCATATGGTTGTAGTTTTGCAGGAAAGAACTGAGTTAATGGCTATAGTAAGAGGCATTCCAGTCTAACGAAAAAGGACATTGTAATCACATGGATCTTATTTTGAATAAGTGCTGTTTTAGGCACTGACTTCTCATTGCAGGCACTTCTGAGCTTCTATTTTCCCCATCCACAAAATGGGCAATATCTGAAACACAAGGTTCTTGTGATATTAAAAAAAAAAAAAACAAAAAACTTCTCCAGGTACCCGGGCAGCAAATGGGGTAAGCGTCAGGCTCTTGATTTCAGCTCACATCATGATCTCAGGGGCCTGAGATGGAACCCCACACAGGGCTTCGTGCTCAGTGGGGAGTCTGCCTGAGATCCTCTCCATCTCCTTCTGCCCCTCCCCAGACTCTACATGCATGCACTCTCTAATAAATAAATCTTTGCAAAAAATATTTCTCTCCATTTTTCAAATCTTCTAATTATTTCACTTTGTACAATCCAACCCCTTACCAAAGCTTACAAGCTATCACAGGACCCACCCTAGCTTTCACATTGGTTCAAGCTGTCTTCTTTGTTGAGTTTCACACACTCCTATGTTCCTGTGCTCCCTTCCAACACCTTTGTACTGCTGTTTCCGCTCCCTCCCCCACAACCTTCTTTCTGGAGACTTACATATGACTGGCTGCTTACTACAACTTGCATTTCTGCTCCCCTCTTCAGATACATCTTCCAATTCCCAACATAAATTAGTGATTTCTGCCCCATCATCCTTTTCCTTGTTTACTGCCCACTCATTATTTTTCAGAATGACTACCAAAACCTCTAGGTTATAAACTCTGAGAAAGAAGGGACTTTGCCTATCTCTTTCACTCTCTGTCCTCAGAGTCAGTGTATAATAGATGCTTAATATATTTCGGTCAGATGAATCAGTAAAGGTCTCAGCACATAGTTCAGATTATCACAGTTATAGAATAAATATGAGTTTCCTCCCTTCTATTTAAATTTTATGACTGCATAGTAATATCTTTACAATTATGCAGTTACAATGTAGAGGACCTACGTATTAAGAGTATAAGAAAAAAATAAAACGAAAATGAGGGTACAAACCACACACCAACACTCTAAAGAGGGTATAAGTATGTACGTGCGCGCGCGCGCGCACACACACACACACACACACACACACACACCCCTCTACAGACCTGAGAGTAGAATGCAGGTCTTGAGCAGATTGTTGGTTATGTAGAACCGGCATTTTAACTCTCTGAGTGTCCTCAGTCCATTTAAAGATAACATTAAATGTTTGAGAAAGATAATCTCTATACTTTTCCTTTGTAAAATCTATTCTGTGTTTGCTCAAAAGAGGAAATCAAGCCAAATAAGGCAATTTAAATGTACACTGTGATAGTATATCTACTTTGCATTCTGGAGATTCTGTACAGTTAGAGGGGCCAATCTCTGAATTAAAAAGAATAATAATCACCTTTACAGGCTCTTCTGTCCCCTACTTTCCCATTAATATAGATGTTAGTTTACTTCCTCAACACAGGACTGGACTTCTTGTTGTTTTTTATCTGCCTTACGTCTAATTCTGTGCTTTCTTTCTACCTTACTCCCTGTATATTTTGGGCTATCGGCTCTGAAGCACAGCCTCCTTGCCCCAAATCAGGCAGATGAGAGGGCCTTCTCTTAGATAATATAGTGAGTAGTCCAGAAGTAGGCTCATCACTCAAACCAGATAAGAGTCAATGGAGTGAGTTCATTTCATTAAATAAACCATTAAAATTCACACTTTTCATGAAAAATTTTAATGGACTTTATTTTTTAGGGCAGTTTTAGGCTCACATCCAAATTGTGAAGATAGACGTTTTCCCACATACCACCTACCCGGACACATGCATGTAACCTCCCCATTTTTAACACCCACATATTACAACTGAAGCTCTGTTGACGCATCATTGCTGAAACTCCATAGCTTACATTGGCATATACTCTTGGGGTTACACATTCTATGGGCTTGGGCAAATGTATAATCACATGTATCGACCATTCATAATAATAGAGAGAAGTTTCACCGCCTTAAAAATCCTGTGTGCTTTGCCTCCCTGTTCCTCCCTCCCTCCTAACCTACCCCTGGCAACTACTGATCTTTTTACTGTTCTCCACAGTTTTGCCTTTTCAAGAACGTCATACATTTGGAATCATACATGATGTAATCTTTTCAGAATGGCTTCTGTCACTTAGTAATATGCATTTAAGGTTCCTCCCTGTCTTCATGGTTTGATAGCTCATTTCTTTTTGGTGCTTAAATAATACTTGATTGTCTGCATGTACACAATTCACTTATCCCTTCGCCTACTGAAAGACTTTGGTTGCTTCTAAGAGTTTTGACATCTACCATTAATTTGGGGGAAATTCTTAGTTATTATTGCTTTAACTATTCCTTCCTTCCTTCCTTCTTTCCTTCCTTCCCTCCCTCCTTCCTTCCTTCCTTCCTGGTATTCCCATAATGTATATTTTATACCTTCTGCAGTTTTCCCCACTAGTCTTGGATATTCTATTCTGATTGTTTTTTTCTTTGTTTTGCTTTTGTTTTTTCCTCTTCGCTTTCAGTTTTGGGGGATTCTATTTAAATATCTTCAAGCTCAGAGATTCTTTTCACATCCTAGTCTACTAATAAATTAGCCCATCAAAGACACTCTTCATTTCTATTACGGTGTTTTTTATCTCTAGGATTTCTTTTCGGTACTTTCTGAGAATTTGTCTCTGTTTGCATTTCCCATCTGCTATTGCATTCTATCTACTTCATCCATTAGAGTCCTTAACGTATTAATCATAGTAATTTTAAATTCCTGGTCTGATAATTCTAACATTCATGCAATTTCTGAGTCTGGTTCTAAAGTCTGCTCTCTCCCTTCAAACTGTGTCTTTTGCCTTTTAGGATGCCTTGTAGTTTTTTGTTTTTGTTTTTTTTCTTGACAGGCAGACAAGACAAACTAGGCTAGAGTTCCTTTCTCCCTCATGAAAGGGTAGATTGGGCTAGAGCTGGGTATTTTTATTCCCCTAGGTCAGTTAGGCTCTGATAAACTTCAGGAGGTTAATCTCTGGTTAAATGGTTTCCCCTGAGGAAGGACCTTGTTAAGAACAGAATTATCTGGGATATTTCAGAATGGTTCATTTTCCTCCCTCTCTGCCCGAGACGCAAGGGGATTTTTCTCTGATTATTCACTGCGAGAACCTGAAAGAGCTCCAGTAGGTAAAACTCACCAAAGTGTGCTGGCCCTCCAACGACTAGTCCAGGTCCCCCTGGAGTTTTTCTCTCTCAAACTTGTACACAAAGTCCCTAGCAATTTGTCAGTGACATGTCAGGTTTTCCTATCCTGCCACTGGTTTCCCTGGGGGGTTTCCGTTTGTGGATTTCCACTAGGTAAGTTGCCATTCTGTATGTGCCTCCCTGCCTCTCTCATTTTGGAAGTAGAGATTTTCCGTGTTACGGACCAAATGTTTATGTCCCCCAGTGTGATGGTACTGTGAGCAGCCTTTGGGAGGTAATTAGGCTGGAGCCCTCAGGAATGGGATGAGAGCCCTTATAAGTGTCAGGAGAGAGCTTGCTCTCTTCCATATGAGGAAGGATACACCAAGAGGACAGCCATACACAAACCTGGAAGAGGCCTCTTACCAGAACACAACCACGCTGGCACTCCAATCTTGAGCTCCAGCCTTCACAACTGTGAGAAATTTCTGTTGTTTATAAGCCACCCAGTCTGTAACAGTTTGTTATAGCAGCCCTAACAGGGTAGGGCATTCTCTGACCTCACTTCTCTTACGGATCTAAGAACAGTTGGTGATTTTACAGTTTGAGCTCCAGCCTTCACAACTGTGAGAAATTAATTTCTGTTGTTTATAAGCCACCCAGTCTATAACAGTTTGTTATAGCAGCCCTAACAGGGTAGGGCATTCTCTGACCTCACTTCTCTTACGGATCTAAGAACAGTTGGTGATTTTACAGTTTGTGCAGTTTTTCTAATTTGTTGTTAGAACAGAGTGGTAACTTCTAAGTCTCGTGCCAGACCAGAAATTGCAAGTCCTGAAAATTTACATCAAAATGTATTCAACATATCCAGAGGAAATTTACATTAATTAATATCCAGAGGAATCATTACATTGATTAAGAAGGTTAGTTTCCAAACTGAGGGTTGCTGGAGTGGTGGGGGGTGGGAGGGATGGGCTGGCTGCGTGATAG
>NW_027397099.1:12119107-12121119 GCF_003265705.2 Callorhinus ursinus
GGGGGGGGGGGGGGGGGGGGGGGATGGGCTGGCTGCGTGATAGACATTGGAGAGGGTATGTGCTATGGTGAGCGCTGTGAATTGTACAAGACTGTTGAATCACAGATCTGTACTTCTGAAACAAATAATGCAATATATGTTAAGAAAAAAAAAACAAGAAGATAGCAAGAGGGGAAGAATGAAGGGGGGAAATCAGCGGGGGAGACGAACCATGAGAGACGATGGACTCTGAAAAACAAACTGAGGGTTCTAGAGGGGAAGGGGGGTGGGGGATGGGTTAGCCTGGTGATGGGTATTAAAGAGGGCACGTTCTGCATGGAGCACTGGGTGTTATGCACAAACAATGAATCATGGAACACTACATCAAAAACTGATGATGTAATCTATGGTGATTAACATAACAATAAAAAATTTTAAAGAAGAAAAAAAAAGAAACTTGGTTTCCCAAAAAGAGGTTTCCTTTCAATTTCCAAAGTAAATAGATGTGTCTTCTCTACCCCTGCCTAGACCATACACTCACATATGGGATGATAACTGGGATAGAGAGTTTCACATGTTTTCTTTCACTAAATGAACTTTAAGGTTATCCACCGGGCATTCCAACATAGAGAAAACTTGCCTGAGCATAGAGTCAGCCCAGAGTAAAGCAGGTCTGAGCAATGGAAGAAATAGTTTCCTGAACAAATTATTTGAGCCCTCGGGTTCACCCAGTTGTGAAGATGAGGACAAATCTGTTATTTCTTGGTTCAATAAACCAGTAAACTCCTACCTACCCCCAAATGCTTTCAACTTAATCTAATTACAACTCTGTTTCTCTCATTAGCAATGAGAAGAATCTTGACCAACACAACTCTCCTGTCTCCCACTCTGTGGTATTATTCTGGCCCCATTCACCACTGGAGGATATAATAGTGGCTTTCTAAAGACACATTAGCTTGGGTAATTTTTATACTGGATGTTTGGTGTTATATTTACTCTCTTTACTACAGCTTAAATAGTGGAGAAATACTCATACTTCCCAAAGATGTATCCTGACCCTTTTCCGAGTAAGCAAAGGTTATCTGCCCTAGCTCCACCTACACGCCTTTAAAACATGAAAACAAAATATGACAAAACACAACAAAACACACCCTGTAAGGCTTATTAACATCCTCTTAATTCTCCAAATTCCAGCTTTTATTATCACAAAGGGCTCTGTTGTAAAATAGGTTTCTATTCTGTATGTATAATTTCCTTCATTTCTATTTTTTAACCATAAACTCTACATTTTCTACTTATTCATTCATTTATTCTCTCCACAAGTATTTGTGAATATCAACTATGAACCAGGAATTATGGTGTAAGCCATGTTGAATATAAAAACAAATATGGTGCGGAACAAGATGGCGGAGGAGTAGGAGACCTGGATTTCGTCTGGTCTCAGGAATTCAGCTGAATAGGGATCAAACCATTCTGAACACCTACGAACACAACAGGAGATCGAAGATAAGAATAGTAACAACACTCTGAACAGAAAAGCGACCACTTTCTGGAAGGTAGGACGTGCGGAGAAGTGAATCCGAGGCGATATTCGGGAGGATAGACGGCGGGGGAGGGGGCCTCCGTCGGCCGCTTCTGGCAAGTGATAGAGCCGCGGAGCACAAAATCGGAACTTTTAGAAGTCGGTTCCGCTGAGGGACATCGCTCCAGTGGCTAAGCAGGGGGTGGAACCCTCATGGGACAGTGTAGTCTCAGGACCCTTGGGGTCACAGAAAGACTGGGGGAGCCTGAGTGCGGCAGAGCTCCCAGGTATCGGAGCGGGGAAGCCGGCTGCAGAGACGGAGCCAAGGCGTGGGCTCTCAGCTCGGGGTTGCCATAAACTGTGATCCGTGGCCCACTCGGGCCACTGCTCCTCCAGCAGGGACCCAACAAGCGGCAGAGCCGGGGACACTCCCCTTCCTCCCCTGGGAGGAGCGGCGCGGGAGCACACCGCAGGGATCTGCTGGGTTTGGAGACTCCACACGGGGTCGGGG